>NC_046190.1:20031439-20334469 GCF_011004875.1 Balearica regulorum gibbericeps
ATTGACTTTTTTGTAATTCTACTTAGGTCAGAGTTTGTTTTCAAAATTGAAATTTTCATTTAAAATCACCTACACTTGAAAAAAAAAAAAAGGTGAAATGGTTTTAACATGAGCAAGTTAACTCAAGAGCAAGTTTGTTGTGGTTAGATCTGAATTTTGACGGAAATTAAAAGGTTTCCTTTTTTCCCCACTGTATTTGTGTACTATTCACAACAATTGTTTAGCTCAGTAACAGAATCAAAAGACTGATATTCATGATCAAAAGTGATATTCATCCTTCAGCTATCAGTGAGATTGGTTCTCTAATGAAGTCACAAATGCTTCATGGAGTGAGATCACAGCAGCCCCCTGTGAAAACCCAAGGATGTCACAGCTCAGTGCTCTCATGATACACCATACCCAATCCTCTCTCTTTTCCATCCCTCCTTCCCCCAAGAGTAGCATAGCTATGGGTGGGAAATACACTGAATGGCAGACATATGCAGAATGCTGGGAAGACCCTGATGGAATACTGGGACAGCCCCTAGTAGTAATAAAGGCTCCTTTCCATTGCTCCAGTTATAGCCCGCCATTGACTATGGCTCAGGAAAAGCAGGAGCTGGACACCCTCCAAATCTGCTGAACAGAGCACCAAGACGCTGATTACAAGGAGAAGTCTCCTCATGGCCTCTGCTTCAGCTGAACAGAGGCATGTGAAGGATCACACAGAAGGGTCTTACAGTCCCAGAACTGGAGGAGTTTGCACTCTGAGGTCCCTCTTCAGGCCCATCAATTACCTTTCGTTAGAGGGGTGATGATTCTCTGCAAAATCTGATCTGCCTCTTGGGAAAACCAGAACTGCAGCAGTTCATTCCAGAATACATTTCCACTGTACTGTTTCACTTATCCCCGCAGAACCAAATACATAAAATAACAGTGCTAGTGAGTTAGCTCACCCATGAGCAGACAATCTGGAGTCTATTCCTGCTCATGTGCCTGCATGAGATCTGTCTGTTAAGTTTCAGTCAGGAACAACAACGAAAACCCACCTCAGAAAACTGGGACAAGCGAGTATAATCTGTCTGTGCCCCTTTTCGCTGGTAATCTCTTTGTGAAAGATGTCAAACCTCTTGACTCTCAGATTCCAGCTGGATTCACAAGGCAGGTGGCTGGAAAGGAACATATATCCTTCCCGGTAAAGGGCATGCATGGGACTTGGGCTTTCTGTACAGCAGTAACCAAGGCACATTTTGGCTGCCTCACTTGTCAAAGCAGAACCACGTTTAACCAGTAGATACTCAAGTTAGGGAGCAGGAAGCTGAAAGCAGCCCTGATATCCTAATTATAGACTGCTGCCTCTCCCAGCTGGAACAGCCATGGAAGGGCGTGCAGGAAGACCAGCCACCTCACACACAAGGAGCTTGTCATTAAGGGCCCGCCAGTCCCGCGGCCAGCCATTCCTGCTGTCATTCCCTGGCTGTATGAAAGAAGGCAGTCTCTGTCTGCTCCTCTGTGCGTGCTCTGCACTGGGCTGCTGGCAAGTTACCAGTTGAAGCCATGGTGGGAAAGCCTGAAATTCTTCCTTTCCATCTACATTTCCCCTTTAGTTTCTCATGCTCTCCAGACAGTCACTCCTACAGCTTTCCTTCCCTCTCGCCCCGACCCACTCAGCACCCCAGCGAGGTGGTGACGGCGCCCTGCCAGACACACTGAACCTGAAAGCATCCCCATCTTGCCCGGCAGTCACCCAGGGAGGGCGGCAGTATTTATCATCACTCCATCGGCCGCTGCCAGACACTCTTGCCATTAAGATGTCAAAACAGGTTTCTCTCTGGAAATCCAACAGCCCTGCAGACTTACCCTTGCCGGCAGCAGCCCCATTTGGAAATCTGTTCCCTTTCAACCTCACACGTGCACTTAAAATGCCGGTACTGTCCACTTCTTCAGGGGATTAGGCTCCTATTAAAGCTGCCTTCCACATGATTCATTGTTATCTCCTGGTGTTGATCTGATTTATGGATTGCCTTGTGTTAATTAAGGTCATAAAATTGGGAGCAGGAAAAGGCTTCCAGCACTGTGATGCTGTTAGTTGGGTTATTTTCCAGCCCCTATGTTATTTTGCAGTGGATGGGAGATGGTGCAGCTGACGTCCTGTGGTCAAAAATGAGACTTCACTGGGACGAGCCCTTGTTGCCCTCTCAGCCTTGGGATGGGAGGCAAGTCACTGGGAAGGCAAAACCATTTCTGCTCAGCACTGATTCGCAGACAGCAATGAATTCATAGTCCAAGCTGTTATTATTCAGATTAGGCTTGTGTCTATAAACCCAGCTGAGATTGGAGCTCCATTGTGCTAGGCACTGCACAAGCATCTTGTAAAGATTATCCCTGCCCCATGAAATTTTGCTGTCTGAGCATTCAAAAGAGCCCAATGGGCACATTGCAGTCTTCTCTGTCACTGCAGCATAAAAGAGACAGATGTAAGCCCACGTTGGTCAGCTCAGGACCAACCAGCAATGTAACCCCAGACAAACACTGCTCCCTGCAAGTTAGCGCTGTGCTCCCAGGGCACGCTGAGCCCTGGGCTGCCATGGCAGGTCTGCTACTCCTTCCTGAGACATGCTGCTTCAAGCTAGCTCAAGCACCTAAACCAGGGCTCAGTGTATGAAACAGAAGGTGCACTGTCACCAAAGTAGCACCCAGACACGGGGTGACTGGGCACTGCACCCAAGGTCATACTATAAGTCCACAGAAAAGCCAGGACTCAAGTGGGTGCAGCCAGAATGGGATCCTGCAGCAACCTGAGCACTTCCCATAGGACCCAGATGTTGGTCCAGCTGCAGTGATCCTGTTGTCATTTCAACATATGATGTATTTTCACACTTAGATTTGGGGTTTTGGTTTGGGATTGGGTTTCAGGGTTTGGGGGGTTTTGGTGAAAAAATCTTCAAAGCCGAGAGACTGTTGTCAAGATAAAAATTGCTGATGAGATTCACCTCTGATGCAGTAGATACCTATTTGGCCTCATGTGCTAGCTATGAAATAGGCAGATAACTACACACAAAATCAGTGCTACATATTTCTATTCATAAGCTGCTATGTTTTCCTTCACTAATTTGTTAAAATTTATGATTTCTTAAACTTTTGAGACAGTCTCTTCATTTATTTTACAAAGTACTTGAGCCCATTGGTAGTACAGGTTTACCCTTGGCATGTGAACCTGACTTCCCCAGAAAGGGTGATTTCTTTCTCTGTTTTACTTTCCTCTTCCAGCCAATTTCATTACAAGGTTCCCATGAACTGGCTCAGAAATTGACTCGTTGTGGCCACATTAGCCACTAGGGACTTCATAAGCATACACTTATTACACTTTTATTTTAACATCAAACTTGGCCACTGTAAATCTGCTATGGCTCCACCATCAACCACAGCAAAAATGTTTGCTTGATGCAAGCATGATGCAATAATATAAATTTCCAGTGCTAGACAAAAATATTTTATGTCCCATAAACAAAAATGAAAAACAGTGCTAAATATATCTATCTGAAATTTCAATTAGAAAAAAAAATCAAAAGCAACACATAAATAAACTTAATTCTTCTGTTAAGAGTTTGCAGACTTTACCAGAGGGAAAGCCAAATAGGAAAATCTAAACATGGTAAATTCTTCATCACATGAAGTCTTTATTTAAAGAGTGCATATCTTAAAAAAAAAAAAAAAAAATACCATTTTATGTGTAGTTGAAGGAATTTTGGGTGAGTTTCTGTGACCTTTGTTACGCATGAGGTCAGATTGATTATCATAATGGTCCCTTCTGGCCATGCACTATGAATCTGTTAATTTTAGCTCAATATCCTCTTTCTCTGGGGGCTACACTAACTGAAATGATATCACATTTTCCACTTTAGGACTAGACACACACACACAGTCCCTACAGTTGAGCTGGCGTGCACTGCTGTACTATCACACACTAACTTCTGTGTATATCTGAACCTTATTCAGCTAGCTGATAAGTCACATTGTCCTCCTTGGATCATGAATTATTACTGATATCCCTGATGATCAAAATCAGACTGAGATATCTCTTCTGCTCCATCCTCCAAAAACTAGGACATTTAAAAACAATTAAATATTCCTCTTCCTTCTGACACAAATGTTTAAGTTCCTGTTTTGGAGTTCCCCTTGTATTCTATTTATGTATTATCATGGCTTATTTATGTATTTTAAGAGGACCTGTAATTCTCTCAGTCACCCCATTCCTATAGGTGTGGCTTTAAAAAAGAGTAAACAGATACTGTGATACTTAGCAGTGCTGCAAAAAGCACTACAATTGTAGGTTATCAGAAGACAGATTGAACAATTTTGCAATTAAGCACACCAATATATTTCATGGCAGCAAGGCTTCCCGGTGGCCAAGTAAAAGCCACAAACTTCATTTCCAGATCCAGCTGCTCGTATGATACAATGTTAAAAAAAAAGGTTCTTTTTCAACACAGATAATCCACCCGCAGTTAACTGAGAGCTGACTATTCCATTTTGGGCTCTTTAAGCTGAAATCAAAACATTTCGTGTTGGCCAGCCAAGCAGAAGCATTCTGCTTCAAGTCAGTTTAATGCTCCTTTGCCTTCGGCCCTGGCGCCTCCCGGCTGTTTCACAAAGCGGGGTGCAGCACACCTGAATGCTTTGCAGACTGCACCCCTCCTCCACTTCGAGAATTTTGATTCCACATTTGTCCTAATCGTACTTTCTGTGGGAAACAAATGAGTTATTTGGTCTCCTTCTCCCAACTTGGAATGAAAACTAATAGTGATATATGAGGATTTCCCTTGAGAGAAAACATCCAATTTTTGCGCAGCGTCCATCCAAGATGTTGAACTTGGATAGAGGAAAGCTTTGGTGAAAGCAGAGAGAAGGCTTTTAGCCCAGGAAAAACTATATAATGTTTAATCCTGACCAGTTCCCTAATCTACTTCTCCGCAGGGACGTCCAAAGAGCTATGCTGGTACAAAGGAAAGGGAGAAGGAGACATGTTGGGGGCAGAAAAGAGTGGCATGAAGCCAGGCCAACTTAATCCAGCTCTCATGAAACTACAGCCTCAGAGAGGGAAGGTCAAAATGGGTTTTGCAACAGAAATGCAGACACAACATGATGATAGGGAGACAATCTGCTCTCCATAATATTCCTATTATCCTAAGCAAACAGAGGACAAGAATGAAAAGTACCGTGGGGCTCTTCTGTTGTGTTTGTGTAAGAATGCCATTTTAATTCACTTTCACCAGGGCCTTTAAGTCAATACTTTTTTATAGCTACATTCTCATGTGAAATCTATATCCTGGCAATTTGAATCAAGACTGCCCCAGGTCAGACACCTGTAAAGCTGAACTGCAACAGGAAAGAATGGCACTTTTGTATTAATGGGCAAGAGACAATTCAGAGTCATAGTTTTCCTGTTGTACCTTCAAGAGGCAAAAGTAAAGACCTGTCATGCAATTACATATGTCCACATTGTTATGCAATTTCTCGTGAACCTTCCATCTTCACTCATCTCCACACCCACTTGCAGAGAGGCAGCTCAGGGAGGCAGATTCCAGGGTGATTGGGCATATAACAGATCCATGCCAAATCTGCCTACAAACAAACACTTTTGTAGATTTAATCAGTTTTTAAAGACTTAAACTCCGGGCTCTTTGCCTTTCCCAGACTTTGGTCTCCAAGATTTGTCTAGTGAGATTCCTGTGGCTGTCACTCAACTTTACAGTTGGGTAGGGGATTGAAAGGAGGAGGGAAGAGCCCAGCCATCTGCAGTTTATGCCAATATAGAGCTATTGTAGATGTCCTCAACACTAAGTAAAAACCTGGTTTTATCTCCAAAAAAACACAGCCAGTGGCTTGACCTAATGGTTCACAATGCAAAACATGTGCTGTGGATTCCTAACCACCTTCATCCCAACCAACCAATCCTCAGAGGATGCTCTTATATGTACCCACAGCCCCTAGATGTTTTGCCAGCTGAGGTTAAGCGTGCAGAAAGTAACCTTAGTGAGCTGTCTTTATATCTCCCACCATCCCTGACGCCTGTGGTGAGAGCTGGGAGACCTCAGTCACAAAGCAGCAGCAGACAGGTTGGGGTGGCTGATTGGGTTACCCTTCCCCACCTTTCCACCCCCTTGTTCTCTCAGCGGTTGTGCCACTGCAGCATGGGTGGCTTAACTGCTTGTGAAACTGTTCCTGAACTACAACAGTTTACTGTCTGATGTCTTAAAGGCTTTTCCAGATGTGCTGGAAACAACCTCCAAGATGGGGATGAGACAAACAGCTGAGAACAGCAATTTCACCACCTGTTCCAGCTGCACCCATGGGCGCCTGTGACTCAACACCCTCAAGCTCTTCAGCTTTGCTCAGAGGCCAGGGTCTCCCAGCAGAAAGCTCAGCAGTGCCTGAGTTGGAAGAAAAGCAAGCACTAGCAGACACAGTCTTGAACTTGCTGCCAGGAAGGGCAACTGGTGGCTCAAAGAAGTGCCAGGGACACCCTCCTCGTCCTGTGTCCTCCAGCAAACAGCTACTGGTAATGCTGTGCAGGAGGCAGCTGCAGGGGAGTGAGATGTTGCTGCTTTGTACATTGCTGCTGCTGCAGCCTGGAGGATGTCTTCTCTTGCGACCAACTGCTAGGATTCTCTGAGCAATTCTGCTATGATTTACAGTAGAGCTGTTAATTGCCTGGAAACACTAAAGAATTATAGATCTTAAGTCATAAAACATCTATCAGCCTTGACTCAAACAAAATTGCTGTATATTATTACATAAACTGAAGCCCTGTTATTTTCCCCATGCTAAGTGCCTCTTAATTGAAATCCCTGATTGCTTTTTCCAGGCCCTTCTCCAGCCCGCCACCCAAAGATTACTGATGCATGTAGTAATGTGTTGTTAACATGCAACGATGTGTGGTAGGGATTGCCCATGATTATTTCACCAATTCCCTCTGTGGTCTGGTCTTCTTACTGAGGCAAAAGGGTCTTGCCAGACTTAACTGAAGTTAAATAAGAAGTTTTTCAAGGGAGCTCCATCCACAAATTATGAATCATATACATGACACTCAATTTTGCAGCCCATAATCACATTAGCAATGCCACTGAAGTGAACAGAGCTCCTTGGGTGAGTAAAAGTTACTCGCAAAAAAAAAGTATTTCAGACTTGGTTACAGCCTAGGTTGGACTCACTCTAAACTGAAAGTTCCATATGCCCTAGTTCTGTTCGTAATTTTGGGGCAAAGTTCATCTGTTTAAGAAGCAATGCCAACTGCTCATCAGATGAGTGTGGGCTTTCTATTTAAAGAATGGAGTGTTTCTAACAACTTAATTCCACTGATGCTTTATGATTACAATCCCAAATACTGTTTTTGCAGCTGATGGATTAAAAATTAAATAAATCCAAAGCATCCCTTTAAGGACAATCTTTTAAGCTGCATTGGATGGCATGCATGCACACCTCTGAGAAACAATGATGAGAGACATGTATACTGAACAGACCATGACAGAACCAGTTCTGGCACCAAACACTATTTAATGTAGTTGAAGTCCACGGAAATGATTAGGCTGGGATCCTCAAGCTCAATGGAAAGTTGTAAACCTTGTTTCCAATTTAACTTTCAGACAGCAGTGTGTCCTAGGTGCAAAGTTTCAAGTAAAAGCTGTATCTTCTGCAGGCAGTACAAAGCCTGTGGCATGCTTTGGGCTCATGCAGAGGGGTCATTCATACCATCAGAAGACACGCCACAGCATTTCACTTGCTAACAACGATGCTTATCTGGGGTTTGCCAACCACTGAGCTCCTCTCCTGGGCTCTGACAGGCAGCCCAGCAGCCTCAGTAGTCCTCCTGTGCCACACCACTGCAAAGTCACACAAGTGGCGGGTCCTTTGGGAGTTAGCATCTAGTTCCCTTGGGATCCTTTTGTTCATAGACAATGCTGAAATAACTTCAGTCATCATGGCCAGTAGCAGTGAGTGTATAGCTCTCCAGAAACAAAACCACAAGGTTTCAGACCAACTCAAGCCACAGAGCTAGTCTGTGCAATGAATGTCTGAACCACACATATCCAGAATGGGTCAGAGCTGAAGGGCCCCTGCAGAGTCATGAAACACTCCCCTCCTCACACAGAAATTTGACTTTTGGCCTTAATTCCTATTCTCTTGGGCTAGATCTGGTTGCTCTCTGAGGGACAACCCAGCCCTAGCTCACTCTTAAGCTGGAACCAGGCCCCCACAGCATGGTCTCTCTTTGAGCATGAATTATACATTATGCTACAACTTTGACATTCCCTGGGACTTTGCCATGCTGACATCTTATGTAAGGTGCCCAGGCTTTCCAAAGAAAAGCACTATCCTCTCACCAAAGAGGTAGCCAGAATGGCCAGGTAGAGCTTCCAGAAAATGTACCACCAGTAATGTCCTTCCCACACCCCAAATGCCCTCCATAATACTGCAAACAATAAGTAAAAGTTTGCTTCCTATGAAGGATCTTTGAAAGTCCTTTGGGACTACAGTACAGATCAGGACAATATAAGTCTTTGAGATCGCAAGTGCAGGAAACAATGAAACAATGTTCAATTTTTTATTATTTTTTAATAAAATGAATTCCATATTGTATTGAAATATTTCTATGAGACTGCTCCTCAGTCACTCGTGGCCCTTAGCACACCCTCTTCACCTTCCCTGGGGGCACCTGACATTTTTAACATCAGCAAATTTGAACGTGATTTATTCAGTTTCTTAAATATAGCACTTACCTAGTTATAAAATACTGCCCCAATTCTTTTATATACAATAACCATTGTGCTTACGATGACTTAAGCCGTGCATATTATTTTTTAAAAGAATTATATTTACATGGAATGTTTAAGAAAAGAATTTCCCAGATTCCGGAAGCAGAACCTCCTTCAGAACAGGAAGGAAATAATTAATTTTTTACCTTAAATCCCAACAAGTGTAATGGTTTATTACCCGGAGGGAAAAGAGTGAGAGAGTTTCTTTTCAACTCGATGAGGTGAGTGTTTATATTAAGAGATTGTTCTGAAACTCCGGTGCCACCAGAGAGTGACTAACAACACTCAGATCATACTTCAAGCTCAAAACATTTCAGAGATGAAGTCAGTAATATTTTGGGATGGGAGGGGACACGTGAGGGAGAGTGAAAGACAAGGACTTGCTCAAAGCCACCTCAGAGGCCAGTAGCAAAGCTGAGCATTGAACTCAGGGCTCCAGTTCCTCTCTTCTACTGGTCTGACCATGATTCCTTCCTCAATTCTAAAGTCTCAGTCACAAAGTCTTTTTCTGCAGTGATTAATTCCTCCTTAACAGACAGGACTTTAGGGATGCACTCTGTCATACCCTGAGGTTTTAGTACACCTTGTCCCTGGATTTTGAGCTCAATACAAGGAGATTTGAGGAGATTGCCAGTAACTCGTAATTTGACAGCATTTTGGAAAGTCCTACTTAGAAATAAAGAGAAGAGAATAAAAAACATCTATGGCCCTGCTGCAGCAGGACCATTGTGTATTCACCTCTATTCATGTCTCCCAAGTGAAGCCATTTCTGGAAATGCCCAACATGGAAGTGCAGGGATCCGATGAGGGTGATATAATAGGGAATGTGTTTTCCCAAATAATTTTGGAATCACTGTTCTTGCAAAGCTGTAACTGCCCCAACTCCAACAAGAAATCAAGAGCAAAACCCCATTCCTGGTCAGACCTGCAGCCCAACATTAGGAGACTTGTGCCACTGCAAGTACCTTCTTTTGGCCAATAAAGTCTTCAACACTTGTGCTCAGTGATCTTTTGATACATGTGAGTAGCATGACATCAACACTGATATCCTGGCCACGTAATGATCAGGGAAGTGCTGTCTAGCCCCTTCCACATTCCTGCTGGTGATTCAGTTCCCTTCGTACCCTGCTTCGCCATACAACCTTGACAGTAAATAGGCTGCCCTGCTGTGTCCCAGAGGTGGGGCTGCATTTCAACAGTGGCAAAAGTAATTCCTGAACATAATTTTATTTTATTTCCAGGCTTCAAAGCACTTTGAGATCTCTCAGAAGCTGGGGAGATAGTACTCCTTCTATAGAATATTACTTCTCCTACAGACATGCATGTACCCCTAGGACCAAAGGCAAACACAGGGGGACCTTCAGTCCTAGAGCTGAACTCCAGCTGCATTCATCACCTCATCTGTTATTTGATGGACTTTTGCCAATGGGCATTGTCAACAGGAAAAAAAAAAAAAAGGAAGGAAAAAAACCCTAACAACTTTCCAGCTAGTATTTTAAGGCTGTGAATTACACACCATTTCCAAGAAAGGAGAAGTATAGACATTTTGAGCATGTGTTCTGTCTTCAGTTGGACATGGGGGAAGGTATGCCACTGTATGACTTGTCTTCCATTATGAGCATTGTATTAACCAGTCAGGAAAGGTGGTGTGGAGGGGAGATGCAGCCCCTTGAGCCATAACTTCTCCTTTGGCAAATCTACCCCTTCATGAGAATACAGCAAAAAAATAACCAGTAAGGAAGAAGATTTGATGTTGGGGTCTCCATCACATCCAGCTATGTCAATGACTTTAAAGGATCTCCAGCTAACAGGCGCCACTGAAAGCAAGCTCCATGCTGGCAGCGGCCCAACCCTGTAAGACATTTTGTGTGCCTCCACTAACAGCCATTCACCTCCGGCTACGGAAATGGGCTGCACAGCCTCTGAGCCCTAATCTCAACTCTCAGACATCACTTTTAGAGAAGTCTCCCCCTACCTTAAAAGCAAAACTAAACTTAAAACCCAAACACTTACCCAAACACTTCCATCCCTCACTTGCTTCCTTTATTTAGTCACAGTTTGTTGCTTCAAACCAGTGAGCAGGCTGCACTGGATCTGGTGGTGGACACGTGTGTATGCAGTCACAGGCGAGTGCCTGCTCCCTGAACTGGACAAGATCTGAACTAGCAGGACAGCAAAACTGTGTGTTCTGGACCTACTGTACTGCAAAGGACAACAAATGATTCTCCTAGTGTATAAGACCTGAGCTTCTGGAGCAATACATTTTATTTTTGTAGTTTCTGTGAAATAAGATGTAGCTGTTGGGTGTATAGCCAAATCAGGTATTAGAAGCCATACACTTGTTACAATTCCTCTTCTGTGGGATTAGCGGTTCTCAGAACCGGACACCAGCATGCCACAGGCCAGCAGCTGGGGGCGGGGGTTAGCTAACCTGCACCCTCTGTATTTCTAACATCTGTGATTCAATGCACATAAGATTCACTTTCCATAAGAACAGACAGAATTTGCACATTTGCCACTGCTTACTGTTGGGCTTCAAGAGGCAGAACACCTCCAGTATTTGCTCCTCAAAGGATCAGAGCTGCAGATCCTCCTGCAGTGACACACAGCAACCTCAACCATCTCAGCCCGAAGCTCTGCAGAACATTAGGGACAGACATACCAGTGTGTGACTGGACACTGATTCAGAGTTTATGTCTGACCTCATTGTCAGGACTTGGGAAAAAGAGGGGAAAGGGGGAAGACAGAACTGGATTGGAGTCAAAATCATTAATATCCTTGTACTTGACGAACGAGTCCAGAGAGCAGAGGCAAGTAAGGTCAAATGTATGTTAAAGTAGTGAGATATAATAGCCAGCAGGCACAGCTGAGGTCACAGAGCAATACTTGCTTTGTTTTTCCCCCCTCTGAACTAAAGAATTCTTGTCTAATCAAAATTAAGTTTCTGGGCAGAGACTAATCCATATTTATGATCCTCTGTGCTGAGGCAGAATGAAGCAAACTGCCTGATGCAGGGTGGAGGTGGCTGAAAATGAGCTGCTCTGGGCCTTAGGGATACCACCACTGCTGTGCCACAGAGGAGTTAGAGGCGCAGGAACTGTGGTTACAAGCATGGTCACCCCTGGGCTCCCTGTGATTTGCAGAGTGGCAGAGCACCCTTGTGCACTAGTGAGCAAGACATTTGGGAGCTCTGAACCACTCTGCTGCACTGCTTCCCAGCATGGGAGAGAGGGTACTCAGTCAACGGAGACAGCTTGACATGAGCAATCATTGTAAAGGCTGCTCTTCATACCCTGTTACTAAACCAAGAAGCACCTTCCCATACCGTTGTCCAGATCTGACTCGTGAAACCAGTGGGAAGGATGTCTGCGCTTTCACTGGCAGGTCCTTAAGAAACCACTGGGAAACATATTTTCATAAATACCTGCATTTTTCACAAATCTGGTAGAGACATCTCCATCTAGTGGTCTGGCCAGGGAAGAGAGGCTTACAGACTTCATGCTTCAGCTTGTCCTTCTACGCTCAGTTTCATGTGCTTTGGCTTCTCCAGCTGCACATCGATATAGCAACATTTCCCAAACTTCCAGGGGGTCCTGTTAATGTCAGAGAAAGGCCTGGAGATTCTTGGCCGGACACTCCACTGTGAGCTACAGCCCAGATTCCACCCACTCAGCTCAGCCAGAGTAGAAGGGGATCAAATTGTCATCTCAACATCTGTTTTGAATCCACTAAGAGAGATGCTGTAGTGTCACACACACGCACACACATACACACATACTCAAGTGCTTACAAACACCAGGCTGTGGTGACATCCAAGTGGTCTCATAAGGTGGAGGTATGAGTGAGGGGGAAATCTGGCTATCCATCAACCCCCAACTACTATTTACTTGGCTGTCCTTAACAGCAAGTATAGCAAGTAATAGCAAGCAATACCAACATTAATGCCTTTATCTCCTCAGCATCCCTAAGAGGCAGGGCAGTACTGTCAGCCTCACTGTACAGCTGGAGAACCACAGGCCAAGAGTAGCCAAAGTGAGTCAACCCAAGCGACATGCAGGCTAGAGGCAGAAGGAGGTGAGTGTAGACCCTCCGCCATTCAGCTAGCCTGCTCGCTGACTCCACACTTACTGACTCTCTCTGGAGCCTGGCAGAGGGTCCAGAGAAAAGCTACAGCCCAGTATAAATACACTAAAACAGCTCAATTCCCCAAGCTTTGTGCAAAGTAGTATCTCAGCCAGGGGACACACTCAAATACCTCAACAGGAGAGCTTTGTGTTGTCACCAAGTACAATGATGAATTGCCTGCTAGAAGGTAGATTTCGTCCTGCGCAGCAGATGGGGAACAAGCCATAAAGATAGCTCACAAGAGTATGGAGGAGAGCGGTCTGGGTCCTTCTGATGACCAGGCACAGTCATCGCCTGCCACAGGGTCTTGGCCCCAAACCGAGCATTTTGAGGGGCAGCCAAAAGGGGAGAGTGGAAATGGATGGGGACGCACAGAAAATGGCAGGGACTTCATGCAATGTAAGCAGACACATTTGGGATGGAAAAAGCAGCACTAATCAAACGGAACTCTGAATTTCCCTCTAGACACAGGGTATTAAAAATAATCCCAGCTGAACTTTACCCATCTCTCTCACAGCATCTCCCAGCTGCTTCAAAAATAAACAGCTCTGTCTGGGTAGAGCTGCAGCCACACAAGATTTTGGGTTCCCAACCTGAGTGCAGAGATGGTGAATAGAGCTTCCCTGGCCCAGCTGTCCAGGGGGCTCTGCCATGTACAGTTTGTGACTGCAATGCCAACTGCCCCGAGGATAAGACACAGTGAAATGAAGCACAAGAAGGGCTCTGAGGCCACGAGCCTGCTCCCACGCTGTTGCCACAAGCTGCTCCTTGCAGCCCTGCAGCCCACCAAGCTCACAGACTCCCTCCCGCCCTCAGCCCAGCCCTGGTGAACACTTCATCCCAGTTTGCTCCTGGTCAGAAACCCACCGCATGCACAGGCAGCCCCTGCTCCATTCCCAAGCGCCAGCCCACCCCTCTTTGCACAGCGCTTCCAAGCAGCACCCACACCTCCTTGTGGGGACGTCCTCCATCTTACACCTCCCTCCTTCCCACAGGCACACATTCCCACAAGCAGTCCCTGTCCCCCCCAGTCTCACTCCTCTTTTCCCCCAGATTCCACCTCATGATGCTGCTTTGCCCTGAAGACACAGAGCCACAGCACACCACTCCTTTCTGTCTGTCCTCCTCTTCCCAGGCCTGGGCACCTTGTGCAGGTAGGTTTTGAGGTAATCCTGTGTTTTTCCAACAGTGCTGCCAGCAGCATCCCCCCCGACCATCCCACCCCAGCACCCACATTGGGCAGCACCTTGCCAGGTGCCCCAAGAAGAGAAGGCGTTAGACCTTCCCCCCCCATCATGCCAGGATATAACCCTCATGTTACAAGTTGCCAGGCAGAACACACATCGCATTTTAAGAGGTTTAAGATGTTTTAGCACAAGTAAAAAATTCCAGTGCCCATGGGACTCTTTTTGGCTATAGGCTCTCCAGGGTGGGGTGCAGGCTCACTGGAAGACCCAGGACCTCTCAACATGTTTAACCACTAAGAGTTGTCACAGACTTTGCACCTCTCCTCTGGAGATGGGCCAGCAGCAAGTCTGGTAGCATGGGAGTTGGGGAACACAAAACCAAGGCTTTATCGGTGCCAGGGAAGAGGACACAGTTTTGGGCGTGAAACAGTTCCTGACTGGCTGTCTGGTTTTAAGTGGTTTATGTTGCAATCTCTACTTCTTTAAATTATCTGAGGCTAGTCAGGTATACAAAATTTCCTGTGTCAGGCTCCGCTGATCTTCAGACACCAGAAAGCTTTTCATTTTTTAACAAATTCTCTCCCAGGGACTACAAGATCTAACAGGTACCTGGCAGATGACAAATGAGCCCATCCTAGGCTGGAATTCTGCTCTCCATCAGTTGTCTTTCTGTCCCCCTCACAGTCAAAAAACCAGGATCCTTTCCACCCTTGAACCCTGCCAACTCCTAACACTGTACAGAAACCCTCAGGGGAGGTGGAAACCACTGTCTCCAGCAGACTCCAAGTCTCTAGCAAGTTCCGAATTTTTAAAGGTGTTAACCTTATTTAAAAGGGGAAGCAAGTAACAAGGCTAGTCCATGGAAGGAATAAACAGACTGGGTGGGAATTACAGCTCCTTTTGACGGGGCCACACAATCCACTCAGCAACAAACCCTTTGTTAATCTCCCACCTATTTCCTGCTGCAGCATTAATTGTCGGGCGTTACTCGGAGGCTGCAGGCAGCGTCAGGCTTTCTCTTCCGACCCAGCAAGGGCCACCACCGCCTCACAGCAAGCACATGCCACTTCGGAAAGCTCCCTTCTGAGGGACTTGGCCAAAGTACTGTTTCCAATTCTGGCTGCTCTATTTCAGGCAGAGCACGTACACCCACCCTGGGCTTGATGCATCTTTGCAGGCTTGCCATCTTATTTTTCTCAGATTCTGTTCAGGCAAATTCTCATTGACTCTGTCCTCTGGTACATCCTTCTCAGAGAGCGACTTACTGATGCTCTCGGCTGTGCCAAGGCAGAGTAGCCTACACCCTGCTCAAACACAGACGATCTCCGAGGAAGCTTCAGTCGGAGATGCAGCCACATGCCCCCACCCACCCCATCTGCTGTGGGTTCACAGTGGGGGGCTCTCAGCAGAGGAACCCCCAAAAGAAGCTGCAGCCGCTGTTCCTCCCAAGCTGCCCATGTGCTGGGGAGAAGAGGGACAAGGCTGGGCACCTTCCTGCTCCCAGAAGGGGTTTCCCCTGCACAGACGTGGTGAGAACTCAGCTGGGGTAGCAAGACTGACCCCAAACAGGCATGCATAGAAGTGCCTGGCCTGGCACAATCCTCCCTTGGGTATTTTTAGAAATGTCTTTCTGGCACGAGTGAGGAGCTTTTCATACAGAAAGGACAGGGCATGGGAACAAAGCAGGCATGCACATGAGAGAGAGCCCTCAGGCAGTGCTTGACAAGAGGTTTGGAGAATGTGACAGATTAAAAATCTAACACTGGTAAGTTCACGAAGCGACAGAAGACCATCACTAACAATCAGCTCCTTCGAGTCCAGGGCTTCACAGATGTTCCCAAGCCTGTCGCTCCTGCCAGCTGTATTCTGATGACAAATCCAAATTTTTAACATACCAGCGTGCTTTCCCCACCTTTCCTATATGGATTGCTCATTGTTCTCTCATTCCTCATGGTAGGCGATTGCTCCTTGCAACGTAGATGTTAAAGAGTCACAGGTTTCCTGAAAACTGTGAAACTAAAGAACACGTGCTGTACAATAAGTCGTAAAGCATGTGTGAAAAATAGTTGACACAGAAGCTGTCATGGAAACCAGTGCTACCAGAGAGCACACAGCCACAGAGCTCCCATTAAAGGCTGCAAAGTTGAACACAAACGCTAATCACTAAGGCAGAATATATTAAATTTACCCTCATGCCCCATTCAGTCTTCACAGCAAGCTAGCTGAAAACTGCAACCATTTCCGCTAGCAGCACTGGATGGTAGTTAGTAGTAATTAAATTACCAGAAATCTGCTCCTACAGAAATTCTTTTCATCTTGTGTACCCTACAAACTGTTTTTACTGACTAGGCACCACTCTTGTTCCAGGGAATAAGTCTGTTTAAAACAGACTACATGCATTTCCCAGGTTTGGGTTACGTTCTCCTACTTGATTGTCTCCCAGCTCCCCTCAGCCACAATACCCTGCGAGCAAGAAAAAGCCCATGAAAAAAGAAGCATGGTGAAACCAGATTAGGCTGTTCAGGCAAGATAGAGACAGACTGAAACTACAAAATACCCTGCAAGTATTACAAGCATATCCCACACTGTAATCAAACTGGTGGTCCTTAGATACCAGCTAGAAGGAAGTATGTAACCTAAAAATATTTGCATATATAGATATCTTTTGACATCCCACAGGTAGAGAAGAGGTGGAGGAACCTTGCCCTCTGTTGTGGAGAAAAAGCCCTACAGCCTTTCTTATTCCCCAGCCTGGCACATTTCTCAGATGGCCTCGCTGGCCGGGCATCGGACATGGGTGTTGCATGTTCTGAAGTGATGGGGACACACCAGAATTCATCCCTGATGGCAGCATTTACAGCCAAGAGCAATGCTGAGCTGTCTGGTGTGATCTGGATGCAGGCGCAGGATTCTATATTTTCCCTCTGCCACTTGCTTCAAAAGATTTTGATGTATCCAAGGGCCAGATCTGTGCATTTAGTGTATTTTTTGTGCTCTGTCTCAGGGCCTGGTCTTTATCTCAGTGACTTCAGAAAGCTTCAGGATTGCAATGGTTCAGGCTATGAGGAAACCAGCTTTTTCTGCTGACTCTACAAACATATAACAAGGCTTTTACTGACCTATAAAGGAAGCGTCTAGGCCAGAGTTGTCAAAAATAGGGCACCGGCAAACTTATTTCACCTTATTTTTAATCCACATAAATACCTTAGGTTGGAAAGTTCATCTAGTACTCAAATGTTTATAGGGTTCTTATTTTGCTCAAGAGGCTACAGAAAGAGAAATGGTGGAAGAGAAAATAAAATCCTGGTGAAGAAAAATTAGGACTGGTTGAAACATTTGTCTGAATTCTTTTTCTGGACAGAAGTCAGATCCTCGAGTAAGTGAAATTTTTAGAGTATATGAAAAATGTGTGCTTTCTCTAGAAAATAGAGTGTTTGTCATAACCTTCTGACTGAAAAGAAAGTGATTCTGCCAGATGGTCCTGGCTAACTCTTTTTGGTTTATAGGTGAAAAGTTGCCTTGTTTCACAGGGAGATGGAAGAGGAAGAGGAAGGGTCAGGTAGGGAAGGGTCCAGATACAGTTCTACATGAAAAGATTTTAAAATAAACTAGAGAATGCCCCACTACAAATGAGAAAGGAAGAAGGATCCTGAGAAGGGGATGAGACAAGAAAGTATAAAATTAAAGCACAGGTTCAGATTTAATGAGGTGCATAAGAATGCCAAAGTCAGTACTCTTCTAATGTAGGAGTCAGAATAAGGTCTTTGGCCAAGACCTTTCCACACATTCATTACCTTCTTTAATGACAAGATCACAACCCATTTTTCATACAGTGCTGTTCACTCCACATACATTGTTATTATGCTCCAGCATATCAAACTACAATACACACATTTTTTATGATACGTAAAAGGTGCAAGCCTAGCTAACACAGATGGCTACATGACAGTCATGATGGGAAAAGGACAATATTTTCCATTAAACAAAGAGCCTTCAGTACATAAATATTGAAGTGTGACATGAGATCAAGCTGCAGCTCATCAGATTGGGTGCAGCTTTCCCTTAGAATCACTGAAATCCAAAGTTCTGCTGCTGACTCCACATCAGCCTCGGTTTGCATCTTCAAATAAAGGATGTGAACGTCATGGATCCAAAGAAGGCATTACCTCTTCACTTGCTCTTTCCCCATATGACAAGATGGGGAGGTGGCTGTATTTCTGACATTTCCCATTTAAAGTTAAAATACTTCTACTGATGCTGCCGGGACCTACACAGAGCATATCATGTCAGCTCTACTGATGTCAATATAGTGGGGCAAATTTACACCAATGGAACTTGTGACCCAAACTGACTCAGACCTCAGCATTTCTTTCTGTGAGATAGACCCCAGAAATGCCAGTTTTATCTCCCAAGCTTGACAAAAGCAGCTTAAAGGCTTTCCCATCACACTCAAAGTGAGAGCTGATAAGGCTCAAAATCCAGAAATTGCTTACTTTACAACTTTAAGTCCCTTTCAAGCTGACCTTCTGCCCTGAAAGCCTAAAACCCCTCACCAACAACTATATTTAGGCAACTAAAGAACTGGAACATCTGGGAATAATAACAGCAGTCTCACTTGGAAATGGCATTTATGTACCATTGTCTAGAAAGCATTGCCATGCTGCAAAAGCTTTGCAAAATCCACTTTGTAGATTTCAGACTGGAAAATTACCTGCTAGACAATTTGTGCGTCATCAGAGGTGATGAGTGACAATCACATGTAGGAATAATCCAGTTCTTAGAAAAAAAAATCTTAAAACAAGGCTCAGTAATGTGATCTGGGAAAAAAAAAAAAAGAAAAGACCCTTTAAAAAGCATCCAAAACTTTTCAATCAGAATGTTTCTCATGATCTTTTGAAGGTGTGTTTCAACATTGCCCTTCCAGCACTGAAAATGCAAAGCCATCAACAATTGACCAATGCCTGAGAAAAAGGAAATCAAACTCATGGGTATTTTCACCTCCCAAGCTGAGCAGCATGTGAAAAAACAAACAAGCAGCCTTCAGGATCTCATAGCACTTTCTTTTGATTGCTTCCTTTTAAAGGAGGCTGCAAAGCTAAATGGAGCTCTGGGTCAATATTAGCAGTGTTAGTTGTTTCTCCAGCCAACCTGCTCTTCATCACAGCTTGCCTAGGGCTATCTATGTTCAACACGTAAGCAAGCAAAATAACTAATGTCACCCAAAAGTTCTTTGTAGATACCCAGAATTCTGTTGGTCCACCCTCTGATTCCTTGAGAATCCCTAAATGCTTTGGTAGTGTTGAAAAATAACAACTAACAAGGCTACTTCATACAGCCAGGGGAGCAGAAGCAAATGTGGGATCTAGCTTGACCTAATACTAGACTGTAAGCTGGGTGCAGACATCCGGGCACATGAGTACATTGAGTATTTAAAAGCACTTGATGTATCACACTGATGCATGCAGACATATCCAGGACCCAAATCTGACCTCCATTTGAGGCCAATAACCACTGCCTGTGGCTGAGATACTCATTCAGATTTATATCTCTGGCTCTGCTTGCTTGCAGTCATAGCAGCTCCATGCCTGTTACACTAGCACTAACTCCAGGACTAGCAAACAGTGTAAGACTGTGGGACTTGTTAGCATTTGCAAAAGTCAACACACATGCACTTACATACCAACCTCTACCACCGCTGAAAGTAAAAGCTGGGCTCCTAAGTCCAACAGCATGTTCACACCGATTACTGGGATCAACATCAAGGTGACTGTTAACATATGGTCCAGTGACCATCTGAGTTGCAAACCCCCTTACTTTGTCACCATCATCCAATGCAGTCAAGGGAGTTTTGATAAACCCCCACATGTGAAGTCAGCACCATCCCCAGTCTTCATCCTCCCTAGTGGGTATTTGGAAATTAGTCCGGAATGCAGGACATCAGCCCAAGAAGATCCCCTCCACCTCACTCCCGCTCCCCCTGCACCCCACTTCCTCTCCCGCTTCCCCATAAGTAGCAGCAAGTCAGTGAGGATAGGTAGAAGAATTTAGGTAAGATTGCTTCCTTGAGGGGAACTCTGAAAGGAATATGAAATACTTTTTAAAAAGCTACAAAAAAGCAGCACCATCTGAAGAGCCCTGGTGTGCACTGCAAGGTGCAAAGCGTGCAGAGGAAGGGCAGCTCACATACTACTTAGCTGGTGGATCCAGGTCCACTCAGCAACCCTTGCTCCATCTGCAATGTCACGCTTCCTCTTCAGCTCACCTTGGTGACTGTGCAGGGTCTACGTGCTTGTTACATGCTTGGCAAGTGCTGAGGTCAAACTGAATTCCCATTGCCTCTCTGATTTCAGCTCTAGGCTTACTTAAAAACCCAAAGATGTATCATGTAGCATGCATGCTTTAATTTTAAAATTAACTTCTGTGGGGACAAAAGGTGAAATAAAGTAGGGAAGTAGGACAGGGAAAGGCAAAGGAAATTGCTTTACTGGAACACATTTTATTAATTTTGGTACTGTCTCTCTTTCAGCTGGCCAAATAATTGTCAAGGCTGTTTCAAATCCTGCAGAGGAGTTTGTGGAGACTCGAGTGATATGCACTTGTCACGACTCAGCCAGTCAACTCAAGGTTTCCAAGCATCAGCCTCTGAGCCTTCAGGACACTTCATGACTCCACTAACAAAACCAGTAATTATAATTACAGAGAGTGACAGCTATGAAAAATAAACAGCAACAAAGATTAAAGACTCCAAAATTGCCCAACTAATGGGAGCTAAAGTTTATGTACTCAGTTTAAAAAAGACCTCTTAGAGCTCCCCTGTGGTCTTTTAGCAATTTGATTTAATTTTTAAATTAAAAGAAAGGGGAAAAAAAAACCACCCCACAAACCAACCCAAACACTGCAGTGCATTTGTCCAGTGCTCAGGCTTGGTTGATTACAGCTCTCTAGCTTCCAGGAAATCTTGGAAAGCTTTAAAAGCCAGATGACTCTTACTGAATCCACAAATTCTCTTTTGCAGATGTTTCTCCCTTTACTTACACCCCAATGGGGCTCACCACTTCCAGTCACAGTCATCTAAGAAGACGGGAGTCCCCTCTCTCTGTACAAACTGACCATAACCATATACATAGCCAAGGTGTAGGTCTACAGGGCTCCATACAGGCAGGGCAGGAGTAGCTGTTTCTGGTCCTGCCCGCAGCACCACTAAAGAAGTAAGAGGAGGATTTAAACACACACTTTCAACCCAAACAGTGGAGCCATTATTGCTTTTAGCACCTGTTACACAGAGGTCAACTAACAACACTTTTCTTCTGGACCTCTTCTTTGGGCACTTGGCCTTGCCTTCCTCTGTTCAATACACCCTCTGATCAGGCAAATCATCTGACAGTTCAAAAGGCTTATCTTTTTCATTTTTGCCCGCCTTTTGTAGCCTGAAACCCTCACCTCTGATGTGGTTCAGCCCCAGCCGGCAGATGAGCACCACGCACCGCTCGCTCACCCCTCCCCAGCGGGATGGGGAGGAGCATGGGAAAACCAAAGGCAAAGCCTGGCGGGTTGGGGTAAGGAGAGGGCAAGGGAGAGGGAAACAACAACAACAGGCTAATAACAGGTATTCACAATGGGTGATAACAGAAAGCAATTTACCGATCCAGTGACCAACCAACCCGAAGCTCAGACTGTCTGGGAGCCACAGGGAACCTGCCCCTCCCCGACTAGCCCCCTTTTGTGGTGAGCATGAATAGCCCCTGGCCAGCTTGGCTCATCTGTCCTGGCTCCTTGTGAAAATTAACTCTATCCTAGCCAGAACCAGGACAACCTCCCTTCTCTGCAGAGGTGTGTCCCCCCCACACCCCCTGTTCATTTCTGATCATGCTAAGAGGGATTTGCAAAGCCAGCCATGGAAACCTCTTCTGCCCTTCAGGGTTACAGCCCTAACTTGCATTTCTCCAGCCGAAGTCTGCACCAATTTTAGCATAGAAATATGCACTGAAACCTGCTGAAAGGAGATGAAAGTCAGAGATAAAAAGAGCCAGGAAAACATCCCATCTTGACAAGCATATGAATCTCTGCAGCTAAACATCACAAGTTGCAGTATGAAATTAAGCTCTCCAGATGCATTCTCAAGCTGGAGACTTACACTAGCCTCAACTCATGCAGGCTGGACTGCATGTGAGTGCTTGGTGCCTGGCAGAGCTTCAGTACCATGAGGTGTGCTGGCCCGCAGTTACTCAGGTGAGATCCATGAGCTGAATGCCATCTTTCAGTCAACATTACATAAAGATTTTGAATTACCAAATTTTCTTCTCGGGTGCTTCCTTCCAGACAGGTGTTTGCAAAGACTCATCCCACACTCTCTGAAGTCAGCAGAAAGGTTAGCAGGCACAGGGCCAGGCCGCAGCACTGCACTAGCACTAGCTTTAAATTTTCATGGAGCAAACTGTATACTCACTTTCATCCTCCTCCCAGCTGTATTTTACAAACACCCATCACTCAGAGCTGGATCAAAAAGTTTCATCTATCTGCACTCCCCCTAGATCCTCCTCCTTTAGCTTTTGAAACATCTATCAGCACACCATTGTCCACCAAATATCAAAAATTCCTGATCTATTTCGAGAACAATGCCAAAGGCTACTTGTACTATTAGTTTGAGAGAAGGGACATCCAGAGCAATGAATCTGAGGAAGGAAATTTAAGACATGAAAACCCTGAATGATTCCTGAATAGGAACAAATAGCATATGTATGACTTTCTAGAAAAATGGTGGTATTTAAATGATTCTTTATTTTATGCAGGAATATAGTTTTTATATTTTTCCTTACCCCTTCCTGCCAAGCAGGTTCTTCCCCACTCCCCCCTTTGTCTCTATTCCTTATACTGATGGTGATTTCAGGAACTTGCTTGTGAGGGTCTTAATTTTAGAGTAACTTTTTTTTCATATGAGATTTTTCTTTATATTCTTGTCACTTCCTTTCACTTAACACTGGATTTTTACATGATGAAAGAACAACAAAAACACAATTCAAAAAATGTTGATGCTGGTAGCTATGTCTCTTGTGGAACATACACTCCTGCTTTCTAGATAACTCGGCAATACTCAGAATACCTACTGCTTACATGCCAGCACATACACATGAGTACACACAACTACACTTTATATAATGGATCCAACCCTTGTGTGTAGCCAGTTTGTGGCCAGCACAAACTCAGCGGTGGCTCTATGGATTCTCACCGTCCCTTGATTCTTACAAATTTACCTTTCTGATCCATTCGGTCAATGTTTCATATAAACATATTTCAGCCTCTGATCTGTTTGTCTTCTGAATCTCAAAGCATTATCAAAGCTACAGAGTGTAGAAATCAAGAAGAAAACTCATGAGAAAAGTTACCAAAGATTATTTGGCAAGGATGTCCAAGCAAACAAGGCCATGCTTTAAAAATATATGGTTTCCTTTTACCAGAAAAACAAGACTTTGGTGTTTATATTGCCACCACAGCAACTTCAGTAGCACAATGACTGTAGAACTTTGCTGGGACATTGATTTAATAAATAAAATATCTCAATAAACCAACAGGTTTTCCTGAAACACCTGTTCTTGTCTGCTTCCTATCCAAGTTTTGGCATGATTGACTCTTGCTTAGCATTGAGATCTGATGAGATCATAGCCCAAAGCAGTATGTTGAGAATTAAAGGGAGGAGTCAACCAACATCATCAGAAGCCCTAAATTTTCATTTAAGTCAACACTGGTGGGCTGCATGCCCTTTGGAAGTAATTACTGTATAGTTGTTGGCAAGGCACTTAAGAAATCACCTTTTGTCCTTCAATTAATTTTATCAGGAAAATAACCAGATGAGGAATGAATTTCAGTTGTTCCAAGTCACTTATCTTCTTCTACATTAAAATGGAATAAAAAGTGAAACAGTCATTGTTGTAGTACTTTGAAGGCTGCTCCATGCAGCAAAAAAACCAATGCCAACATTTTGAGTTAATATTACAACAACCAAGTCCCTTGCTATACTAATGACCTGCAAGTAAGTATCACTTTACATCCTCCTTCATATATTATCTCCCTTACACCTAATCATTCCCATTGTGATCTCAATGTAATTTGTAGAATCCCTTATTATTTGTCAGTGGAAGGGAAGGGTCATAGTCTTTGGGGACTGCTCCATAAGCCACGAAAATACACATCAATTGGTAACATTTAGGTACTATTGCAATCATTCTTTATAAATTCCACTCTAATTGCTAGGCTGCCATTGACCATGCTGCATGCCAACAGTTCCCAGTAATAGGCTTCTTCACATAAGTGAAAGAGATCTGGCAGTAAGTGGTAGGTAGTGTCAGTGGTTTTCCTGAGTAATTTCCTGAGTTCCTACAGAAAATGAACCTGTAAGACAGCTGCCTTAAAGTTCAAGAGGCATAATCAGACACAGATGTGAAACAAGGGCAGCTCTTTGGGCTCAGTGAGAGGAATACATCATTTTGAACACACTCCTCCATTGGCGGCTAATTAGTTCCAATAAAATTGGGTGTGCGCTGTTTGTCAGGGCTCTGAAAAGTCATTCACTCCCAGAACACAGATAACAAAACACTCTGCCTGACCCACCTGTGCTGTCATCAAGGTGAAACTGTTGCTTCTCATAATCTCATGTTGAGATTAGTTTTTTAAAGGTGTCTTATCAAAACAACTATTTCATACTCATTAGGAGTATTTCCACCAGCCTTTCTAACTACATCAGTCCCTTTCTGTCCACTAGGTACAGCCTTGTTCTGCCTCTGCGACCTGTCTGGATTTGCAAAGGCCAGTCATAGCTGAGATATGCAAGCCTAAGACCAGGTTTTCTGAAAAGCCATCTTCACCTCTTCCAGTGATGAAGCATTACAGAGTCAAGTCAAAAAGCCTTGGAAGATGGAGCACCCATTAGTGGGCACCACTGAAGGCCAGGCAGTATTAACCTTCATACAGGTTGGTTATTCTCCAGTGAAAGCCACGTGGAAGAGCAGTGGAGGAGAGGCTCAGACAGACAGAATATGCAGCATCATACTTTGCTGCTCTCAGAAAACACTGGTTATGACCTCAGATGGAGTCTCTGCAAGCAATTCAAGTGGCTGCCACGTGTATACCACAGTGTTGCAGTTTGGACCAAGCTGATTGTTTTCATTGGGGTGTTTCTTATTTTGCCTTTTTTTTTTCCTTTGCCCATCCTTAATTAAAAGGAGCTAAGATTTTGTCTAAGACTTGTTAAATCAAGAGGGAGAATCCCATTGACCACAAAGAATGGTGCATCAGTCTGTTTGCAAGAACACATTGTTGGTTTGACTCTAGTAGCATGAGAAGATTGAAGATTCTTGCATAATATTTACAGACTGGTTTACTCCTTGGAAAAATCCCTGAATGAATCCTGTAATGCTTCCTCTTTTTGTGAATCTTAAAGATAATTGGTTTGACATAATCCAATAAAAATGGCTCTTCCTTACTAGAATAACCATACCCTTGAATGAGTATAGTGAATTTGTATTTGGAGAAGAGGTGGATCTTACAGGTTTTGCTCTTGCTCAGTGAGCACATTTTTCTGCAGCATTCCTCCTCCTCCTGTTCACAAGGAAGCCTGTAAGTGCAGGGTGGGATTTTTTTTCTGGGCTCTCTATTTGCCAAGCCAAGGCACTGTTCAAGCCCAGTACCCTGACAGTCTGATCTTTTCACTGTAGAGATAAATAAGAACAGAAGCCGCTGGTCTTCTCTTTAATCAATACTGCACTCCCTGAGGAGGCTAGAAGCCAGCCAGGATCAGAAGAAAGAAGCTGCGGTCATTGCAGGTCAGGGCTTTTTTTGCTTTCTGGCTTCCTTCCAAAGTTATACCTTTTCTTGGACCAGAGTTTATTTTGCATTCTGAAAATATTCTCAACAACACCATTTCCTTTTTCAAGTTATTTTTTGCACAGCCCTTTGGGAAACACTGTTGCATGCTGGCCAGCATGTGTGCGTGAGCACATGCATGCCTGGGTCTCACACTACCGCCCAGGACAGCCTCAGAGCTTTCCCAACAGCTTCTGACCTCTGCCACCTCTATTAAGTCTTGAGTGGTTGCTCAGTGCCTAGGTAGCTGCAAACATAACTAGTGGCAATAGAAGGAACTACTGGTTTAATAGACCTAGTCCTAAACTGTGTCTTGCTCTCTCACTCAAAACCATATCTAATTTTTTTCAATCATATACAGCTCAGCCATGGCAACATCATATTGTGAAGTTAAACCACGTAGAGTACCTGTCCCAGTGATTGAAAGAGAAGCAACCACACTACCAACACCCTGCCAACATTTAGGCTAGGCCTGCCTGGCCTTTCAGATCTTGTTCTATGTTCAGAGACCATGCACATCTTAGCCGAGGTCCTCTCCTGGAGGTCAAACTGTAGATATGAAGGCAGTTGCAGAGAAAAGCTACATTCCCATCTGGGATCCTCTGATCTAGGATCTCCAGTTCAGTTGCTGCTCATGCTTAAGCCCAAGAAGATTCAGTTTGCATCACATCCCTTTCACTTCCAATTCAGACACCAGACTTAGTAAGCAGACTCAGATCTTCCAGATGACAATAATGTTGGGTCACAGCTGACCACTTCTCCATTTATGAAATGGAAGATCAAACAGCACTGTGGTTCCCCCAACAACAAAAACACAGGGCATTTCCTTCAGCTCCATGCTTTAGTTTCTCGGAGGATTTTTACCCACACACTGCCAGAGCTAATGATGTACTGCAGGTTCGGGGACTTGTCATGAACCAACTGTAGGATGAACTTGAGGAGCAGATTGCAACTGCATCGTGTTTCCGAAGGTGAAGAATGGCTCAGTGAGTAGGAGCAAAGGGCGTTGATTAATCTTACTTAAAAATTACACGGCTTAGTTGTCCCTACAGAGTATTTATGTTGTACCACAAAAATAGCAGTTTGAAACATATGAGATGTCACATTCTGTGTTTAAAAATGCCTCTCTATATTATTTCTCTCTCAGTCACCATGGGGCTGGATCAGCCAATGCTTTCCATGGGTGCTGGACTGAATGTAAAAAGTCAGGGTTGGTGACTTAGCCACCGCCTCCTGAACACTGACCTGCTTCCTTTTTAGAAAAGAAAGAGAAAAGCTGAGCTTAAGCCACAAATTTCATAGTGATCCAACTCTGACTCTGGTTTTTGGATTGAGCGTTTGGGTCAGCAGGGCCACTGCGGTACCTACTCAGTATTCTACTGTTGGAAAATGTAGTTTTCTTGAACTTTAGATATTCTGTTGGAAAAAGATGTCAGTAGAACTGACCCTGAGGAGAGGAAGGAAGCAAGGAGGGACTCAAGAAGAAACATTTATCTTCAAAAAATTCCCTACATCCACTCAGTTTCTCATATCCCCATTTTCTCCAACAGACCACACTAACCTCCCAGCTGTCTCTTAATTTACTTGTAATCAGAGGCAGTAAGCTGCGCCTTCCCTTATTCTTCCCTATCTAAATGACCTCTTTAATGCAAAGCTAGAAAGTATGACTGAATATTTCTTTATACTTCCCTGGTGGTTTATGTGTATAGCACCAGTCTGAGTCACTGTACTGAAGAAGGAGAGCACAGC
This sequence comes from Balearica regulorum gibbericeps, assembly GCF_011004875.1. Classification (NCBI taxonomy): domain Eukaryota; kingdom Metazoa; phylum Chordata; class Aves; order Gruiformes; family Gruidae; genus Balearica; species Balearica regulorum. Next base: position 20,059,152 of record NC_046190.1, read on the forward strand.
CTCCCCCATCAGTTCAGGACACTGCATGGTCTCTACGTCTGTGTCACAGATGTCAGTATCTTTCTTTGGACACAGCTCTTGTCCCAGTCTGCTCTCAACTGTAGCTCACTTGTGTTTTTCTTCTGCACTCAACTCTACCTTAAACATGAACTCACACACAAAATGATCTCCAAACAACTGTGAAGCGCAACTGCAGCAAAGGCTACCGAGTGAATGAGCCTGGTTGTTTAGCTGCTCAGAGTGCCCCAGCCAGGCCAGACCAAAGGAAAAGAAAATAACAATTTCATCAAATAAGCCACACAGAATTACCACACCTCTTTGAGCGAGGCCATCCTTATCAGAATAGGCAAGTCCCACTAAGAGATTTAATTTCCTATGTCTGTGGGCAGCTTCTCAACAATATTAGAAACCTTTTGGGTTTCTTCCCAAAGAGTGGGTGGACGAAGTGGGGAAAATGCAATTTCAGGAAACAAATCTTCAGGACGACTGCAGAGTCTGTGACCCTTAAGCTTTCTGAAATGAACCACTTCCACAGCATGTATCATTCACTAAACATTACACACACTCTGCAGAAAAAGCCCACACACACCATGCAGAATGCCCATAGATAAATGCCATGCCTCCTTCACTTCCCACCCTCCCTGTCTCTGCATCCACAGTGTGCTGCACAGGGAGCAGGGGAAAGGGCCACTACATGAGTGAAAGGGTCACACTTCTACTTGTGGCCTCGCCTGGAGGAGTTGAGACTTCTCAGGATCTGAGGAACAGTCACTTCCTTCTGCTTGGTACCTATTTCTTGAGACACTGCTTTACTCAAGTGTGCAGTAGGAGGTGGCCTTTCTGTAAAAGTTGCTTTCTCACAGCACTCCTAAAACTCCTCTGCCTAGATTTATGTTCTTTCTGATAAATAAATATAATAGCCTGCACCTCTAATGGTGACTAAGCCATGGGTGTTTTGTGACTCAGTAAAGATTTAGCTCTTGACAAACAGAGATGTTCAGACTATTATACGTCTGATGTGAACTTGAGAGTAATGCAATGCTAAATGGCTTAATGAGCTGGAGGAAAGCAAGCTCTGTTTAACCACTGTTTTTGCAGGCCTGCTAATATCTACAATTCATCCAAATAATTGGCAGATAGATGATCTGTAGCAGCCAAGTAATTCTGGCCATTCCCACCTGGTTAGTAAAAAATCTCAATGATTAAACAAAATGCCTGAATCTGTTGGTGGCAATAAATACTTGTGTGTTGATGCAGGATCTGAGCTAGCAGAGTCCATGGAGACCAGGAGTGCTCTATGCTGGCTAGATCCCACCATGTGGTTGGGCTGGCAAGACAAGTAGCTGCAAAATTACCCTTGATGAAGAGGAGGTGGCAGAAAATAAAATGCCGGTCTTAAAGCATCTGCTGCTATTGGTTACATACGGCTTTCTGGAAGGTAGAGTCGTGTAGCCTCCTTGGCCTGACTGTGACAGCTATCATGTGAAGTTCTGTCAAGATTGAGGTTTATGGAAAGACAGATGTGCCCTGATACCTCACAACTATCTTCCAGTGAGAGGAGCTTTTACACTGTTGCATAAGACTTGAGAAAGAAGTATGTCAGAGAAAAATAAAACCACCCTGATTTTAGTGAAACCTCTTTCTTATGGCTACCACCCACTCAGCTTCAGAGAAATAAACACTGCAAAGTGGACACACAGCCTCCAGTACCCAGACACTGAGGGGATACTCTGGGATGTATTAAACTTTTTGACAAAAACCAGCAGCACCAGTGAACTTGTAAGGTAACAGCAAGAATACACAGAGCTAAGCTCTGGTCATATGTGCTGCTAAGACAACCAGAGCTGGGGTTCCCTTTCTGGCGCCAATCCAATACTTAGAGAAATGCTGCTGTTAGACACAACTCCAAGTCAGCTGTCAACACCATCTAGCTTCCGGGTCTACACACTGTTGCTAACATCTGCCTCTGAACAGATGATCTGAGCCTCCATAAACTCTGTTAAATCTAGATTGTGACCAACCTTGTGTCTCAGACCAATCTGCAGTTACAATCAACAGAACCACTAACGTGCCAATTGCGGTAAGAGCAGGGTTTGCCATTAGCAAGGCCCCGTGCTTTAAATTCTTTCAGAACATGTGACTGATGGTATGGGAATCATAACATAACCAGGGAGTGTAGAATTCGCCCTCTTCACCTCAATAAACTTGTATTCTTGGTCCTTGAGTCATTCCAATCACTTCTAGGACATCGCCAGGGAATCAGGTGGATGCAAACCTTCTGGGCATAAAAACAAGTAGACAACATCATAGAGAAAGAAAAGAGAAATTATTTGATTTCATTGTGATCTATTACTTTTGCAGACAGATGGAAATGAAGGTATAAATCTACATGCCTCCTCATGAGTTCATTAGTTGACATAAGAACAAGAAACAAAGTCTTGCAAAACCCAAGATAGTCTTGATAAGAACTTTCATTATTGGCCATTGACTTAAAAAGAAAAAAAAAAAGCAACAGTCTGTGCTCATCTGGCAACCTCAAAACAGCCACTAGAGAAGCCCGTTCCAGAGTTATAACAGTGCAATCCAACCATCTTCATTTGCTCCCACACATGGTGTTCAAAGCAAGGCTTTTCCCTGCTCTCAGCAGCACATAACTGTGCTTTCACAGTGGAAGGACAAAGCCCTGTGGATTTGATGTGCACTCTCAACATTTTGAAGAAAAAATGTGCACAAGAAACCTCAAGCAATTCTTCAATGGATTGCAACTCTGTTCTCTCTGCATCTGGTTTACACTTGCTTTCATTTCAACTTATTTCAAGTTAAGCCTCCTGGTTATTAACTGGAACAAATTGCTCTCATGTTCCCTTCAGCTTGGTAATCAGGGGAAGATTTCATACCCATAAAAACGCATTAGATCGTTGTGATAACACTTTTGGGGGAAGGGGAGTTAATAAGAAACTCCTGCCAGCTTGAACACATTGGATACTTTCTCTTGAGCTAATGCGGGAGGATGTGCTCCACACCTCCAATTGAGTGACTCAAGCTAGTGCTGTCCATGGAAACCACCAACAAAGCATAAAGAAACGTCCCGTCATACTTCCTAGCTTTGCATTAAACAGGTCCTTTTGACAAGGAAGAGTAAAGGAAGGAAGTTGCACCTCACATGCCCTTGATCATAAGTAAATCAAGAGACAGCTGGGAAGTTAATCTCAGATGTAGCATTTGCAGAGCACTGTCTTTGATGCAACACAACTCTGCTTTGTGATATACTGCCTTACTGTAAGCAGCTGTGAGTCCTTTAAAATATTGCTTTCCTAAGGGTGACGTATGCAGACAACAGGTAGCTATTTGAAGCACATATTGGTATGCTTAACTCCAAAAACCTATATGCCTGGGCTGTTCCATATAACCACGTGCAAGACTGGAGCCCAGAGACTTGCTCCTGCAGCATCCACGTCAGGTGGAATTTTGCTGTCAACAGCAGTGTGAGCAAGATCAGGTTCCCGAAGGCTCTGGCTGCAGTTCCGTCAGCAAATTAAACTGATCTCCGGGCTCACTGTTGCTGAAAGAGTGAAAGGGTCTTGCTGACCCTCTCCCTTGATAATTTTCACCCATATTAGTGAACTGAATCAGGTCACAAATGGACTCAACAGACAGCAGAGTTGGCAGAAGAAAGGGGATGGGATAACACAGTCAGGAGTAAGAGCAGGATACACACACACTACCTCTCAACAAGTGTGTTAACAAAAATATTGTCAGAGAAGACTTCATAAAATGAGGTAAAAGTGAGGAGCAGTGGCGTGACAGCAGTGTAAGCCCAGGCTGCTGATGGAAAAAACAGGAAAGTACAGTAGCAACATACTCCTGTATTCCTTAGGCCAGACAGCTGAGTGGCTGTGGGACAGACCGGACCAGCTTGCTGATCTACCAAGTCTGCATTTAGCTGACCCACCTCATTCAATGGCCACAGCACCAGCACTGCTCCCACGGGGAGGGTGCAAATGCACAGTTGGCAGCAGCACCCTGTTCACCCACAGCACAGCTGTCAATTAGCTTAAATCAGTTGTGAACGTCTATCTCCAATACAAGGGTCCCAAGTGCCAGGAAGGAACTAGTCTGCTCTGATTTACCAACCAGCTGGTTGTATTAGTTTGTCACAATCTGATTATTTAAGGCTTCAGGGAATTTTAAAGCATGCTATGTTCCTAGTTGATAGTATGTTTAAGAACATGCTCTGTTCCTATTTGGTACTAGGTCATCATTGTGTAATTTAAGAGTCATAAGTTGTCAGGCTGCCAGCAGCACACTGTACATTGGGGACGATGTTTTTTGTTGTTTAACCATTGTTTAAGTTTAAATAAAATCTTAATTGCAAATGGAAAAATCCTGCCTAGTCAATCAGGCCAGGATTGCTCTGAAGAGAGTTTCCAAAGCCTGTTCTGAGTTTCATAATTGGGTAGTTCAACCCAGTCCAGAAAAACTGGAGTTAACAATACGAAAGGGCTTACTTCAAACTGTTACCGAACGCCCACTCAAGACAGAAAATCAGCTGGAGAGCACCATCTATTGGCCAGAAAAAATTGCTATAAAAACCCCTTTTTACTTCCTGTAACTCAAAGCCAAACGCACCACCACCACGGCTGAAGGCCGGATCTCTGGCTGGCAGTTCCCCTAGCCATGCCCAGCTGTGCTACAGCCCCACAGGGAGCAGGAAGGCACCTGAACCCATTGCACACTTATAGACCCTATGCAGGGGCAGAAATTTTACACTTAGGGCAGAAATTTTGCCTTGAACGTATGTGACCCAAGGGCTAGCTGCTGAGGGGATGACAGTCCGGGCAGTGACACTTGCTTTATTTCAGTGTGATTTTCCTCCCTGCCAATGACCTCTAGGTTTGGTGAATTCATGGCACAACCAAGCTACTGCTGTTTTCTGATTCTGGCTTTAGATGGCCACTGACCCCTCACCCGAAGGTCCATCCCACAGAACAGCAGCATCCCAGCCCCGTGTTACCAATGTCAAACTGGCCCCTGGCCATTGTCTCTGCGTGGCACTGAGCAAATTCATCAGCCTCTCGGCCTCTTTCTCCCTGTGCACACAACATCATTTTCCTGTGCGTCTCAATACAGACGGGGTTGGAGAGGGCTAGCCTACATCAGCGCCTCTATTTTTGTGGCACTCTGTCAACAGCCACATGGATGGATGGCTTGTCCAAAAAGTGTATTTCTGATCACAGAATTCTGTTTCTGAGGATTCCTACTCCAAGCCGGTCTCATCTTTAGACTATCTCTATTTAGATGCCTAAGTTTAGTTTTCAAGGGTTGGCCTCTGAATCCTACTTTTAACTGTGGAACACAACTCCCTGGGGAACACTTTTATTAGAGCTGGCTAACACTTTTGGCTGGAGAAGCAGGAAAGAAATCTTAAGTAGCTTTTAACTACTTTTTGCCTAATTGCCATTTGCATTTATTAGAAACACCATGAAGGCATAAAAATGAAGTTAATGCTGTCCTTGCACCCAGGAAGGCTGGCCCAGGCCAGGTCGAACAGAGCAGGTCACCACCATACTGCATGGCACCGGTGCTCTCCTGTAAGAGCTCATTAGAAGTCAAATAGGTTGCAAGGTCTCGCTCCGTGTCCTCCTCCAGCAAGCCAGAGGGACCTGGCTGTGGAACAAACAAGAGGGGAGCAGCATCCCACAGCAAAGGCACTGCTGCAGGTAACCCGAGTGCGGTTTCCCAAAGCGACACCGGCAGTTCAGATCCTGGCTGGCCATGAGGAAGGCTCTGAACTGCCCAAGCAGCGCGTCACAGAGGGACTATCTCCATCATGTGCAGGTCTCTGGAGCGTTTCCAGCTCCAGTAGTTTTCCAGGGACTTTTTGTGGAAGCTGTACAAAGTTGGATAAATAAAAGTTATCAGCAATAACTGTGAACTAAACTATCAGTGATATTAGTGAATTAAAACAGCCAGTACAGGCTGTGTTTTGGGTTGAACTAAAATGGAAGTTTCCCCAGAAACAGAAAAGTTCTTCTGGTCAAACCTGAGTATTTAATACATATTTTTTCTAGAAAGAAATCAGATAGTGGGTTTGTTTTAATTTGGGGGGTAAGGGCAGTTCACAGCTAAATTCTGAGTGGATACAAACATCAAATTTCAGAGCAACTAAAATCCAGATCCCAATCAGAACATCTTGGCTCAAATCAAACACTGGCTGAGAAAGTAAACTTAACAGTGGCAACAACTGCAGCCCCAACATCTCTGGAAAGGTCGGCCCATCACAGCAAATTTCCTGATCTAAAAATGCAGGATGAAACGATACAAAACTAACTGGATTTCATGGGAGGAACAAGGGTCCTCTTTTGTCAGAGCTCTTCCCCATGATCTCCATTCAAATTGGCCCAGGATACAGCAAGGGATGCGGCAGTGCAGAAATGTAAAGGCAGTCTGTGGTAAACTGCAAGTGCTTAAATAAATCAGCACCAATAAACAAAGATCTACAGCAAATTTCTGCTGCGGAGTAGAGAGGAGATAATTAAATCAGAAGCAAAAATTATGGCTGACAAATAGCTTGATACAATTAGGAGAAAGATAAATCAGCCTGTTAGTTACTCCAGAAGAGGCAAGCGAGGGAATCTCCAGCAGACAGCACCCTGTCTGAGCTGCTTAAGTGGAATTCCCCTGGGAGAAGGTCGGCGGGTCTGAGGTCTCAGAGCCCGGAGCACAAATTGGGAAATAATGAAGCTGGTCTGCTGTGATTGCTATAGAGGTGACAGCGCTGCAAAACAAAGAGATTCTGGAGCCTGAATTAGGGCAGTGGGAGAGATCAGCTTGCACATACGGCAAGGGGTTGGGTTACATGTAATTGCTTCTGTGAAGAGTGGGTGGTTTGCAAGTGTTATGACAGCTGCAGAGCAGAGGATGTCTCTGCTATGAGACATACAAAGCTGGACCAGAAAATAGGGAGGCACAAGTCACCGAACTCTCCAACGCAGGGCAAGTACCTTGTCTCAAGGCACTTGCACTATATGGGGACTCCAGAAGCAGGTAAGTTTATCAGCACTTACACTCGTCCATTCATTCCCTCTCTGCATCCAAGGAGCAGAGTGGCTCCACACAGGCAAAGAAATAAACTGCAGGGCAGCTAACAGGTCCATTCACTGCACAAATCCATGCACTAACCATATGAGTGGGACTTTCTTCTCATAACTTGCAGGGCAGGGCTGAGGGACAGTGATTTTTCAACCCAGGTCTATCATCTTTATTGGGTTTTTATCCTCATCACTTGAAGGCAAAAAAGCTTTAATTGCACGTTCTTAACATGACAGGTTGTCTTGTCAATATAATCTGTATTCAGAGCTTGGAACTGTACAGCTAATTACAATGTGTTTTAAACCTTTAAATGACCGATATGCAACCTCACCTTTAACTCCATCTTTACATCTTTTATCTAGCAATGCATTTGGCAACCAGTCCCTCTTGTCTGCACTCTCTATTAAAGATATTTAATACGAATGAGCCAGCGGCAGGACAGCTAGCACATTCCTACATGAACAGCTCCCACGCACACAAGAGCTAGCCTTAAGTCTCTCTGCTTTTAAAAAGCTCTGTATCTGCACACTGGTTTGGGCGCAGAGCTCACAAAGCATCCCCTCACATCCCAGTAAACTGGGCACCAGTGCCTTGTAAATGCACACTCGGAGAGCCTGGCACACTGCCTGCAGCCGAAACGTGAGTGTGCCCCTGGGCTCCAGCAGACCAGCTGGCTGGGGCTGCTCAGCTGCTGGCACGGTGCTACCACTGCTCAGCAGCTGGCCCCGCTGCGCCTCTGCCCCGTTCCCTGCCTAGCAGGACCCCGTGCGTGCTGGTTGCTGGTTTCTTCCCTACTGCCATCAGCATCCCAAATGCTCTGGAAATGCTTCACAATGGATGAGTTTGTGGCACAGGTGGGTCACATTTTCCCCTTCTGATTTTATTCCACTGAGTTCTATTTTGCCTGTGCAATGGTTGTTCTAAACTGTATTAGGGTACTTGGTTTTCCTGTTCTGGGGAAACTGGCAAGTGAAAAATGAACTTGAACAAAGGGGGAGAAAGTTGTCCTGAAGAGCAGGACAGCTGTTAGCCTTCCCTCTGCCAGGGGGGAGCAGGACAGCATTTTTAACACAAGACAGCAAGACAAAACTCCAGCTTAACAGCTCAGTTTTGACACTGCAGCAACAAATGTTCTTCCACTGTGCTTTCCATAGCAAGTCCTGCCATGGAAATGAAATGGGGACCCCTATCCACCTACCTTCCTGCCCTGGTGCCCAGGATTCCCAACACTTGACACCTCTGTGGCCATTTCCTACAGGCCGCTGTTTGGCCAGTCTTTGTTCAACCCCCTCCCAAGACCTGTTGTCATTTCCCCAAGAATATAAGCCCAATACAAACTTTAATTACAGAGCCCACTTTAGCTCAGCCTGGACAGACCCAAGTGTTTTCAGTACAGGAGTCCTCTCATTTCAATCCTGGGGGAACCTGCCTAGACAACCGCTGCCAAAAAACTAGTAGAGCCAGATTATGGCTCTAAGGCTTGGGCTCACGTGGGAGCATCACTGAGCTGCATGTCCTGGGCAGAAGCTTGAAATGTGATTTTCCAAGAGGAGGTGCAGTCCTTCCATCAAGCGACAGTCGTCTCTGCTATACTTAAAGCACTGCCCCCTTCCCTTGCTCACTGTGAGGGTGGCTTGTTCCTGATAGGTCCACTGAGATCTGAAAGTAAGACCCAGAAAAGTTCTGGGGAAGGGACCAGCAGGAAAAGATAAAGAAATAAGATAAAAGATATAGATAAAAGATAAACAGATAAAAAAGCTTTGTATCTGCCCTCCTTCAAAACACATTTCTTTACAAAAGCAAGACCAGGTATCTCTGCCTCATACCCTGAAAGAACAGCTCTTGGTTGTGCTGATGTCCTTTCTCCTGGACCCTGCTGAGAGCTGTCTTTGATGCAGAGCAAAATTATGCCCAGTGCATCACAAACTTCAACTGTGCTAGGAAATCTTGGAGTAAAACTGAGAATGACGCTGCAGAAATCCACTATCTCTCCTTCCACACCTCCCTGTCCTTGCAGAAAGGGCAGGCAGCCAGCACAGTGGTTTGCTGCAAAGGGGGACAAAGCAGCACACACACCAAGCCATCACTGTTCAGCACAGAAGAGAAGAGGCACTTCTGCATCAGGTCACTCGTGCACGTACTGCATAGAAGGGGAGGTGAGCAGGGGACCTGCAGCCTGGGGGCCACAGCTGTACACTCTGGTGGCCACTTCTTTCCCCCCAGTCCCCTCATTATCCAATTGCTCACAAAAATATAGCAAAAGCCTATTTGACCCTCACTGAGGAAAAGTTCCATTCCCTCTGATTTAACAGATCTAGCATTTTCAGCAGAGACAATCAGGGTCTTTGGTCAGCTATCACTCCCACTTAGTTCTTTGAGAGTTTATCTGAGTAAAGGCTGAGAAATTCAGCCCTTGCACTGTAACCCAGTGTGCACAAACCATGGGCACAAGCTGGCCCTGCTAAGAGCCACAGGAGCATTGTCACTGATTTTGCTTGGGCCATGTTACCACCCTTAGTTTTGTACTGAGAAAGGAAAGAGAAGCCTCCCCTCCTTATTTTGCTGCCCCCATTCTCACCAGTGCTTGCACGTTCTCCAAATCTACAGCACAATTTGCACAAGAGATTCTTTGTTATTTTTCCTTTCCTGTGTAGCAAAAATTTAACATGCAACCACCTTGGCCTTTTTTGATGTCAGATATGACTCATGAGATAGACACTGGCTTTACTGATTAATCTTACTTATGCACATGTCTTATTTCTCCCATATGACTTGCCAAGAGCATTTATTTCTGCTACACTAGGAACAAAATCTCAGCTATGTCTCCAGAGCATTACATATTGCAGACTCTGTCTCTTTGGCCCTCTGCATTAATTTTCTTCAAATGACACCAAGGGGCCAATATGTTAAGTTTGCACTATTGGTCTGACAAAATTTTGGCTTCTATTTATAATCATTTGTGTAAAAAGCATCAGTTTGGGTTAGCTTAGACCTATTGTGGAGGGAATTGCTCTAGCACAGATCATTCCAAAATTGCTTTCACTTTCTGTACTTGCTGAGGTTTGTGTTTTTGATGCAGTGTAAATTGTATCAGGGATACTGACAACTCTCTGATGTGCAATTGGACGTGTACACTGGAAGTCTCTATTAATCCTAGCTTTGGTCTCCTGTCCTAATAAGAGGATTTCTTTATAGAATTACGTATTGATCCTACCCTAGTTATTGGAGTTGATTTGCTGCATGACTCTATGGCCTGCTGGCATAAACAGTCTAAAATCAGATGAATACTATGAGCAGCAATACACAAGATGCAACAAGGGCAATTCCAATTACATAGTAGGGATGGAGATTTCTGAGCCCCTCTGGTCCACTACCCCAGTGTTTGACTATCCTTACTGCTCTTTTTCTTCATCATCCAGATATAAAAATTGAAGATTACTCCTTACACAGTATTCTCCCAGGTTCAGGTATATCATAATTGTATGTGACCCATGCTACAGGGCTTCTGATGTTTCTTTAGGCTGACTTAACTGTAATAAATTCAGCTGTTGTGAAGGTCTTTAGTATTTAGTCTAAATTTTTCTTTTTAATGTTGTCATAATACTTCTGGTTATAAATGAATGCTGTCCCCAGCTACTCTGCAAGGAGAAGGACTGTGAAGTAGTGCATCTTCATCCAAAACATTCAGAGAACACAAATGTTTCCCTAACAGTGAGAGGTCTAGGGTGGATCCCACTCAATCAAAGGACAAATCCCCTCTTCCCTACATGGTTGTTCATGGATATGTTGAAAAAATTCTTGCAAGCTTCCTTTTGACGCAGGAGCAATGAGCTCCTAGATCAGCCTGCTCACCTTGTGGACTCTTCCAGGACAATTCTTTAGGACCACTCCTTGAAGCAACTGGAAAGCATACTGAATGCTGGCAAAGTCATATTGGTGCCAGCAACCTATGCCTGGACACCTTATCCCCAATCATTCCTTACAGTACCTGCATGGTGCTGCCACCTACTCTCACCCAGCAGTTCTGGGAGCACTGTGCTCCCTACACATGCCGAACAGCACTGATAGTGATCCACAGTTAGGCAGATGCTTCCAGGAGTATCAACCAGCCTACCTGATGGTAGGGGAAAAGCTGCACCATGCCACCATTCCCTTACACAGAAAGGATACAAATAACCCATCAGATAAAAATCTTCGGCTCCGTAAACCAATCCTACACCTACTTTATATTATTCTTGCAGCAAGATACAGGAACGGGGAAGGGGTGTGATGACACCCTGAATTGACTGAGCAAAGATACACATTTTAATGCAGAACTTACTGGCCCACAGTTCCTACTATGTCCCCTGAAGGAAAGCATACCAAAACCTTTTGTATACACCTAAGCAAAGGTATTGCTCTGCTTTGCCATACCTAACCAAATGGCAAAATACAAACCAGAGCTCCTACATCCCAGAATTACACACCATTTACCCCACTGAGTAGCAAATATTAAACTGAATAAATCAAAGTTAAAAACATGGGACTATTTACTGAGGAATCTCGATCTGAAGTTTTGGCTTTTGATCACTTCAGAAGCAGCTAAGAAAATAAATTAATGACATAAATGATCAATCCATGTTTGGAAAAAAACATTGTGCTGATGTATACAGCAAGAGGATACAGATACACCAGAACTATCCCTTGCAAAAACAGACCAGCATGGACAGAATCCCAAACACCTCATCCCTTCCTCTTTCTAGCTACATTGTAATCATATTTGGCAGCTTCTGGAATTTAGGAAATAGAAGTTTTTATATGTATGCTTAAGAAAATCCCAACAAATTTTTGCAACCTTAACTGCATCTTGCTATAATGAAAAGCCTCTTAGCAGAGGCTCTACAGAGCCTGGATCTGCTCCAGTGAAGCCTATGGAAGGTTGCTTATAGATTTCAACCTTCGAGGCTCAAATCTAAAGATTCATCCACACAAAGAACCTCAGTGAAGCCAAATAACTAGGCTTAGCCTAGGCTGCCCTGAGATATTTCATTACAGATGAAACCAATTCCCTTGGAAGATAAGGGAATGTTTTAGTCCATGGAGTCTATTTTGCTTTTGGCTAGATCTGTGTAAATCTGGAGTAATGCCACTGACTTCACAAGAACCTCACCCCAGATATACAGTGATGTCACCAGGAGCAGCATACAAGCCCTTGTTGACTGAAAATAAGTACTGAATGCTTTAATTGAAACTGAATCATAAAGTAACCAGTGGGAAGGCAATTTCTCAATTGCACTTGTGATTATTTTTAATTTGTAGTTAATTATTAATATAGCAAATAAAGCCTAAGAATTCATATAAAACAGCATTATTTATGTGAGGAATTGACCATATCTAATGAACTCCTATTATTGGTTATTAATTATTATTTTTTCTGGGTAGCCAAGGCCCCTAATGCTATAGGATGAGCCAGAAAGTCTAGTCTGCTTTGATAATGTATAGATATTTGGGATTTGTAGCATACTGAAAGGCCCACATTTTCTTCAGTATAACATCCCCCAACTCAAACACATCCAAAATAAGCTGCAGGGAGAATTATGTTTTTTCTTAGGTAGACTCTCAATGTTTCGCTTCCAAAATATTTGAATTTTTTTGACCAAAATAAGCCAGAAACATATATATGGAAAGAGGCATAAAAACCTCCATATTCTTCAAAAGTGTCTTCTTCTGAGAGAAAAGCATTTTTGAGATACCTTTTTTCCACGCTATTCATAATGCCAAAGCATTAACCCAATGGCAAATACATTAGGGTTATGCCATACTTTTAAATGCTATTTAATGTAACGTTAGGAAATCACTTGAGTTCCTGGCAAAGTCTACTCATTCCTTTATAAATGTTTAAGGCTCAGAGGGACCATTATCATAATCTAGTCTGATCTTCCACTAAACAGACAGCCAAGCATTAAGAGGGAATATATTGTGGATATTGTTAGTAGTGAGGCTTTGCATACCCAGTCTGGACATGGAAGACTCCATGGTGCCACTTGGAAATTGCACTGCTCTTGTAGTATTAACCTACCAGGCTAAACTGATGAAAATTCTCAAGGTAAATTTATTTACTCAGCCATCTTAAGAAATCACATGATACAGAGCTAGGATTATACAACAGAATAGCCACTTACCTCATAGATGATCTTCACCTTTTCACCCTACTCTAACTTGCATCCAATACTGCCTACCATTAGATCATGGCCTCCAGAGGCACTGGATGGAGGTATGGTACCTTATAAACCTCCCAACACATGCAGTTAAACCCCTACACTGAGTAAGGTCCCTCACTGAGGCTCACCTTGGGTCATCATCACACAGAAAGGGCATTACTATTTCATCAGTGATGTCACTAGCCAGGACATTTATCCAGATCCTATTTCATCTTCCAACAGACTCCTTGCCTCAGAAGACGTTATGGGGTCAGGAGATCTGGGTAAAAGTCCAGAGCTGAGGAGAAGGAGAATGCCAGCCTCAGAACAGGTCACGGAGGGGTTGTATCAAACACATTGTGGCACAGACAATAGTAAAACACTGTCAAGCAGCAAGATGGAAGATGTTTTCCTATTATTCCTACAACTGATATTCTCGGCCTAATCTGTAATCCAAAGCTTTACAACAGTCTGATCATCCTCTTGGCCTCATCTTTCTGAGTCCCACCTCATGCCCCCTGGATCTATTTAAAACAGTCCATGATTTTCTTGGCCTGTTATTTGACCATGTCACACACATCAAACCTGAGCCAAAGGCAGATCCAGTTCAGGCTGTTGTTCAGGTTTGGGTTTAAATCAAAAGAATGCTTCTGCTTTGAGTAGATAGAATATTAACAACAATGCAATAGCCTGTAATAACAAGTTTACTTTACAAGAATACAGTCACAAATTAGTCAAAAGAAGAAACTAATCCCATGGGTGATATGGGCTTAGAATTAATATAGTATGAAAACAGTTAGATATTCAGACATGCAAACTGATCCAAAATGCAGCAGGGTTTGTTTGGCACCAAGCTTCCAACTTTGACTCCATCCTAATAAAAATCAACATTGTATATATTTTTGTATCTTTCCCCTAACTTACATAAACTGATTTCAACCAATTTAAAGAGCAAAACCTTCCCAAACTACCAAAGTACAGGGGCCTCTGTTTTTGCAGCTCCAACATTTTTACTAAGACATCTCCTACTTTGTGACATTTTAATTATTCACAGCACCAGCACTCTGCAAGTGGAACATGCTGTGTATTCTCCATTCACTCATTCATTAGTTTTAATTAAACCCTTTAATTTTATTTATGCTGTCATGGACTGATTAACAATTTGCAGCACAAACCAGGAAGTCTTAAATAGCACCTTGAGAAATCTTCCTTGCTTTATACAGAGATCTGCTATAATAACTACAGATCTGCAGGATTATGTTCTAAAAGGCAAAAGGAACCACATCAGCAGCTTTCCCAACGCAATTTTCTTTTAGCTGTTTAACAAAACATATCTCAAGGCCTTTGGTGAGAATCATAGATGATAAGGTGTGCAAGGGATTCAACAGAATGAAACTGCAGACAGACATTGTGAAAGTTGCTTTATTAGAAGCAGTATATGGCTGAGCTGGAGCAGCATGATGCAACAGGAACAGTGGACCAAGTCCCACGTCAGCAGAGACTCAGGACATTTTAAGTGTTTCCAAAAGGCACTGCCTGGAACTTGCTAAAGGATAAATTCATGGAAGACCTTAAGTGACTCTAAACAGGGTCTTGATAGCTGTAACTTACACATTTTATCATTCTTTTAAATTCCTGCCATCCATTTGAAGAGTCTGTAACTTGCACCTTCTGACAACAGACCTGTCTCTCAAGACCTTCATCACAGCGATCTTAGAGCACCTGGGCCCATCAGTATCTATGCTATATCTCACTCTAATTCAAAGATTTAAGTCCACTCAAAACCGCCACCCACATACCTCTGCACTGCCCTGCTCAGCAATTAACTCTGGTCTCCAGATTTCATACCAGCCCTTCCCTCGCACTTCACATCTGTTCCTTCCTCTCTGGTCTCCCTCTACACATTTCCTTCTCACATCTGTTTCTGTCCCCATCTGCACATCCCAGTTCTGCCTCTCAGCAGTGTCTCATCCCTCCTACCTGACTGGAAAAGACTGCCTCAGAGTACTTTCCTCCCCCTTTCCCTGCTAGGTGTAGCTGTGCTCACCAGCTGAGGCAAGGCAGATGTAAGTCCAGGAGAAGAAGAAAAAAGCATCTCCCTTGAATAGAGGTCATTGAAAGCTTTGGGCAGGATACTCAGAGCCCCTGGGCCCTTTCTACTACCCCACTTCTCCATGAACCACCTTTACTCCTAACAATAGGGATCGGGGGAAAGAACAGGTAATCACACTCCCTCTCCCCCTTTGCTGGAATTAACTTACAGGATTTTCAGCTACCTGGTCCCTACTTTAGAAGACTAACTTCCAACTCTCTGCTCAGTAGAATACATGCCTTATACCACTCTAGGTTACTGTCAGCTTCTGTGGAGCCCTCAAATAACTCTTCACATTTTTCTATGGTCTTTTTGTGCAACCTAGCAAAATGCAGTTTACAGATATGAAAGCACTCCTACCATAAATGAGGGAGCTGTGCATTATCTACCCCTTATATGGTACAGGATCCACGCTGCAATGGGAGGAGCTAATGGGGTAAAGGAGGAGGGGGAAAGCCGCCTCAGGGACCACAATCATCCCTACATAGCCACCATTGTTAAGTCAATCCCTATTATTTTGCTTATAGGCTTGCAATTAGGGAGAAATAAATACAGAGTGAGGCACTGACATTTCATCTTCCTGGCCTCTGCTTTGAGCACAAACTGAGGGCAGACTGCGAAATCTGTTTGAGCGTGTCAGTCTAAAGTGAACTAAAACACCACAATTCTTATCCTTTGGCACAGCCTTCAAAATCTGCTCACACAAGAATTCAGCAATGAGCTATTTATAGAAGCTGAACTACCTCCAGGCCCCGTGCATAAGGTTGTCCCAGGAGAGCCCAGCTAAGACAAAGCAGAGCAGCGCAAGCTGAATCTGCCTGCCTCATCAGGAAGGTTGAATTTCACCCTGGCCAAGAGCATTCTGGGCAACAAATGAGGCCTCCCATAATGTATTCCAATAAAAACAGAGGCTTTAAAAAGAAATCAGTGTTTTGCTCCCTTCCAAGACACATAAATCGTTTAAAATTGTGCTATTTTAGAAGCCTTTGTGATTTCTTTTAGGCGATGCCTCCCTCTAGTGTTAAAGCAGGCGGGTGGCTGGTACCAGCTCTGTCAGCCCAGTTTTTGAGGAGGTGAAAGATTTTTGAGTACTCGAATATTTATATGCTTCTCTTCCTGGCACCACCTGACAGTTTGAACATGGTCTTAGCATGACTCTGCCAACAAGCTTTAGGAATCATCATACACTGCAAGGAGACTTAGCACAGGTTGTCAGCAGGTGAGCAAGAAGCAGCAGCCTACGGCTGCCTGGGTAAGATGGCAGCAGAAGATCCTGGTTCTGGGATACGAGGGCCAGAGCCTCGTCA
Source organism: Balearica regulorum gibbericeps (assembly GCF_011004875.1). Lineage (NCBI taxonomy): Eukaryota > Metazoa > Chordata > Aves > Gruiformes > Gruidae > Balearica > Balearica regulorum. Next base: position 20,075,822 of record NC_046190.1, read on the forward strand.
TAAGCTTCCTGCTGAACAGCTATGAGGAACACAAAATGTGAAAGGCTGGTTTGCAAAGACCTAATAAACCTCCAGGTTCAACTTCCCTCTTTGCTTGCAGAAGATTGATGCAATTACTCTGGCAACATCCTATTACATGCTTACTCAGTACTTGAAACTCTTATCTATTTACTTGCTTTTTACATGGGGCCTTAAAAGGTGCTGCGTACATAGAGCTATAAAAGATAGATTGCAAAGACACATGTGAAGCAATGATCTGGCTGCAACCTCAGGAAGAGCCGTCTACAAGCTGCAGCAGATTCAGCTAGAAAGTCACTTTGTTCTTCCTCTGGAGAAACACACAGCCCAAATAAGTGCAAACATGGAGCTTTCCTAAAAATTTGGTATTGCCAAGAACTTCCTTACATGTGAGTCTTAGTACAGCAATATTTGTTGGAAATACAAAAGGTGAGCAATCTAACCATAGTAAAGTAGTGGGAGAATCCTTCACTTCTGCAATTTGTTCCCATTTCCAATCGTGATTTTTCCAATCCAACAGTGCATTAGGAGTAGATTTCTGCATTTAATTTCCTAAATGCACCACAGCAGGGGGAGAGAGGAAGAAAAAACCCAGTTTTATTTCTCTGCAGTATAAAGAGTAAAAACCATTGCTTGCCAACTACACAATTATTTTCAAAGAGCTTAGCATCTCTCTTAAGTTGATATATTAGCTTTATTACACTGGCATGGTTCTGAGAGATACTTGCCACTCAACTCACTGGTACAAAGAGATACAGATGCTTTATTACTGTGGATGGAATTCCCATTTCTGCCAATGCTGCCGGCAATTCTGTGCCCTCCTGAGAAGTAATGCAGCCCCTAAATCATTTATTATCTATTTTCATCACAACTTCACAGTTTTAGCATTTTGTTTTAAAAGTGTCAGTGTGCCTGAGTGTACAGCATGTTTACCACCAGCACAGAAACCTCCTAGAGTGTTGGCTCAGACCCACAGCTGATACTTCATCAGGAAAGGACTGAAAACTAGAGAAGCTAAACTGATATGCACTAAAATCTGCCACTGCCATCTGTTTTTTTAACAGAATAGTGCTGCCTGTCGGCACAAGGACACTCCATACCTAACTGACCTCTCTAGCATAGTGTTGGGATTTTCAGCTTCTAAACTGGCTCAGGCAGGACGAGTGCACCCAGCTGATCAGCTCAGCCACAAAAGCAGCATTTCTAGGAATAGCCATAGCACAGGGAAGCACATAACTGCTCAGGGAAGTTTTAGGTGGAACCTGAGCTGTCCACCCCATTGCAGATCTCTAAGCAGGTAAAGGGAAAGTTTCTTCTCCTGAAATTGAGTGTCAGGATTTTACAAAGTTGTGTTTGAGGCTTCTTCCAAAATTCCATTGGAGTCTTTCACTCCACTATGTTTAATAGACCAGCCCTTTATTTAATTACTTGGCTTTTTTTTAAAGCTAGTATGTTTCAGGCAACGTGAAACATGTTTTTTCACAGCAAGGGGAATCAGCCCCTAGAACAAGCTACCAAATCATGTATCATAGAAGCATAGAATCACAGAATGGTTTGGGTTGGAAGGCACCTCAAAGATCATCTAGTTCCAACCCCAGTGCTATGGGCAGGGACACCCTCCACTAGATCACGTTGCCCAAAGTCCCATCCAGCCTGGCCTTGAACACTTCCAGGGATGGGGCCTCCACAACTTCTCTGGGCAACCTGTTCCAGTACCTCACCACTCTAACAGTAAAGAATTTCTTTCTAATATCTAATATAAATCGACCCTCCTTCAGCTTAAATCCATTACCCCCTTGTCCTATCACTACGTGCCCTTGTGAACAGTCCCTCACTATCTTTCCTGTAGGCTCCCTTCAGGTACTGGAAGGCCACAATTAGATCTCCCCAGAGCCGCCTTTTCTTCAGGCTGAACAATCCCAACTCTCTCAGCCTGTCCTCATAGGAGAGGTGCTCCAGCCCTCCAGTCAGCTTTGTGGCCCTCCTCTGGACTCACTCCAACAGCTCCATGTCTCTCCTGTACTGGGGCCCCCAGAGCTGGACGCAGTACTCCAGGTGGGGTCTCACAAGAGTGGAGTAGAGGGGCAGGATCACCTCCCTTGACCTGCTGGTCGCACCTCTTTTGATGCAGCCCAGGACACGGTTGGCTTTCTGGGCTGCAAGCACACATTGCTGGGTCATGTTGAGCTTCTCATCAATCAGTACCCCCAAGTGCTTCTCCTCAGGGCTGCTCTCAACCCATTCCTCGCCCAGCCTATAGTTGTGCTTGGGATTGCGCCGACCCACGTGCAGGACCTTGCACTTGGCCTTGTTGAACTTCATGCGGTTCGCATGGGCCCACCTCTCAAGCCGTAGTGGATTTTCTATGATTCGATGCATTTAAATCAAAACATGATGTCTTGCTAAGCCATCTGTGCTACCTCAGTTCTAAAACACAGGCCTGAGGTAGGAGTTACTGAGTGAGACTTTTTGCTTCATGTCACACAGGAGGTCAGAAAAAATGATCTAATGGTCCCGGCTGGCCTTAAGCTCTATGAATCTATGAATAAATGAAAATCTTAGGCCTAAGCACTTTGGGACAAGGAGCATCTTTAAATATTTAGCAAAGCACTGAGTCCACTGGGACTGCTCCATAAATAAGAGTAGCAGTCACACGCCTGAGGCTCAGCCATCTCAGGTCACCTTAATGCATGTAAACACTTCTGCGATAAGAGCTCAAAGATGTTCAAATCCTGGGGTTACTTAACTCTGAAAATGTAGTGGTTCAGATTACTTTTTTCTTAGCCTGTTAGTCCAAGCCTTTCTGTGTGGTTGCTCTGTTGCAATCAGTCCTAGTTCATGTACAGGATTTCCTCGGAACAAAATCCATAAATATGTTCCGTCACAAGTCCTTCCTTAGCCTTCAATTTGGCAAAATACATACTAAAATATGTGGAGGAAAAGTCTAATTGAAAAAACAAGACCGAAGATTTGGCCAGCTGTCAGCAGGGCACATCCTTAACAGCATGACCAGGCCACTAAAGGGCTTGAGAGGGTCATCTCCTCTAAGAACTAATACATGGCAGGTTATTACTGGGCACACTGGGTACATCACTGGGATGTGTTTCTCATACAATTCCCAGGCCATGACTCTCGGGATAAGTTTTGAGAGTAGGAAACTGAATAAAAATGATGGACTAAAAATTAAACCACTCCCTCTTTCCCCCTCATCACAGACAATAATTTACAGAACGTGATTTTTCATTAGCCAATTCAGAGTCACAGAAACAAATTACTTCCTTTCCAAGTCATTATTCTATTTGAGCTTCCTTGGAAGCCTGTTTGTGTTTCCTCACAGCCCTCCAGAACTGACAGCTGAGCTGTGCGCTGCTGCTTTACACGCTCTGCCAGGATCCTTCGCAGTAATCCTGCAAGGCTGATAGAAAGGGAAGACATCCATGCAATTTAATTTCCCAGTCTTGCTAGTTCAAGTAAAAGAGCATAATTACTGCATGTTGAAAGCTGCCAGAACCAGCTCCAGCAAGAATTTAGTGTCATCACCAACGCTTGCATGCAAGAGAGCTGAAGATTGTGGCTACATTAACAACATTTAAAAAAAACAAAATCTAACCAAACAAGCAGAACTAGTCCTGCCACACTGCCAGGGACTTAGCAGAGTAGCTGCACTGGAGCTATCAGTCATCTCTATGTAGACAAAAGTAAAGAAAATTAAGGTAAATGCAATGAAATACCACAGTAAAATACCAAGAAACATGGATGCATGGGACTCTACCAGTGACTATGTGAAAGGATCAGAAGCCATGTGTGTATGTAACTGAGAGCAGACTTGAACTTTCAGTTCATCAGAGGCTAATTTTCTCTGTGAAAATGACTGCATTGAAAATATAACATCAAAGTCATTCTTTTTTTTTAAATATGGATTTTGTACTTTTACACTCTTCGTAATGGACAGTGCCACACAATAGTGGAGGCTGGGAACAGATCGGAACCATAGATCTCACCTGCCTAAGCAAAACTATGTGTTGAGGTAGAAGAGGTAAAGGCAGGCATGGTATTGTAAATGTATCAAAGATGGACCACCACAAAACTAGCTATAAAGACCTACAGAATCTATCTCTGCTATGACTTTAATGGAGCCACATTGATTTTCACCTGCTGGGAGACCTGGCTTCAGCAGACTTCGGTGGAACAGCCTTCATTCACACCACCTGGGAGCCTGACCCAGTTTGCCAGACTAGTTGCACGATAGGCTTATTATTTATACATCATTCCCAGTGTATATGGTGTTTCACAGACAGATGACATTGATCAGTCTCTGCCTGAAGGGCCTCTCACATTTTTACATCAAGGTCTCAGAATACTCCCACAAAGGTCACCTTCAGTCCCTTATATCCCCTCATACACAGAGCACAAGAAGGATCTTTATGAGCAAGCTCTTCCAGGGACATTTGGAGTCATAGTCAGGATATCAGTGTAACTGCTTTGTTCTGCAAGTACCTGCCTTGAAGCAATAGTATTTAATGTTGGATTATGGCCTCTTTCTTCTGGACTTAGTACTGACATCTCCCACGTTAGTAATCTGTTAACCCCTGGAAGTCTGTTAACATAAGAAAATCTTCACCCATTTCGCACTCGAGCTTGGAAAAGAAGCAGCCTTTCATTTAAAAACTCCTCTCCTAGCAAATAATACAAAGCTCTTTTTTTCTTCTTCCAGGACAACTTATCTTCTCCCCTCATTAATCAGTTTCTGGAAAACTGAACCTACTCCTCAGTTTAGTTTTGACAACAGCTTGATGTTGCTCTGCCCTTAAATGCCCCCTGGTTGCTGCCTTGCTCACTTTGCTGAAATGCACACCACATTTCCAGTTGTTTCAGCAATTAAAAAGCATTGTTCCTTGTATTTAGAACATGGCAACAAAGGTTAAAAATAAGCCTCATTCTAGTCGTTAAATGCTAAGGATATTTGAAGTAATAACATATTTCAAAGCAAAGGAAACAAAAGAGAGTATATCAACTAAGAGCTGTTTTATTTGCCTGCTGACCTTATGGGTCTTGGCCTTACAGACCTTAGAGGACCAGTTCTGTGTTTCTTGAGACTTCCAGCATTGGGCCCTGGAGTGAATAAGGAAATGGAAGGAAGGGAAAGGAACATCTTCAGTCAAGGACCTGTAATTGTAGTTCAGAATAAAGTCAGGCCACCAACAATTTTGAGAGTTATTCATTAGTACTCACACCAGTGGGTATTAAAGTGAATGGTATAATGTAGCATTTTGTTGAAATTGTGTGAGAATAAGGTATCATGACTGTTGCTTACTTATATATGCCTTGTCTCCTCCCCTGAATAATTTACAAAATAGGGGTTTTTTTAATTCTGTATCTTGTTTCAAGACATTCATTGCAAAAAGATGACATTAAGAATACATGGAGCAGGACAACTAAAACCAGTTGACAAAAGCAACTCTGTGGTCAAACTGAATCACAAATTGTCCCCTGAAGCCAAGAGTGAAACTCTCAGTATTTAATTAGCAAAACATTTCCAAATGTATTCTGCTACGTATTTATCCTCTCACAGTTAGCCCAAGGCTGTCGGACAGTAAATTTATTTCCGCTGCCCAAAGGAGGAGGAGCTGGGTCCAGGACTCAGGCCACTGGAATGGGGAGAGAGAAGGGGAAGAATGTAGAGAAAGCCAAAGGAGCCCTGGAGAAAATCTAGGTTTCTGCTTTTGTCACTACCAGAGAATTAGGGAGAAAATAGGAATGCAGAAAACAGAAAAAACCTGCTGCTGCAGATCCCAGCAGGCAGGAGAGTGACCCTTCAAAGACTGCTCCTCTCACCAGTTGCTTACTAAGCCTATAAGCAATCCTGCTGCTAAATCCCAAGCTGTGCAACATCCTTTTTTTCCCCTTGGAGGAACCTTGATGCCATCCAATTATACTATTTGCATGATGTTTGTTTTTCAAGTGCTGGGCCAATTTTGCAACCACTACATGATGTTTCCTTTCCTAAGCCTTTCAAAGGACGATGAAGGAGGGAAACTGAACTTTTGACGTGGTTCCTCTGTGGTTCTGGTCTACGGGCACTTCTGCCACAAGCACGGATCCCCTGCTGGCTGGCCAGCCGGAGGTGACGTGCGGGCCCGTGTGCCAGCGGCCCAAGCCCAGTCCATGCAGCGCCAGGTAAAACCGCATTAACGACGCAGCCTGACGGCAAAGCTCATCTGCTGCCGAGGCCGCAGCCAGCCACCTCGCCAGAGCTAGACTGAAAGCCAGGAGAAGCGCCCGCCGCAAGCCACCGCCCCACCTCCTGGCGCGCGACGCATGCGCAACTGTAACGGTCACGGACGTTGAGGAAGTGACGCATACGCGCTCGGCGTAGGCGGGCCGTAAGAGGTGGAGCGCTGGTTCCGGCTGCCGAGCAGTGAGGTGGGTCCCGTGCCGGGACCGGGGGGCCGCCAGTGGCCCCTCCCGCCCGGGGATGTGGCCGCGGCCGCTCGGGCAGAGGCTGGGGGGAGGCGGCGCCTCCGGAGCCCCTCGCGTTTCCATCCCGGCCGGGCCTTGTCGCCAGCCCGAGGGACAGCCTTCGGCCGGCCGTCCTGTTCCAGCGCCGCCGGCCTCGGGCTTGGTCGCAGAGGGAGGCGGTGAAGCACGGGAACTTGGGGATCGGTGCCGGCGGGGGCTGGATGGGGTCCGGGGTCCCTCGAGGGGAACCGGCCGGTGCGCGGGGTTGTCATGGTACCTCTTGCCTGATTGCAGGGCCGAACCCGTTGCATTTGTGTTCGGAGCTGATGACTGAGAACCACGGGCTGCCGTGCTAGGAGAGGTTGCTGATGAAGCCCACCTGCCTTATTAATGTCTTCCTGCAAGTTAATAACACTTGTTTCTCGCTGAAGTTGATAAAAAATACATTCTTTCAGAAGATAGTCGCATCCTAAAGGCTCCAAACAACACCAGCTCCAGGGTTGCCTTAGTAAGTCAATACAGTGTTAATTTCCTGACAACTAAGATGCTTAATGTTCTACTTCAAAGCTGAATTGTCAAACTGAAGCCTACAGCCAACTGTTCTTATTGGTGCTTTCACTGGCAAGTCTTAACCTGTTTCAAAAACTTGTATTTTTTTGTTTTGAATATGTTAAGTTGCATATGTTTTTGTTATGTCATAGTCTTTTGGAGCATGATCATTTACACACAAAACTGAGTTCATGCTGTGGCAAGGAGAGTAATTTTTACAGGTTGTTTTGTTTGCCTTGCTATCAGCATCTTCCAGGATAGTGCCATATAGTTGTCTTTAAGAAGTTTTGGCCACATTTTCCTTTCAGTTCTGGAAATTAGTGTGGAGAAGCCTTTGCAGGGAAGTATTCATGGAAGAGTAGACCACTAGCTGTATTGAAACAAGAATTTCTCATAAACGTGCTTTGTGTTTTGTTTACTTTTATTTGGGCACCGTCTTCATGAGGAACTTTGTGTGAGTGTTTTTATGACGATGTGGTTCTTGTTTGTTGCCTTTGAGCAGAGGATGCCAACAGACAACAGCCACCTGCCAGGCAGTATCCAAGAGCATGACCCTGTTACTACTTCAAGCAATAATTGCCTGCATAATGCTGAGGAATTGGGAATTGAACAAGAAAATGGCATTTGTAACAGTGACTTGGGTAATAGTATTGGAGTTCACAACTCTGCCAGCCAGTCATCCGCTTCCCTGGCTGTTCCTTTGGAGGTGCCCAGAAGAGGACAACCCCTTTTACAGATCAACAGGCAGCAGATTGAGTCTGTCTCGTACAGTGCACAGGCTGCTGAACTCAAAGGTTTAGGAGTTGATGTCTATGACCAGGATGTGTTGGAGCAAGGAGTTCTTCAACAAGTAGATAATGCCATTAATGAAGCTAATAAAGCAACAAAAATAGCTGATGCAGAGAAAGAATATCAGTCAGTGCTGGATGACGTAAGGTAAATTGTGTCCTTTCTTACTCTTCCTCTCTGTTACTGACTATCTAACGAGGCTCGGTGTCTCATGTTTTTAAAAGCTGGAAGATGAAAAGATGTTTTGAAAGCACTAGATCACATATACTGTTCTGAGTCACCCACCTTTTAAAAAAGGAGAAAATATTTTTCACATCAGAGCAATGCTTCGTTGCTCTTATTTGGCTGATTCAGTCATGCATCAAGGCAGTAGAGGACAGGACATCTCCTTTTTCTGCTTTGTCTCCTACCTTACCAAGATGCATGTCTGTTTTCTGGGCAGTAGAGAGCTGCATTATATTCTATTATTCAAAGTTATAGTCAGAAAAAGTGCTGCTGCTTCAATTCTGGATACTTCATGGGGTTGCCTGCTTCTGGTTATGTGCTTTCTGTAACTTGGATGACTCCATATCTTGACTGTACTACAACCAAAACAACCTTATCACAAGTGCTTGTATGAAGTACTTAATGACACCTTAAAAGAATCAAAAGCTTAATTAACATGGTATGTTGATAGTAGAAGACTTTGAGGGATAGGAGCCACAAGTCTTTTCAGTTTTGATCTTGGATCTGCCTTTGTGTTTCTAGTCTCATGGTAGAGTTACTGTGTGAACTACTGCAGGTAAATAATTCTACCTGTCCATCTTTCACTGTATTGCATTAATCTTGGGGTTTAGTGCTCAAGAGTGCTGTAGTCCACCTTTACCTATGTGAAGTCTCGCATAGCTCTCTTGTTATGCACATGCTTAATTTTATGCACTTCATTAATTTTCCAGTTTGGGTGTGGAGATATGAAATTAAGTACATTTTGGATGTTATGTGGCAGAAGGGTGTAATGAATAAGATGGTCATTGAGAGGAACAATGGAGCAGGAGAATCATTGCAGTTAGATTATGTGGTTATTGAAAGAGTGGTGCACAGCACTGACCTGTTTTTCTTTAAGAAGCATCCTATGATTTTTCTAACCCGACTATTTCCACCTTCCACTTAAAGTTGTAAAATGAGATTTACATGAGAGGATGCAAATGGTTTATGCAGACCAGTAGAACCTGATCTATGTAAGATGTAATATGCAAATCTGAAAGTTGATTTTGGAGAAAATCAGCAGAGATCTAGCTGGCTTGTTGAGCAGAGGGTCTAACAAAAGTAAAGATATATGAGTAGAGTGGGTAGAATTGGGTAAAGTCCTGTAACATGGTGAATGCATGACTGGAGGTAAAATCAGGCAAGCAGTTTTTGAGTAGTTGGCACAGAGTTCATGGTAGAAGCTGCATGATTCTACAATATACACACAAATTTAAGCAGGAGGAGGAGACTGAAAGATGGTCAAAGTTAAATTCTGCAGTCCTGCTAAATAAAGCTTTGTGGAAGAGGACAGTAGCAGTATGTGTCAAGAGACTCTAGGGCCAAGGAAGCAAGAACCAAAAGGTAGAAGATGTGCAAGAGGATAGTATACTTCAAAGAAACAAAACAGAATACTGAGAAAGGAGATGGGATGGTTCAAAAGTGTTGAAAGAGAATGGAAAAGGGAAGATGGCAGTGATAGCTGGGAAGCTGGTAGAATACATCTCCTAGGAGAACAGTGGTAGAATCCAGATTAGAGCTGGAGAGAAACGTGGCCCAACAATTTCTTCCCTTCTAATTGAGGAGACTTAGATAGTGCTTTTCTTTCATATGATGGGAGTAATGGCCGCTTTGCAGGTGTTGTAAAGAGTTTTCTTTGACATTTTTCGTAATGCTTTGAGATAGTAATTTGTGTATCCTTATGAAATATTCTGCTATTTGAACCAACAAACCTAGATTTGTTGCTTCTGACGGTTGGACGGTGCCCCCTTCCTTGCAAATGAATTCAACAGCAGAAACAGATGATAGTAGGTTATAGTATGAAAACATGAAAAATGGTAGTGTATGAGTAAGGAAAGTTTAATGTTGATGTGCTGTTAGTTCTTTGAGCTAGTCTGTCTTCCTGACAGTGTATTTGTGTCTTATAATCTACTCTTAGTGTAAAAGAGACATTGTACGGGTAGAAGAAACATACTTCCCTATATAATGGCATCAAACTATTAAAACAGCTTTAGACAATGAAAACATGGGATTTCCCATTTAGATTTTTGTTTTGTGTTTTGTTTACCTGGAATAATAAAAGCAACCACTATCACTTGCTTATTATCATCATCAGGCTTGTAGCTTTTAAGTACTAAATATTGTAGAGGTTTGTTCGGTTTCCTTGCCTTTTGGAATTTTAGTATTAGCAAAATTTTCTTTAAAAATATTTTGTCATGTACAACTTTTTAAAGTGTTTAGTACTTCCAGTATTTTTAAATACAAGATGCTTATTTAGAAACTTACCTGTAGACATCTTTAAATCTTACTTTAAATGTCCTGGAATGTCCAAATTGTCTGAAAAGAGAATGTGCTATTTTTCTTTCTAGAGTTGACTAGTACATTGCAATCTTCTTGTTTTTTTCAGATCATGTACAACATCTCTGAAACAAATAAATAAAATTATTGAGCAACTTTCACCTCAAGCTGCTGACAACAAAGATATAAACAGAAAACTAGATTCTGTAAAACGGCAAAAATATAACAAGGTGATTGGATTACATTAATTTCCTGCTGATAATACTTAGTTTGTACTTCAGCTTAAGGTTTGGATTATGTGATGTACTTCTTGCTTAATTATGTAGTTCAGAGTCAGTCTATAATTGCTGTTTCTTCCCTTTTAAATGGTGTCATTTTCTACTAAAACATGCAAATAACTAAATGAAGATGTGAAAGGGAGAGCTGATTTCTGTTTGTTGTTGTTATTCTAAGTTTCAGAACAAGCTGTAAAACTGAAGTTCCAGGACCTGCTCAGAAGACTGATTTGCATTAATTTAATTAAATCCCTCCCAGTAGTATTTGGAGAATTAGCAAAGCATTGTTAGGGCATGATTCAATAGTTGACCTAAATCTCAGCTCTCGTGGTCTTCATTTATTACCTTCCTTGTCTTAATCCTCTTTGTCTGTATCTTTCTTGTACCAGTACACATCATTCTTTTCTGTGAGCCATTTTAACTCACTGATTTGTCAGAAACTGTTCCAGCTTTTATTCTGCCAGAGTAGTAAGTTAAAGGAGCTTGTAGAGCAACCTAGCAGGCATCAGGGTAATGTAAGCAATAGACTTATACAGCTGTGAATAGGAAGAAGGAGATTTGAGAAAAGGGAAACTTCTCCTGGTCAGGAATGTAGTACTTTGATGAGCTCACCATCTGATGGAAATTCACTCTAATATTTTATCTAATGATAAACCTGACTGAAAAACTTACTGTCCTTTGCCCTCAGACACTTCTACCCAGTCTCAGGCCATTTGCCAATGATTCATTCGGTTGTGGGTTGTTTTTTTTTTTTAACCTTGATCATTTCAGCAACTTGGATAACACTCTGTTCACGATTTTGCCAATTGAGAGAGTGAGGGGGACAGTACTGAACAGTGGCACAGGACTAGGAACAAGTAGCTGGAAGTAGTGGGAAGAAATGCAATAAACTAGACTTACTACTAAAGAGGGATCATGTAATTAGACACTGTATTTTGCTTGTCTTCATATTACTTGAAGTAATTTATGCAAGTGTGGCCAGGGAAGTTCAAACCTTGTTGTGAGTTCATTGTTAGCCATCTCTAACAGTCCTTGAAGTGTAGGAATAAATCTCTGTATGAAAACTATAATCTGTAAAAGTGGTCCTAACAACTTCAAGAGTGTTTTGGAGGCTGTTTGGAGTCAGGCAGTATATTTAAAGCTGATCTTGAGCTACTTTTTGCAGGGAGAAGTGCCCTTTAGTACTCTTCCTTTTGTAGTATTTAAAACAAAAATGGTTAAAGATGACTGAATTCTTCCATTATTTAGACAAATGGGAAATTAATGACTGGTACAAGACAGCTATTTCCTTAGAGCTGTCATACAAGGAGTGTTTTATAATATAAAGTACACTGGTAGCAAGGATAATAGTGCATACACAGGAGATAATATATTGTACTGTCCTGGTTTTGGCTGGGCTAGAGTTAATTTTCTTTCTAGCAGCTGGTATAGTGCTGTGTTTTGGATTTAGGGTGAGAATAATGTTGATAACACAATAATGTTTTAGTTGTTGCTAAGCAGTCAAGGACTTTTCAGCTTCTCGGACTGCCCTGACAATGAGGAGGCTGAGGGTGCACAAGAAGCTGGGAGGGGACACAGCCAGGACAGCTGAGTCAAACTGGCCAAAGGGATATTCCATACCATGTGATGTCATGCTCAGCATATAACTGGGGGAGTTGGCTGAGAGGCATTGCAGCTCAGGAATGAGCTGAGCATCAGTTCCACATAGTGAGCAGTTGTGCTGCGCATCACTTGTTTTGTATATTCTTTTATTATTATTAATAATAATTATCTTCCTTTTCTGTCTGATTAAACTGTCTTTATCTCAACCCACAAGTTTTACCTTTTTGATTTTTTTTTTTTTCCCCCCATCCTACTGGGCTGGAGGGGGCGTGAGTGAATGGCTGTGTGGCTGTTTTAGCTGCTGGCCGGGTTAAACCATAACATGTACCATACATGAATATACTTACCCTTTGTGGTCTGAAATAGTGCTACATGAAGCCATGGGCAGGCTAGTGAACCATTCTTCACCAAAAAGAAAAAAAAAATTACTCATTTTGTCATGAACTTGATTTTTACTGAAGTGTGTGTCTCTCTAGGTAAGGAAATATTTCCAAAGGATGGAGTTAACAAATGTGGAAAGTTACATTGACTATGTCTTTGTTTTACTGGTTGGAATTTCTTGTTTCATAAATAAAAGTTAGCAACACCAAAGAATCACAATGTCATCAGTAAATATACTGTTGAGGATATTACAGTCAGATAAAAGGTGTAACAGAAGAGTTAGCTATAAATTACTTTCATAACAGTAATGAACTATACTTGTTCTAGCATCTGTAATGTTGGGGTTTTTAACTTTTTTTTTTAAAGTTATTTCGCTTTGTAGTTTTTGCTGTTGAATTAGCTGTGACCACTCCTGAATTAACTGTATACAAACATATATTAGGATGATGGACTGATTTACAATTTCAGTTTGTTTCTAACAAAACATTCTAAAACTTCTGAGATGATAAATAAATCTTATTAAATCTTAATAGCTGTTTTTAGTGGCTTATTAACTATTAACCCACTCATTGCAAATCATGAGCAAATCTTTTGGTGTTCTCTGTTCATGTCACTAATCGGCTTGATGGGCTTCCTTCACTAGAATCAACGTATTCATAAAATTACCTCAAAAAATGTACATAAAAATGCATAATACGTGTATAAACAATCTGATCTTACTGCACACATTGTAAGATGATTGTACGCACAAAATTGTGTGTGTTTTGTGAGCTGAAGCACTACAGATATTGTGGTGATGCTTTTTTGCACTTTTCTGTTTCAAATGCAATACTGTGAACACTTTAATATGAGATTCTGGTGGAAAATACTGCATGTGTAGTAATTTACATCTTGTTTAAAAGGATAGCAAGTTGATGAACCAGATTAAAAATTAAATTATGTATCTACTTACTATTCAAGGAGCAACAGCTAAAGAAGATCAAAGCAAAACAAAAGCGTCTCCAAGCAATTCTTGGTGGAACAGAGATTCTTGATAAAGTAAATGAGATTGAATTCGAGCAAGATGAAGGTATGGGAGAAGACTGAAAGTTCTGTTCTACTGTGATGTAATACCTTTTCTTCTTTTTGTTTGAAGCTAGTTTGCAAGATCTGTGCAAAATATGGAAATAAATTTCAGTGGCTTGCTTTCAAAGAGAGAGTTAAGAACACTTATTCTCTGCACCTGCAGAATTGCAGATCTTGGCATATTCATGTGGGAAGTTTTACAAAATGGATGTTAATCCGTGTTCAGCTCAGTGGGGATGACTGAGGCACATTAGAGTATTGGGCTTAATAAATTGGAAATCCTAACGTTTTTTCACAGCTAATTTGATAAAGATGACTAACATGATTGAATTACATTTTATATGCTGGATGCTATCAATCAACATTAACAAAATTGTTTTTTTCTTACTGTTGGGAAGTATCACTAGAAATGGAAGGAGGAAGTGCTTCTCTTTTTCAGGCTGCAGTGTGATTTTTAAAAAAGGTAAAAGTAAGTCTTCTTCTAAAGCAGGATATTCTCTCAGTGTTTTGCTAGGTGTTCTTTCTCACTGCTGTCTGCAAACTGAGCTTGGATTTTGTAACTCCAGCTTGGCTGTGCCTTGGCCGCAATCACTAATCTGCAGTATCCTGCAGGGCAAGTTTGGACCCCATTGACATCTGCACATCACCTTTGGGTCAGATGATTGCAGAGGTGTGAACTCTTAGTGCTGTTTGTCTGTTGCTGATGTGGCTGGAGTAGATTCCAGGTCTCACAGAGCTCAAACTTCTGTAAGTTTTGTTGGATCAGGAGAGAAGTCAAAATTTCAGTGAACTTTTCTTGGTAGAAAAGCATCTTTAATCCTTTTTCTTTGAATGGGTTCATGCAGTAAAACTCAGGCACCCAGTCTGATGAAATGTAACTGGGAAGCGAACAGAGCCCAAGACAGGAGAAATGGAAATGAGCAGTTCCAGTAGTTTGAGAAACTGAGAAGGTAGAGAAGGAGGAGTTTCATGCCTGATGCATCATTGTTACTCATTAAACATGTTTTGGTGATAAATACAGTGCTTTAAATGGGACCAAATACAGTAGCATGCTGTGCTGGCAATTCTGGTACAGCTGTTTTGAAATTTTGAACCCTAATAATAGATTTCAGGCTGGAATTCCCCTTCAGCTTCCTGAATTCAAGAGCTTTTCCCCTTCTTTGGTTTCAAACACTAATTATAGTTTGTCTTGATATGTATAGTAACTGTGTAGGCAGTTTAACTGAAGTGCTTTTTTTATGGCAATGTGCTGTGCAGCCAATCTAACTTAGAAAGTAATAATCCTAATATTAGTATTGTAGAGTAGGAAGATGGGGTTTGTTTTCTTCTTTTCGAATCATGTGGGAAGAGAGTCTTTTATGTGTTTGGAAACACCAAATTTCAAGCTTATGAATAGGACTGAAAAATCAATAATAAAATAGAAATGGACTATGTTGCTGCATATGGGAACGCAGTGGTTTCTTGCACTGAACATGGTGATATGTGTTGAATTGACAGCATAGGGAGCACATTAGAGTTCATGTGCCCTGGGGAACTGTAATTTTATGGTAATTCTTGCTGTTGTGTCTTGTTTCATAAGTATTTGCATTTTGATCATGTGTAATGTTTCCTATATGAAGTAGTTTGGAGTAAAAGTTACGTTCTGACTTTTTTGGCCTTCTGTTTTTCTGGGTTTTGCCTTTTTTGAACTTCAAGTATTATGTATGATGATAATTTGGACTTTAATGTTGTATATCAAAACTGAACTGAAAGCGTGTAAAGCTTGGGAGGGGGAGGGAACAAAACACCCTTGTTCTTATGTTTGAGTTATTCAGAAGGTGTTAAAGGCATGCTGGATGTTCTGATTTTTGTTCTAGAACCTGGTCCATCATGTCTTGGCAGTATGCTTATGCCTGTTCAGGAAACAGAGTGGGAAGAGCTTATTCGTACTGGCCAGATGACTCCATTTGGAACTAAAATACCTCAGAAGCCAGAGAGGAAGACACGACAATTAATGCTAAATGAAGCATCTGATTTTGAGAAGTACTTAGCAGACCAAGCTAAACTGTCATCTGAAAGAAAGAAGTTAGCCCTTCACAAAAGAGCAAAGAAGAAAGCACAAGCCAAAAATGTTCAGTGCGTAGCTCCTGCATCTACTACAGAGGAAAAAAGGGGTAAAGCCCAGTCAAAAACAGATAAGCGCTTAAAAAAACACCTGAGAAAACTTCAGAAGCATGCCCTTCAGATTCAGTCAAAGGCAGAGATTCCAAAAGAAAAGAAGTATCCTGAGGCCAAGAAGTTCAGGCATGAACAGGACGATGATAGTGGAGAGTCTGAGTATGTACCTGATGAGGAGCTCTTTGATCCAGAAGCAGCAGAAGAGGAGGAAGAGCAGGCATCTTCTCATGCTGAGAATGATTCTGATTATGAACTCAAGAATCTGTCAAGAAAAAGAAAATGTTTGGTGAAGAGAAATTTTAAAGAAGCTGAGGATGATGATGACTTCTTTCCAAGCTCTGAGGAAGAGGAGCATACGCTGGGGAAGCGCAAAGTAAAGAGATGGAGAGATGATGGAGATGAAGACTATTATAAACAGAGATTAAGGTTAGTCCTAGACATTTTTATTAGTAACTTTAACAAATGATGGTGAACATGCAAAGGTAATGTCTGTAATGCACTGTTAGGAATTGAAGTAAGGAAAACGAGACAGAATGATCATAGCCTTCCAAAAGAAATCAGACATGCCTCTTAATTAGAAAGACTTTGTTGATAGATTTTTATGATTATTTTAGGTCCTTCAGTAATAAGCTATTTATGTATCAGTATGTGTTGTTTGCAGAACTGTGGATGTGCCCAAAAGTGAATATATACAAAACAACCTATTATTTGGCAGCTTTATACTTAAGCACTGCCTTTGTCTGTAGATCATATACCTACCTTTAAAAAAAAAAAAAAAATTACATCTTCTGTTTCATGGAATGGTTTGGGTTGGAAGGGACCTCAAAGATCATCTAGTTCCAGCCCCCCTGCTATGGGCAGGGACACCCTCCACTAGATCACGTTGCCCAAAGCCCCATCCAGCCTGGCCTTGAACACTTCCAGGGATGGGGCCTCCACAACTTCTCTGGGCAACCTGTTCCAGTACCTCACCACTCTAACAGTAAAGAATTTCTTTCTAATATCTAATATAAATCGACCCTCCTTCAGCTTAAATCCATTACCCCTTGTCCTATCACTACGTGCCCTTGTGAACAGTCCCTCACTATCTTTCCTGTAGGCCCCTTCAGGTACTGGAAGGCCACAATTAGATCTCCCCAGAGCCGCCTTTTCTTCAGGCTGAACAATCCCAACTCTCTCAGCCTGTCCTCATAGGAGAGGTGCTCCAGCCCTCCAGTCAGCTTTGTGGCCCTCCTCTGGACTCACTCCAACAGCTCCATGTCTCTCCTGTACTGGGGCCCCCAGAGCTGGACGCAGTACTCCAGGTGGGGTCTCACAAGAGTGGAGTAGAGGGGCAGGATCACCTCCCTCGACCTGCTGGTCACACCTCTTTTGATGCAGCCCAGGACACGGTTGGCTTTCTGGGCTGCAAGCACACATTGCTGGGTCATGTTGAGCTTCTCATCAATCAGTACCCCCAAGTGCTTCTCCTCAGGGCTGCTCTCAACCCATTCCTCGCCCAGCCTATAGTTGTGCTTGGGATTGCGCCGACCCACGTGCAGGACCTTGCACTTGGCCTTGTTGAACTTCATGTGGTTCGCATGGGCCCACCTCTCAAGCCGTAGTGGATTTTCTATGATTCGATGCATTTAAATCAAAACGTGATGTCTTGCTAAGCCATCTGTGTCATGTGGGACAGTGTCAAATGCCTTGCATAAGTCCAGGTAGATGATGTCAGTTGCTCTTCTCTTGTCCACCAACACTGTAACCCCATCATAAAAGGCCACCAAATTTGTCAGGCACGATTTGCCCTTAGTGAAGCCATGTTGGCTGTCACCAGTCACCTCCTTATTTTCCATGTGCCTGAGCATAGTCTCCAGGAGGGTCTGCTCCATAATCTTGCCAGGCACAGAGGTGAGACTGACCGGCCTGTAGTTCCCTGGATCTTCCTTTTTTCCCTTCTTAAAAATGGGGGTTATGT
The DNA here is from genome assembly GCF_011004875.1 of Balearica regulorum gibbericeps. Classification (NCBI taxonomy): domain Eukaryota; kingdom Metazoa; phylum Chordata; class Aves; order Gruiformes; family Gruidae; genus Balearica; species Balearica regulorum. The sequence continues at coordinate 20,093,597 of NC_046190.1, forward strand.
TCCCCCTCTTCCAGTCAGTGGGAACTTCGCTGGACTGCCAGGACTTCTCAAATATGATGGCGAGTGCCTGGCCGCTTCATCTGCCATTTCCCTCAAGACCCGTGGATGCATCTCATCAGATCCCATGGACTTGTGCACCTTCAGGTTCCTTAGATGTTCTCAAACCTGATCTTCTACAGTGGGCAGTTCTGCATTCTCCCAGTCCCTGCCTTCTGTGACCTGAGCAGTGTGGCTCAAGCACTTGCCAGTGAAGGCTGATGCAAAGAAGTTGCTGAGTACCTCAGCCTTCTCCGTATCTTGGGTAACCAGGTCACTCATTTCATTCTGGAGGAGACCCACTTTTTCCCTCGTCCTCCTTTTATCACTGACATACCTATAGAAGCTTTTCTTGTTGTCCTTAACATCCCTGGCCAGACTAATTTCTATCAGGGCTTTGGCTTTCCTAACCTGATCCCTGGCTGCTTGGACAGTTTCTCTGTATTCTTCCCAGGCTACCTGCCCTTGCTTCCATCCTCTGTAGGCTTCCTGTTTTTGTTTGACTTTGCCCAGCAGCTCCTTGTGCATACATGGGGGCCTCTTGGTGGTTTTGCCTGACTTCCTCTTTGTTGGGATGCATCGCTCCTGAGCTTGGAGGTGGTGACCCTTGATTATTAGCCAGTTGTCTTGGGCCTCTCTTCCTTCCAGGGCTTTGTCCCATGGTATTCTACGAAGCAGATCCCTGAAGAGGCCAAAGTCTGCTCTCCTGAAATCCAGGGTAGTGAGCTTGCTGTGTGCCCTCCTCACTGCCCTGAGGATCTTGAACTCCACCATTTCGTGGTCACTGCAGCCCAGGCTGCCCTTGAGCTTCGCATCCCCCACCAGGCCCTCCTTGTTGGTGAGAACAAGGTCCAGCATGGCACCTCTCCTTGTGGGCTCCTCTGTCACTTGGAGGAGAAAGGTGTCATCAACACATTCCAGGAACTTCCTGGATTGCTTGTGCTCTGCTGTGTTGTCCCTCCAACAGATGTTGGAGTGGTTGAAGTGCCCCATAAGGACCAGGGCTTGTGAACTTGAGGCTGCTCCTGTCTGCCTATAGAGGGCTTCATCTGCTCAGTCTCCGTGGTCAGGTGGCCTGTAGCAGACCCCCACTATGATGTCCCCTGCCCCAGCCCTCCCTTTCATCCTGACCCATAAGCTCTTGGTCGGCTCCTCGTCTATGCCCAGGCAGAGCTCCACGCACTCCAGCTGGTCATTGACATAGAGGGTGACACCCCCTCCTCGCCCATCCTTCACATCCTTCCTAAAGAGCCTGTATCCTTCCATCGCAACACTCCAGTCATAAGAGCTATCCCACCACATCTCTGTAATGCCAATAAGGTCATAGCCTTGCAGGTGCACACGTCTCCAACTCCTCTTGTTTATTCCCCATGCTCCATGTGTTTGCGTAGAGGCATTTCAGTTGTGCCCCCAATGAGGCTGGCTTATTGGCTGGGGTGGCTGGAATTCTTTTGATGTATACTCCCAGTGTTTCCCTGTTGGTTCCCATTCTGTCTGGAGCCCCTGGCTCATCTCCTCTAGGCTTTGAGCGTGCTGCAGTGCATCCAGCACATCTCTGAGCAGTAGGCTGAGGGCCCTCACCAACATCCCGTCCCTCCAACCTGGGCACGTCGTCCCACAGCATGTCGCTGGCAAGCCTGATTGGCAAATAATCAAAATTAATAGGCAAAATGACAGTGCAGACAGACAGTGCCCTCTCTCTTCAGAGGGATGGCACTTTTCCACTGAGAGAGAAATCTTTGGTTTGGGATGGGGTGAGATGCTTAGTTTTCAGCTTTAAATAATTAACTCCTAGTCAAGAAGAAATCATTTTAATATATTAGAGTTGCATATTATTTTTGTAGAATGTTAGTTTGTTGAAATCTGAGGCAATTATTTATAGCTTATATGGCTAACAGGTTTATTTTAAAATCAATACTAAAAGGACCTTTTGAATTTAAACTTGTAAAAAATTATACTGGAAAGGACAATATCTATATTGCTTGATTATTAGCATGTGATATCTCTTGCATAACTTCTAATAGAAGACATAAGTAATGAAGACTGGACATTTGTACAGCTGTTAGTCAAGTCTAAAAAAGCTGCTCTATTTGGCAGTGATTTTCGTCTCTTTGCTTTTGATGAGAATGAGGGTTAAAATATCCTTATCTAAAGAGATGGTGACAATGGTGGTAGTAGTGGTGTTTTCTGTTGCTATGATGACCTAAGGTTGTAAACTAAGGTTTCTAAGGAGAATCTAGTATGTTAAGTGAGGAAATGCAGCTAAGAACATGTTATTTTTGAAAATGGCAGCTGAACCACCTTGTGCTAATCTGTGATTTATTGAATTTGTAAACTTGTGTGTTGATCTCTCTGTAGCTACAGTGTGCTGGTGAGATGTTTTCTCTACTGATAGCATAGCTGTTGAGTTCCTAACGATAAGACTGAGCAATGTTTCCATTTTTACAACTGCCTGGAAAACATTTTGAAGGAGCAATGAAGTGGCATGTAATTTGTTAAGCTATTAAATGCTAACTAGACATGCCAGTGAAGTTGAGACATTTCTGCACATACTAGGAGTCAAAAGATCAAGATTACTAAAATGGTTGTTTTGTTTTAATTGTTCTCTAACCACTGGCATGTTGCCTCTCTTCTAGTGTAAGGGTTGAGCTTCATGTAATGAACTTCAGATTGTTGATAGCGTGCTTACTTTTAATTAAATTACCTTTAGTGAATGTCCTTCAAGTAGTTTTATAGTCCTCTAGAAAATCATGGATTCCAACTTGAAAACAGCTGCTCTAGAGTGAAAGGAAGAATATGTGTTAGGGCTGTCAGTGAAAAGTGATTGATGTAGTGATAACGCCTAGGATAGGAACTTGGTTAATCCTTGGCAAACTTGAATTTTACATTTCTATGGAAATCTAAAATCTTATGGATGCAAATGAAGCTGTGTCAGAGAAGGGGTCAAGAAGTAGAGGTATAAACACCATCTCTTCTGTGGTGAGAGCCAGAGTTACTGTGGAGGAAGTGGTATCCTCTGATAGCAGAGGTACTCGCAATTGTAGAATTACTGGTAACAAAACCTCAGATAGGAAGAGCCCAACTTCACTTTCACATCCCAGGTTACAAAGGCAGAAGCTGATATGAGGCAATAGGTTTGCAATTCCAGGATACTGCTTTTCAAAGTTAAAGCATAGTTTATTGCTCTTGAATAGGAAATTTGGGCAAGGGGCTAATCTGAACAATGTCCAAAGGGTCAAAAAGAAATATCCTTTTTTATTGGATGCATTAACAAAAAATAATTGTATTTAATTGGTAAAATATTTACTATTTTATTGAATAAAACTGTACTCTTCACGTTTAAATTAGACCAATATTAAATCATTTTTAATTCAGTGTTTTCATCAAGAGTAATTTATTTTGATTGAAAGTTTTAATATGACTCACAGTTTAAATTCATTCAAACACGTTTTTTAATAACGTTAAGATTGTGACAATTTATCCTTAGCAAAGTCATATCATAGACTACATTTCTTTTGGTTACTAAAGTTACAATAAAAGCCTAAATGAATTTTAGAAATATCAATAACTGTAATTGCTACCAAAACACTACATCTCTTAAAAATTTCATAGCTACAGTTATTGTGGCTGTTAAGCTGCAGCTGTCCACATTGACGTTTTTATGCTGACACCCCCAGGTAATCTTCATTATGGGAAACGCCATGAGAAAATAAAATGTAGTGAATTAAGAAACATATTAAGAATGCTATAGAAATGCTGTCATTTGCTTACATTTATGTCTTGTTTCATGTCAGTTTTACTTTTGAATGCAAATGAATGGGTGAGATTATGGTGTATTTTACCCCTGAGAGAGGCAGAGGAAAATCCTTTAGGATTACTTTAGTCTTCTGAACATCTAGTCTTTGCTTGGTGCTGAATACAATCTTAAAGATTGAAAATTAGTTTCCTTAACATTAAAACTTTTCAGAGATGGGACTTGAAGAGATTGGTCTGTGTCAAGGGGAAACTACAATGATGTTGTTAAAGCATGATAATTAGCTAACTGCAGGACTGCAAAGCATCTCTAGAACAAGAGACCATTTTCAGAACAGGAGCTGGTGTTATCTGCAGTAAACAGGGCAGGCGGGAGAGTACCCAGCTCTTTCCTTTCCTTCTAAAGGCTACTTGCAGTGGTCATCCTAGTCACCCAAAGCAAGTGGAACACGATAAAGTAAAAGTTAGCTATACAGAATTCAGCTTTCACTCTCAGTAATCTCACTTCTTTTCCCTTGCCTGGGTCTTGCCTTTCTCTTGTTACTGTTACTGGAGACATGTTGCTGTGCAGACACACAGGGGAAAAAAATCTGTTCTGAAAAAGTTAACGTCTAAGGTGAATCAGAGCTTGCAAGAATAATGAACAGTAGCAAGGAACATCAGTGTTATGGAGAGTAAGGTAAATAAGTAGGATACTGTCAAGCAGCTGAAAGGTAAGTTTAAGATTCAGTGAAAAGTAGTGTATTGTCATTCCCAACTGTCCTTTGTACTGGCTAATACCAGCTGAACCCAGAGGATTAGGTAGTCAGTCTTTAGGATCGTGCTGAAGGACTTGATGCCCACCAACAGGTACGTTATTGATGTATATTTTGTCAAACTCAACAGTGACCATCTTGGTCTAGAAGCGTTCAGAATTGGTGCTGGTGGAATCTTAACCTGTTGCCTCCTGCCTGGTGGAATGGTCAGGTCATGGCAGAGCCAGTTTCTTTGAAGACTATGAAATGAGTGAAAATATACCTGTTTTCAGCTTCTTTTACCTAGGATCACAAAATAAAAGTAAACTTGTATGCAGATTAAATGCATAGGAAATAAACCTTTTCTTTGTTCTCAAAAAGAAAACAGCTTTCTTTACAGATGTGGAAACTGCAACGTATCAAGGTTGGGATGTTTTTTTTGCATATTAATCAAAGTTTTCCTTTGCATGTATTAAAATGCAAAGCATAAGCATAACCAATTAAATTTTGCTGCTTATATGTAGTTATTGTGTTACATTATTGACATCAGTAATACAGTATCTGCATAAGGTAATAGCGTGGAGTCAAAACAAAAAATTAGCAGTCTTATGGTCACTATTCCCATAGGAGTTGTCAGTGTATATCTGCCTGCTGCTTGAAGGAAGGAATTGCATGTCATGTTATGGGAGATAAGTGCTGTATGTGTGTTTTCTCATGTATTCTGTATAGTTTGTGGAGTACAGTTGTTTGAATTCTGCAATTGCTGTCAAGTGCTCAGAGGCAAGCCTGGGAAAGCTGCTTCTTTCAATGTCTCCCAAGTGACATCCAAGCAGCTGAGTAGCTGGAAGTTGTGGCTATCAGTGCATAAAGCAGTTGATAGAAAGAATCAAACCAAAAAAATAAAATTTGCTTAAAAGAAGCTGTTTTTCTCAAACTGGATCAATTTTCATGTACTAGCTCTCTTTGAAGTATCTGAGTCACTGAATCTCTTGATGTTTCAGAGTTATAAATTAAAAAAGGATTATATATTACCTTTCCTGAAAGATACTTTCTTAGAGCATCCTAACTGCTCTTTAAAATGACAAAGACAAGACACAAATGAAGATATATTTTGGCTCACTCGCTGAGTACACCTTTCATTCTACACTCAAGTGTGTAATTGTCTACATCAGTCTTAATTTACTTATGGAGACTTGTGGTACTAACTGCATGTATTTCATCTGTTAGGACGTACCAATTAAATCCACCCATATAGACCATAAAAAGTTAGATCAGAAAAGTAATGCTGAATGCTTCAGTTTAGCAAATTAGAATAATCTGTAAGGGATTCTTAGCTATATAAAATAGAAAACATTTTGTGCTTCACAAATGCAAACTATATTAAACACTCAGCTTGGTTCCTGACTGTATTTTAAAAAAAAAAAAAATCCAATTGTGCTCATTACTGTTTTGGATGCAGAATTTCTTTCTAGGGTATTGCAATAAGTGGAAAATGCGCTTAGTATCTGAATACGTTCTTGTATTAAGAAAGATTTAATTAAATGATATATGGCTTTCATACTGCACTTTCAGGATAAAATTATATTTATGTCAGTGACCATGGACAATGTAAAATAGATTTTTCAAAGGTCATGCTTTGATTTTCAAGAGACCTTGGTGATATAGTAGAAACCTGTATTTTCTGATTATTTAGGCATGCTAAGGATGTTTAACTGAGGTGTGTATGAAATATATTGACGAAATGGTTAATATGTTACTGTGTAGTGAAGTCAAATACAAGCTACTGCTGTTTCTCCCTCCCAGGTTTGACTTCTGGGGAAAGGTACAAGACCAGACTGACCAATTGGCTGATCTGGTCCAGCAAATAGTGTTTGTCCTCCCATTGCTTCAACCATTTAGATATTTACGCTTTTTTAAAGAAAATAATGAAGTTTTAGTGTAGAATATCTTAATACAATGTCTTACATGACAGCCTTTAAAAGACTGATTAGCTTCTTCAAAAGTTTTTACTGGTAACAACAAATTGCTGCTTTTTCTTTAAACTGGTAACTGAGGGCAAAAAAACCCTCCAGACCTTTGGAAGAGATGTAGTACCACGGCCTTCAATACTACAGCTTGTGCAATTATACAGTTCAGTAAAGTAACAGATACAGTGTGTATAAAGTAAACTTTTCTTTAGGAAAATTAAGTACCGGATTTATGAGTTCAAATTCTAGACATACGTATTTAATAATTTTAAGACAAATCCCAACATTGATCACACTCCTTGCAGAAAATACAGTACTTATAATACAAGGTGAAGTGCCTAAATTCCTGGACAGCTAGGAGCTAATCTCAAAACGTTTCTTCTTGGTTTTTTTCTGTATCACTTTTTCTAATGTACACTAGAGGGCAATCTGTTTCTTCCCAGGGGAGGCTGAAGCTCCAGTGTTGATTAGAGGCGATTCATATTAGTTAATAGAACCATTAGAAGGAAACTCTTATACAAATTATTGCCCTGCTTGAGTTTAATACAGATTTTTTACCTAGATGTCACTTTTGGAAGCTTTGTAATCTGCAGTTGTTTTAGTGTGGTAACTAGGAGTTTTCTTCCTTGGTTGGAGTCTTGTCATAACCCAGTCAGATAAAATAGTCTTCTGACATGTCTCAATTCCAGTAATGGCACAGTCTGAAGCAATGAGTGTCAGCATTTGTCAATTTGAATCGTTGATCTTTTTCTAGAACTCAGAATAATAATTGACCATCCGTGCCTGATAGCATCGTATTGTGGTACTGAACAAAAATAAATGTGTTTTTATGCTGTGCCTCTAGAATGTGTTGTATCTGCCTGCTAGACTCCAGACCATCCATGTTATTTTCCTAAATCAAACATCTAACAGACAGCAAGTCTAAGATAGGGATTTTCATTCTTGTGTTAGGATAGATATATGAAAGTATCTGTGGGGAAAACTTTGACACTTTATGTATTTTTAGTAAGTTCTTCTTTTACTACTTAACTGGATACATGATTTCTTAAAACAAAATAAGAACAAACCAATAATAAACATTAGCAACTCATAAGTTTTTAATCAGAAAACTGAACACTCTCTCTGTCTTGTTTGTTTTTCCCCCTGCATATGCTGCTTTTTCTCCATCTTGACTTTTGCTTCTGAGGAGTTCCTGACTTCAGATATCAAAATATATTCCAGTGAAGCTGACTCTCTAAACCTGTCCAGCATTGTGTGTGTTGGTTTATCAGTGCAATCCTTTTTGGCAGTTACTGTAACTTGTGTATGTTTGGAGATGGTGGTCTTTATTTTCAGTTAATAAAACAATACCACAGTTCCAAGTTTGTGAGTTGTTCCATAAAGGCAGACTATATTTTCTCAAAAGATACTGGTGAAAAGCTGATCTAGAAACCTGCCATAATTAGCTTTCTTTCATGAGAAAGGTTATATGATTGTGTTGTTTGTATATGAAGCGTTGAACTTTTCCTCTTCTCTTGTTTCTAACCCAAGTGTTTTTAAACAAATTTGCCAGAGATGCAGAAACCTTTAATTGGAAGTTCCAACAAGTTTCACTGAAGTAGGTGGTCAGAAGACAAGAGAAACTATTAATGCTGCCACTGGAGAAAACAGTGTGAGCTTATGAGTGTGTAGATCCTGTGGAAGATGATTTTGATCTAAGAGCAAGAAGAGTCTCTTGTAGTGTTTTCACCTTATTTCATACCAGAGAATGCAGAGTAGTGTCTTTAGGAAGACAGGCATCATTGGTTTAATTGCCCCCAGAACTACTTATGTAGTTAAGAAATACAAGAACGCTAGACCTTCATTGCCTGTTGGTTTTTGGGTTTTGTTGTGGTTTGGGGTTTTTTTCATTAGATTTCAATGCTAGGTGGCTTAACTTACTTTTTTTTGGCCTGAGTTTTCCATTTGCTTCTTTTCATCCCATCGCTGTTATTTATAGTACTTTAGGACCTGAACAACGTTAGTCTTAATGTTTTATATTTTGAGATACTAATAGACTATCAGATCTCCTTCAGCTTTTTTATGAGATGAAATACAGCTGCTTTTGTGCTGCATCCAGAAGAGTAATATAATATTTCATCTCTTCTATAGCTTGCCAGTTTCTGTAGGGATTTTGTCAGTTTATACACACTTTCAGTGTGCCTGCAGTGAATGGCACTTTCATGGGAGAACTGCAGCAAACCCCAAATTGTCAGTGAAGTGCTGTGGATTGGTTGGTACATACCCAGCTAACAGTAGCGTACACCTTATTACAGGTAGATGTTTCTGGGTCACTAAAACGCAAGTCCACAATTTCCTTGGATACTGAAGATCTTTGGTACTTTTTTGAAAGAGGGGGAGAATGATGGGACAGGAATGTAATTTTCTCACCTGCCTAGAGTCCAAATAAAATTAGGCTGCAGACCACAGATCACTCTGTAATTAAAACTTTAAAAAAACCCTCATTCTCTTAATAATGACTGCTTAACAGATTTAGAGCACATCACACCAGAAATGGTGATGTTTCCAACTGAGTCATATGTGTGAGATTATACACTGCTGCACATTTCTCTAGGTGAAGGAAGTTATTCAAGTATTTGGTTAAATTAGTAAAATAGCTTTGGAATACCTAAGCTTTATTGATATTTTTGTGGGGTTTTTTTAATGGAGGTTTTTATGAAGGTAGCCAGATTTTTTTGATGGTGTTAAATGTTTATTCCATCGTATTAGTATTTGTGTCTGAAAATTGTAACTAGCTGTAAAACTCTGAAGACTTACAACAAAATAGCCAGGAGTGCACATGCCTTTCAATATGTCACATATTTTGAGCATTTTTTTACTTGCATAATTCTTTCCTCCAAAGGATTGCTATTTAAATCATGACATCAGCGAATGCATTTTTGTTGGATTTTTACCTGATCAAAATTCAGTGTAGTTTTCATATAGTATCTTTTCTATGCAATAATTGAATGTTGACTCCTTGTGTCACTCCAGGAGGTGGCAAAAAGAACGTTTGAAGGACAAAGAACATCAAACAGCTGAGGATCTTTCTGAAGAAAGTGACACTGAATTTGAAGAGGGTTTCAAAGTACCAGGATTTCTCTTCAAAAAGCTTTTCAAGTATGTATTGTGTACTTTATTTTAATATTATGCTGCTGTATATGCTTAATAATATTAGTAGTAAGTCACAGTGATTTCTGGATCCCTTTTGCTGCAACTTTTACTTCAGTGAATGATACCTCAACTTTTACTTCAGTTGTTTCTGTAGCATTATTTCTTTAAAAGAAGCTCCAGGATCAAACCTCAAAGAAACTAATTTATTACAAGCACAAAATGCAGTTCCATCTAAATGTAAGTGATAACTGGCTGATGTGAATATTGTGAATGTGTGCTAAACGACAGATTGAGAAGCTCTCCTCGTCTATTTTTATAAATGCTTTCTTTTACTGATAAGTGCTTTCTTTTAATTCAGGTGTGGAGTGGTAGAATAACTTTACTTTGGAGATCAAGGTGTTGGCAAGTTGGGATAAATGAAAGCAAGAAGTGTAGGTATTTCTGTGATTTGGGTGGAGTGAGTGAAATTTTCTGCCAGCAAAAAATAGACAATTTTTTTTTAAATGTCTACTCAAATTAACTACTTACAATTCCTATTATAAAATAGTCTTGAAAGTTTTGCCCACTAAAATTTTAAAATATGGAGAGTGCATTCTTAATTCCTTTAGTAGATGGAAAACACTCTACAACTCATTCTTATTTAATACTGGATTACAGATTTGGACGTGACTGCTTTCTGTCTCAGTTTTTTGAGACCATGGTGCCCAGTGACACTTTTGAGTTCATCTCAAAAAGCTGTTTACAAAAGGCAGCCCAAACAAGCTAGCAGTTAACAAGTTAACTTCATCCATAATCTTTCCCTTAACTTTTTTTGCCCAATAGGCTTGAATTCATTTTTGTTGGCAACATTTCACACAGCAGGAAAAACATCTTCTCTTTCAAAAGCCAACTCTCTAAAAACTTGTAATTAATGTAGTAGAAAGCCCTGGTTTATAATGGGCATGCGTGGTATCCCTTCCAACAGGACCACTTAGTCTTAACCTCAAAGAAATTATTACTGTTGTCCTGCAGTTCCTCAGAAGGAAAGCACTAGCTCTGAAATGGAATTGAATTAATGACTTGGTTGCCAGGATCATACACAGCCAATACGTGGTCTCATGGTGTTTATGCAAAGGTACTGCAGAAGTAATCATCCTAAGAACGGATGTGTGGTCTGAGCAACTTGAAGGGAACTGAAATGAGGCAGACAACTACAAATTAATCTTAGAGATATCAGCCTCACTAATGAAGGGTATCCCTGTAAGCATGAGTCAGTTGGCAAAACTTCCTAAGTGGTTAGAAAGATCAATTGAGTTGAATGATTTGTCTGACTTGTAACTTAAATGCTGAAATCTCCAATGTAGGAAGGCCCATAGTCAATAGGCATTAAACTTTGAGTTCCGAGCACGTTCAGTACAAAACATAGAAGTATATTGACCCAAGGAGGTGTATAGCAGTATACTGTAAGTGGTCTTCCTGCATAGTTGAATTCCAAAGAAGTTAGCTCAGGCTAGAAGTAGTAGACCCTTAAGTTCATTCTTTGGTAAAGCTGTTAAAGTATACAATTTATTTCTTCCCTGTATACTTGTCTGATTTGAGGAACATTCAGCAAGAGTACCATTGATGCTGCTATCGAACAAAACCAAACAGTGAGCAAGACTGACTTATGGACATTGCCTTATACAGTCTGCACTTAGCCTGAGAGAATGCTGTTTGAAGAAACCAGGTTTCTTCATTATTTGCTTTCAGTGAGTGATTTCCCTGATAAGTCCAAAATATGAGTGTTGTCTCAGCAGCAATGCAGCTAAACTCTGCTAGCTACTGTGGGGAATTTTGAGGGATACATCACAGGATGATTACTCATCTGAAATACAGTCCAAACATAACTATTTTGGAAGACCAGGCAACATTTTTATTCTACAGTATTTTTGGAGTAAAAAACAAAACATAAAAATTGGTGCAATGAAAGCGTAAGATTAAAGAGAATTTATTGTCTCTCCATATAACCATAAAAAAATCGTGGTGTGGTTTTTTTTTTAGTTTTGCATAGTTGCAATTATTGCATGTTTATAAGATGATACAAAGAAAGCACCTGTATCTTTTCCATTTTTAGATAACATTGGAGCAGAATTTTTCATAAACTTAATTTGCTCCTGTGAAACTTTCTCAGGAGAAGAGGGGAGAGGGAGAAAGATGCTTATAAATGCAGCTAGCTTTTAAGCACTGGATATAATCCTAAGAAATAATAAAAAAAAAAATCAAGAAGTTCTTGAATGGTTGTCTTCTGAAGAGACATGCTGGGCATTAGTCTGGGGGAGTAGCTTCTGACTGGATTTAGGGTTCTCTCCATCTCTTTAATATTTCTGTCAGAAAATGTTTGTCTTCATTAAATATAGTAATGATAGCATCTTAATTACAGCTAATCCTGCAAGCCATTTCATAGTTGTTTTTAGATTGCTGCATTTTTAAGGTGAATTAATTTCTAATAAAAGGGGGTTTTTAAGGTCGTCTTGGTATAATGCTTTTGAGACACCAGCAGATATCTAATGGTTCAGACATCATACTGTGTTCTTGGATCATATTTTTCTAACTATTCAAGCCATTTGTTTGTCTCTGTTTAGCATTCTGTAAATCCATACAGAACTCATCATAAATTGATTTTTAATAGTACTTTGTAGACACTAGTGTCGTTAGCTGTCAGAAGTCCTAATTTTATTTGTTCAAAGAATGAAACAGAATTTTAAATGCACGCAAGACAATGCCCTAAAATGAACAATCCCTATTTTACCAAAAAAAGTGTTTTGCACTTTGCTGTGCTCTGCACTCCAGAAGTGCATGCTATCAAGAAAATATCAGTAACCTTGTTCTTTAAGTTACAAGACATGGAAGTGCTGAAACATGTATTTTATTTTTTTTAATAGTAATTAAAATATACTGTTTCTTCATTTCTTTCTGTCCTGTTTTCAATTTAACCCTCACATGTGGTGTGTTATTCCTACTGGTCTCACTATTTCAAATCTTTATATAAAAAAGCATGTCCTAAAGTGATTCTCAATCCAGCATCTTATCTCTACCTTTTTAGCTTGCCATTTTAAGTCTTGCTTTCTAGTCTACTTCTTTTAATTGGAGTGTATTTTACATTGTTGCTTATAAAAGTTCCAGTGAATGACTGGGAGTAGAAACTGCCCTGATACTCTCACGTAATAACACTCTGCTGCATCCCATTCACTGGAATAGCTTCTATTGTTCTGCCTTCCAAAACATTTTGCCTTGTTGGCTTTTTTCCTTCATTGAAAAAGGCTAAATGTTATTAAATGAATTTATGTAACAAGAAAGCATGCTTTGGCAGATGTGATCAGTTTTCACAGTGGAATATAAAGTCTGTACCCCTTACAAGTCAAGCTTTTCCTTCAGTTCAAGGTATATGTTCCAAATAATATAACTTAGTAGACCTTACATGTCATCTTTTCTGAAAAGATAATGCTTTGTTAGAGTAGCTTTCCAAGTTGCTTTTAACACTTAAAATATACATGAAATAAAATACCCTCTAATTACCATGACTATCAGTTTAATTAGAAATGTTTCAGTGTTGCATAAAGAATGAAAGTCACATGTAATGTCTGAGTGCATCAAAAATGTATGACCTAGTAAATACAGCACTCGTGTAAAACACACATCCAGCATGTTACTGTAACCAGTATAAGAACCTTGCCAAATGATTAATTCATGAGTACTTTCTGTTATGATCTGTATTATCAAACATTTGCCATCTTCTTTTTCCTTGTTTTAGGTACCAGCAGACAGGTGTTAGGTGGCTCTGGGAATTGCACTGCCAGCAGGCAGGAGGAATTCTGGGAGATGAGATGGGATTGGGCAAGACCATCCAGATAATTGCCTTCTTGGCAGGTCTGAGCTACAGCAAGATCAGGACTCGTGGTTCAAATTACAGGCAAGTGCTCCTCTGCAGACTGTCAGTCTGTGGAGCTCAATTAATATTTCATCAGATGTATTGCTGGTGGAGGAGGGTCCTGTGAATTATTAATGACATTTCAATTACAATATTCCTTTAATTCTTTTAGTGGGGGACATCAAAGGAAAAATTTTACGAGACAATGGAGCTGTAGGGCAGGAAAAATTAAACATGTAACACTTTTAATGAATTCCAGGCATTGATGCTTCATTTTGCAGATGAGCTGCACTAGATATTTTGGGTCAATACAGTGTCTAAGGTTAGCTTCCACAAATGGATTGTTTACAAACTCAATTACATTAATATCAATAGTTTACACAATATGGAATTTTAAATTAGATGTAATACCTTTAGTTCCATTTATTAAATTTTACATTAAAATATTTGTTCTGGCAAGCCACCAGGTAAACGCTTTACAGGAAGTAGCAAGCTGATTTGCAATGAAAGTTAGAGTTTCTGATCGGCAGGGAATTATCCATGCCAAAAAATAGTAGTAATAGTAAAACCAGTAACTTATATGGAGGAATTTCCATCTACTATTTTTTTTTTTGTTGTTGTTGCTTTTCAAAACTATGTTAGTGACTGGCCTTTCTTACAAGATCTTTCATGCTTTTTTTTGTTACTGAACAATGCTTTAAAATTCCTTCTTCATAGATGAAATTACCGGAAAAGATACTTGTTGGTGTCCTTGGATTTACAAATGCGTGCATGAATACTTGACTTTTCTAGTTCTGTTGGCCTGTTTACCTGATGTAAATTACTACATGCAATTAAGCAAATATCATAGTATTACACTAAACAAAAATAATTAACTTTTTATAGAGGCATTTTTAGCTTGTTTTCAGCATGTACCTGAATTGTAAAATAATGCTTTAAAGAGAAAATATTACTGTCTCTTCTCCAGTTGCTTCTTACTATAGTCTTTATATAAAAAAAAATCTCCATGCCATCCATCACTCAGGCCAGTAGATTTACTTTGCTATGGCTGCCTGATTTAAGGATGCTACTGTACAGATTATTTTGTGCAGGTATATTCCCTGCCCCAGTTGGAGGACCACTGAGTTGATGGAAATCCTTCAGGAACATCTTTTGACGTTGTTATAGTTACAGCTTAAGACCTAAGACACTGCAGTGAAACTACAATAAAACTTTGAAAAGCCCAAAATATAACTGCATACCTAAATTGTACTGTCCTTTCTGCATGTAAGATAAAGTGTTGTTTCATTTTTTGGCTGGTGCATGTCATTAAATCCATCATGACAGTAATTTCATGGGAGGAAAAAAGGCTTCATTTTTTTGGTGAAAATTACTCTGATTTTACTTGTGTGCTGTAAGGCAGAAGATCTAAACATCTCTATCTTTGCACAGTCAAGTATTTTCCCCATCTGCACTCTGAACTAGGAAGGCAGTAACACCAGCCAGCTAGCTTCTATCTGAAAGCCATGTAGTCTAGTAAGCAGAAGACTTTCTGGTCAGCCTGGCTGAGAAGCAGGCATTAAGAGTGGACACAGGTGTGTTGTCAGCATGTTTAAATGTCTTCCAGCCTAGCTGCTATCTCATTACCTTGATGTGTAGATGGAGCTAGCGTACTACTGTATGAATCTGGCACTGTGGGCTTTCCCAGCCTCAGCTAGCCTTCTGTAAAATGGAGATAACGCTGTCATTCCTGTGCAGAATTGCAAAGATTGTTGTATTTGGAGGCACTTGAGTATTAAGACAATAGGGTCACTTCTGTTGATATTCAAAATATTCAACTTTATTTTCTGTAAGTGAAACTTTCTGCACAAGTATCCTTTAAAATGAAGTGATTAGAAATTCCCTTCTGTAAATCAATTCTGATTCCAGTGCCTTTAAGGAAGGAACTACTTGTTACATAGAGTATAACTATTACAAAAATTAAAATGTTGTCTCACTTTTAACAGTTATTGAGCCATACAGATGGAGAAAGCCAAATGTCATGTGAGGTATCAGAAGAAGTGTGCAGCTATGGTGGTGTAAGGATATCAGGGAAGCAAGATTTATAGAGGGGGAAAGGTCTTCTGTGAGACAACCTGACACAGCTGGAACAAGCAACAGCTTTCAGAACAACGGTCCCTTCACAGGAAAAAAAGCAGCAGCAAACTTAGAGTAACCCAACTCTGGCCTCTATCTAGGTTGAAATCTGTTGTTGAAACCTGTCGAATGGCTTGGGGGTCCACAAGTTGCTTCTTTCCAAATATGTTATTTTGTTTAACAAAGATGTTACCTTTCACTACAGACTTTGCTTCATTTGTTTGAGAGATCAGATGGGAAACTCTGCCATAAAGTTTATACACTGATTATTTACTCATCTGTGCTCTTCAAGATGCTGAGATGTAATCATACACATTGAACATTAAGGCTCAATCTCTATGAGTGGCAGAGAGATTAATTTCCGTGATGCTTACATAAATAAAAATCCATTGCCCCAGAAAACTTGTATTGCTGTTGCTGCCCTTTTATTTTTCACTAGTATTTGTGAAAATAGAATTTCACTAGTTGTCATTTCAGTTTATTTTGAAGGCATGGTTTGCCAGTGCTTGGCAGCAGAGTCAGTTATAATGCAACATGTTTTCCTCTGCTAATTTTTTGAGTACTTAAAGATTAGAAGTATAGTATGCCTACAGCTTCCTTTTTCTTGGTAGTAAGTTGCCGGAATACATCTTATTTGCAATTCTAATCACATCCAATTAAATAAGAACTAATAAAGGATACTTACTGTGAATTGGGTTTTATAAACCAAAAAGCAACAGACAAAGAAAGAGATTTGGGTATATTAATCATATATAATATTGATCATAAGCTATTAGTACAATGCAACTGTGGAAAGGGGTCACAATATATTAAGACAATATATTTGGGGTAGGAACAGGGCAGTGTTAGTATCCTAACAAGGCACCAGTAAGACTTTGATTTGGAATGTTATTAGTGTCACCTTATTCAAGGAAAACAAATATAATTTGGATGGGCAGCAGAGCAAATCTGTTGCAGTGATTAGGGAGAATGAAGGATGCCTCCCAAGTGTAGCAAGCAGAAGTGTGTGGTTTGTTTAGTTTTGTGAAACAGCACAGACTGGAAGAAGTTAGATGACTCTTTTATATAAATAAATAAAAGCTCTCAAGAGAAGTATAAAATGTTGGCTAGTGGAAAGTGGTTAGAGCCAGACTAGACACAGAAGAGGTTTCACATAACCGAGTGGAGGGGGAGTGGATTTTCTGAAAATTGATCAAAGGAAGTGTGAACTCTTTTTGTAAGCTGGGGTGGGGAGGGGAATGGATAAACCCAGCAAGTAAGCTTGTTTGATACAGACCAGGGGAATAAACAGAGGTAATTTGTTACTACCCATGAAGACTGAGAAACTAGTATGTTCTGGGAAAGTTGGCTTTTTTGCTATAGATGTTATTAAGAGTGGTTATTTGGATTTGTAGCATAGCTGAAGCTATTTTTTTGCATTTCTAACTTCCCCTTGGATTGCTGGGAGTTTTTTAATTAGACTATGTAAGGTTGTTATGATATTTTTTCATAATAAAGAGATAAGCAACATTCAGATTGTCATTCTGCATATGTATAAGCTTTTAATAAATAATATTATTTATTAACATCAACAGTTTCTGAAGGCATTAACAGGTTTTGCTAAAGCAAGGTACTGCTGGCATCTGGGAAATCCTCCTTTATTGCTATATGCATGTGATGTTGAACGTTTACAGTGATTTTTTTTAATCGTTTATTTATTACCACTTGAATAGTACATAGTTGGCCAGACACATAACACTATGTGATTACTCTAGCTATTGCCTTTGTTTGCAAAGTCATTTCGTTCTGTTTTTAAAAAAGCAAGTATATTTGAAAAACAACTACTAGTAACCACTACTTAGTATATTGTCTACATGACTGTTAGTGCTTGTTTGTGATGATAACATTTCTTGTTTGGCTGTTGTGCGAGAAACTCAGAGATTGGTAGGAGTTAGAAGGGTCCTCTAGAGACCATCTAGTCTAACTCCTCTGCTAAAGCAGGATCACCTAGAGCGTTTTTCTCTTAACCTTAAGAGTAGATCTGAACGTAATATACAGAAAGACATTTCAAATGTCCTCAGTAATTTTCAGAAACAATCATGTGATTATGAATAAGAAATTTATGAGACAGTTTATGCCCAGCTCAGACCTCAACTTGCATGAATGATATATTTTGCTGCTTTAGAATCCTCGTCTTATCTATAAATTATGGTGATAATAGTACAGTATATTACCAACATGAAGCAGAACACCTGGGTGTAAGTCCATTTGTGAGACTAGCTACACAGTCTTTTCAATAGAAGTAATGAAACGGTTGTTTGTTAATGATTTATTTTCTCTTACAGAAACAGCAGTCACCCAAACCTGATTTGTATTACCGCAGGAGGAAGTTCCCTTATGCCTTATTGTTTGGAGCTTTTCTATTTCTGTGTTTATCTTGATAGATGCATCCATTAACTGTTCAGTGGATAGGTTCTTAAAGCAGTACCTCTTTCATCTTCCTTTAAAAAAACAGACTTCCAGAAAAACAAAGTGCCAGTTAATTTCCATAGCTCTCATATTCCACTTGAACTATAAAGTGTGTCACTTATGTGTGTATTTTAATGAGTCATTTAATACAGAGTATGTATTTCATGTTAAAGGGTTTTTTCTTGAATACTTTATTTTAGGTACCAGGGATTGGGTCCAACAGTGATTGTTTGTCCAGCTACTGTGATGCATCAGTGGGTAAAAGAATTCCACACTTGGTGGCCTCCATTTAGAGTTGCCGTTCTCCACGAAACTGGTTCTTATACTGACAAAAAGGTAATGGTTGACACCTGTTTTGTAATTCCAGAAGCTTCTCTCTTTTTTTTTCCTTTTCCTGTGCTAGCCAAAAAAACCCAAAATCCCCTGTTCCTGAATGTTTCTGTGGAAGCTTGTGCTCTTTTTCTGATTGTTTTAAAAGAACAAAAAGTTGCCTGTCTTGTATAAATTTGTTAGGAAACTGGACAAAAAGGGGATGATATGGAGTACATTTATATTATGATATAGACTAGCGTTGCCTAAACAAATTAAACATAGTAACAGGTTTCTTGCTTGAACTTTGCTTGTACTGTAGTCCATGCCAGAAGTTCATGACTAGACTGCCTGTACACGAGATACATGCTCGTAGTACTGGTGAATTCTTTCCTTGCTCTTTCGTGCATCAGTATATCATTGATCTAATATTTAATAGGCTTTGCTTGCACAGGCAATGTCTCTTCAGTTAGTCAGTATGTCAGTTGATGTCACCTAGTCTCATTTTCTTTAATGACAGTGTTACCTTGTTGGTTTTCTTTTTTCTTTTTTTTTTTTCCCAAGCAGCGCCTTTTCTGTCTTTTCATTTTCTTGTCTTTTAATATGCATGTTCTTATTCCATTTCTTAAGTTGATAAGCCTGACTTGTCCAAAGTTTCAATCCTTGGTACCTTGCAGGAACAAAACAAGGAAAATGTAGATTTTTGTTTTCCATTGGCCTCATCCTTAAATGGATTTTCAGGATTAAGTAAAGCATTTTTAAATTTCTCTTTAAATATTTATTGAATTTCTTGTAATAACATTAAAATGATATGGTGCTTAATTGCACTTGATTAAGCGTATTCTGAGGTAATTGATGCAGTTACAGTACATGGCAAAAAAGGAATAGCACACTCTAATGTGCTAATAGCTTCCTGTTGTTCAATTAACTTGGTATGTTTTCAAGCCCTAAAAGTCTGTCGACCTCAATAACATGCTCGCATGTCTTCCTAAATTAAATCGTGTGTGCTTATTTTGGGATATTTGTTAATTAAAGCACTTGACAGACGGGCTCAAATTTTTCCATCTGCAGAAGCAGTCAGGTTTTCAGGACTTCACCTTCCCATTGTGCTCCCACAAATGTCTGCTCAACAACTTAAAATGAAGGAATTTGGTTATCATATGACTACTTTGGATATGTTCAGTTCTCTAATTCTGCCCTAATGCCTCATCTTCTGAGAGCTGCAACAGTATGCTTTAAACAAGTGTTACTGCTGATGTGGTCTTTGCCTCATGCACATTTTTTTTCCTAGGTGCCTCTTAATCAGAAAACAGCAAGCTTATGACTAAAGTGAAGGGTGGTTTTTTTTAAAAACAAAACAAAAAAACTAAAACCCAAAACCGTTCCCATTCTAGTTGTCCTTACACCTGCAAGAAAAGTTTACTACTAATTTATTAGCATAAATAACACTTGTATACTGAAAATATATCACGTAAAATAAAGGCCAAGTGATATTCCTGCCTGGAATTTCTTTTCAGTGTACATTTTCTTTATGAATATGTTAGTATTGATCTGATCGTGTGACAAGTCCATTTTCTGATAACCTATGGCATTACAGGAAACTGCTTTTGCATGTGTTAACTTTATAATACTCATCCAAGGACCATTCTGCCCTTATGCTCTGGCATATTAAGAAATAAATAAGAAAATTGTGGTTAGACTGCGTAAGAACATACATTTGTTCTTTGATTGAGATTAATTTTACATGGCCAGAAGCCAAGTCGCTGTGCACCTGTGACCTTAGTGTTGCACAGACCTGTTTGGAATTAAACTGGTAATTCCAGGATTCACCTGTTGTTCTGTTAGTATATCATGGTTTATCACAAAGTAAATGAGAAGAGCTTTGTGCTGGGCAGCTAACTTGCAGGGAGACAGGATTGGGGAACTGAACGTTGTTATCTGCTTTGGAATGAAAAAGGTCACTTCAGCCTCTGGGCTAACAGAGGTTAGAGTGGTCTGGACCAGTGGAAGAACATAATTGTCACCCAAATTAACTGGACATCACATGGTGATGATCTTAATGGATTTTGGGGAATGCGTTATCCTGTAGTGGTTGGCCAGCAGGTTGTTCATCATAAAACACAGGATTGCAGCTTGTTCTGTACAGGCCTGTGAAAGAGGGAGAAATTATTTCTAAGGAACAGAGGAAGATTAATCTTAAAACCAATGAAGGAGAATTTTGCAGGAAAAGAGTTAAGCAATGACAGGTGTCCCATAAGACAGTATTTCTTAGCAGAAAGAGACAACAGCTGAAGTTTCATTTGATAAAATGTAAGTTGATCTCAAGTGAGATGGATCTATGTAATTATTACCATAACTTTGTCAGGAATCCTGAAATATTGGCAAATACTAAATCTTTCAGCACTGGTGAAACTATATGCTTTTATGAATAGGTATTTTCTGTTGCACCTTCTAAGGTACCCAAGCATCAGTGCAAGATCCTGTCTCCCAGTTCTTTAGACTTGGCCACAGAAGTATTTGCTTGACAGAGAAGAGTGGGGAAGACACCTGTTCTGATTTTATCATAAAATGGTACTAGGCAATACCTTGCACATCTTTTCAGTTAGTGACACTTCTGTAGTGTTACAAAAGGACTTCTTAGCAGTGTGGTAAGTGACAGGCTTACTGATCGTTACCTTGGCACATCCTCTCTTTCTAGTCCACTTTGGTTTTCTTTGCAAGCAACTTTAGGATTTTCCACAATAATAGCATGAAATTACAGCCTGAATTATGAGCACCAGATCGGCTGCAAATCTGGCCAGCCTGTTTCAGATCAGTCATTGAGATGTCCAGCCTGCTTAGGTATCTGCTGCTATAGTATTTGTGTAGGTTTTTAGCATATACGGTGCTTCAGAAGAGACACTACTTCATTCTTTTGCTAAAATAACAACGGCAGACGATTTTGGCAGTAAAGGAGAGAAGCATAAAGTTCCAGTTTCACCCCTCGAAATATGACTGATAGTTTAAAGGCCTTCAGCTATCCACAAGGGAAGGCAAACTGGTATTTTAGATGATGGAAGGCAGGCACAATAGCAAGTTGGATAGGTTTCCAAGACTTTAGAGCTAGTTTAAGGCATTTGGATGAAATGTAAAATTTGGGGGTTTTATTACTACTATTTGTGATCACAGAAGATCATTTGGTTCTTCTCTGATAAGTGTGCTTCAGTTGGAAGCAGCAGGAAGAACCAAATTTAAGTAGTAGTCTTCCCCTGTGAAGTCAGCTTTCAGTTTGAACAAGGTACAGCGTTTGTGGCTAAATATGTCCTGTGATGCTGTCTTATGCTATTAACCCCCCTACTATAGTTTACACTCAAATCTGATGTAGCTTAAACTTGTAAATATTAAGTACTCTGAGACCTCTAAGAATGAGAGAAAATAAATAAGTAAATCTGATATATATCATAAATACTGTTTTATTTATGATAAAGAACAGAGGATAAGGGGAAGAAGGCTCTGTAAGTATAGGAAAAAAGCGTTCTGTTTCAAAACTTCTGATGGCACATGAGTATTTGTAAATCATAGAATGTAAGAGGCAATGTGAACTTTGGTTATCTTGGTTTAATATATTATGTATGGAAGGAGTGCTGTATATTTTTTTTTTTTTAAGATCAAGGCTGAACTTTTAATTTCTTGATCTTTAGAACAGGTATCACTGAGCTTAACAATTCTTTCTGGTGGTACCACTGAGCTTAACAATTCTTTCACATACTATTTGTAAAGCTGTAACTTTGCATTTCCTTATTCTGGTCAAATGCTGGACACACAATGCAGCCCTCAAAAGCAATTGTCAGTTCCTGATGCTTGCACCTGTGGAACCATCTATTTGAAGGTGGCTTTTCACACTGAAGATTTTATACCTTCTACCCTCACAATAAAGTATGCAATCTACATGTAAAGAAAATAAGCTGCAGAGGTTACAGTTATTGGCATGACTGCATATGGAAACTCTATTTTAGCCAAAGGGTCTATTTCTGAGTTAAGGACCAAACTCAGATGAACTTAGTATCATGACATAAGAAGTAGCATTCTTGTTAAATATGTAGTAAGTGCTTTAGCTCTTTTTATTGCAACTTTTACATTATTAAACATTGTAATGTGTTCTTTTGAAGCCTCTTCATGGTGCCATTTAGATTGTTTTGTTGGGGGCAGGGAAATAATAAAGAGGTTTTATAGGTTGAATTTATGGATCTCTGGGCTTAATGGTTGGTTATGAGATAGTGATAAGCCTGCTGAAGAATGCATTTTTGATTCACAAGTGATATATGGTTGTGTAAGTGACTAGATACTATCTCTGTAAGTTCACGCTTGCCTTAAAGGTATCTGAATGTTTACAGAATTTCATAGTTATATTGAGTATAGTTCTTTAAATTCAGTCTTAACATACACGTTTCTGTTTAAGAAAATTACCATTTTGAATACATAATATTATAGAAGAGTTCAGGTCCTCTTAAATATTTTTAAAAGACTCCTTTATGCTTAAAAAGATAAACCTTATTTCTATAAGCATCAGTTAAAAAAATTGTCCTGTTTTTGTAGCTTCAGAAACAAACTTGTAGCTACAGCAAGATACCAACAGGAAAAAACCAGTTGCTTAGAGATGTGTCCTTAGAATACATCATAATTGTTTTAGCCTTAAGAAATGGTGCTTGCTAAAAATCTTCGAGTGTCCCAGTGAAGACAAGACAACACAATCAACTTACCACCCTAAGTTAGGAGAAAATACTGTCCTTGAATTGTAAAGGCCTGAAATAACTGTGCTGAACAGAAGTACAAGATCAGAATTACTCAATCTACTTGCATGTTCCTCTATTCATTAGCATCTTTTAAAGGCCAGAGTTCAGAAATTCAAAGCTAGATAACTGCTGTGTAATCTTTTGGCATTAGTAGGATTTGTCTCTCTTAGGCTGATTCCCCCCCCCCCCCCCCCCCCCAGTTTAACAGTGCATGCCCTGAAATACTTCACTGAAGTGTATTTTGGGGGGGGGAGGGGGGAGGGAATTAAACATGCCTGAATCTAAACAAACAGGAAATGTGAATTAGAGAACACATGATAAAATAGCATCAATTCTGAAATGCCGCAGCCTCAAAACAGTATATCCAATATTAAATCTGTTATATTTTAAAATATTTAAAATTATATTTATATAATAAATTTATATAAAATTATATTTAAAATATTCCAACTAAAGCGAAGGCAACCTCTGAGAAAGTACCCAATGCAGTAAAATGAGAGTTAATAAGTGTTGTAGTGTGAGTTGATAAAATTCTGGTGTTGTATTTCTTCATTGTCAGCACAAATCCTTGTTTATTAAAAATTTAGCTTGAAGGAAACTTTAATTAATTACAGGTTCAGTAAATCCTGACTAGGATTCTGCTGTGGTGTGTTTACAGTGAATGGCCTTCATGTGCCTGTGTTTCACTTCTGTTCTCTCTGCTACCTGACAACGTGATTTATGGCAGTTGTTTTCTACTAGTCCACTGTTTGCCCTCTAGGAGGGATTGGTCTCTTGAGCCTCCATAATAACAGCAGCACTTTCACAAAACATCTTTTAATGACAACAGTGTAGCATTCTGTAAGTCAGGCTAATTGCAGACATACCCTATTAATTGCAAAAACTAGGAGAGGTTACATATTTTACAAGCTTTTAATTTGAAATCGCCCGAGATGATTTGTCTTTTAAGTGTTTCAGTAGAGATGCCTACAATAATCTATGATAGGCCATTGCTGAGGCTCTAGGACACGGTTACAGACTATGGGCAACACACCAGGTAGAATTAAGCTTTGGATGTCCACACCTGCCTAGAAATCCTACTCTGTCTGTAGTACAAATTGTTCTAAAGATTACATTTTCTCTTGAGAATCATGATGTCAACATAAAATAATATGTAATGGTTTTATCAGGAGATGATAATCAGAAAGTAGAAATTCTTGAATAGTTAAACACAGAATTACTTTTTGAATCTTGAGTTATATCTTTGATATCTTACTGTAAAAACTTCTTGCTCATGGACTTTTAACACCATCTGAGTCTGAAATGGATTTTTTTGGTTTGGTTTGGTTTTTTGGTTGTTTTTTGTTTGTTTTTTTAAAGACAATTCTAGTAATAAGGGTTTTGTCTTTCAGCAAATTCTGTGGTGGTTCTACCTTTTTTCTGTTACTTTGGGTTTGTTTGTTTCATCCAGAATCGCCTCCCAGCCCATCGTCTTTAGGATTTGTACGTGGAGGATAAATGCAAGAAAGAGGCTTGAATGCTGTGGACAGGGATACAGACTGTCCCTGTCCTACATAATTTACAGCTATAAAGGCTAGTAAAAACTTGGGGGAAGGATATAGCTTACAAGACAAGCGCAAAATTTGAAGGTTAATAACAAATATATTAATCCTATTAATCAGAGAGGTTGGACAGAATTTAGGATTAACTAAATAGATTCTTGTGATTGTTTTTGGTTTTTCACTTGTTTAATTTTCCTCTTACTCTCTAAATCTTGCATGCAGTCCCCAAAGCTGGGTTTGTGAGGTGAACATAGGAGAACTTGAAGAAACCAGTTACTTTAATCAAATTTAGTGTTTTTCAGATGTTGCCTTTAAAAAAACAAACAAAAAAACCCCACAGTTTCCAAGTGCTTCATTCTCTTACAGATGAGCTAAGAATCATACAATCAAAGCCTTGCCTATACTTATTTTCTTTGCACAGTAAATTATATATCTGCTTTTCAAAACTTTTTGTACATGCTTTGGGCAGCAAGCCTGTAGTTGAGTAGGTCTGAGTTTTCTATCTCACTGTTACTGACAATGTGCACCTTTTGCTTTTAGGTGAAACTAATTCGTGAAATTGCTTCATGCCATGGAATTTTAATTACATCTTACTCATACATTCGACTGATGCAGGATAACATCCACAGCTATGACTGGCATTATGTGATTCTGGATGAGGGTCACAAAATCCGAAATCCAAATGCCGCAGTCACACTTGCATGCAAGCAGGTACTTCATAAAAGATAAATGAAAGATTTTAAGGGCTGGAGGGAAGGTTCCAAAATCTAATAACTTGTATTACTTTATGATTAAAATACACGTTTGACCATTAATAAAGAATAAAAGCATAAATCACAATGGTCTATATTTGACTATTTAATTTACTTAACATTTTAAATGAGTTTACGTCAGTAAATTTACAGAAGTATGGTCGAGGAAAAAAAAAATCAGAAACATCAAATTGTGTAGTAATTTACCATAGGGATAAATATCAGATTGCTGGTGTTCATTTTCTCCTAACAGTTTATTGAAAATATATTGCAGAAAGCTGTTTATTTCAGGAATATGAGGCCACATATTCTAAAATGAGAATTCTTGATGGTGAAATTGAATATCCTCTTGAGGCAGGAGGCAGGCTACACCATGAACCAAGAAAATAACTTTCTTTTGGTTTTATTTCTTTTTTTTTTTTTTATTAATAGTTCCGCACACCCCATCGAATCATCTTGTCTGGCTCTCCCATGCAAAATAACCTAAAGGAGCTCTGGTCCCTCTTTGACTTTGTATTCCCAGGGAAACTGGGAACACTACCTGTGTTCATGGAGCAATTTTCTGTTCCAATAACAATGGGAGGATATGCCAATGCCTCTCCTGTCCAGGTAAATGCATCAAAAATATCACATCGTCTGAAGGAAACTGTTATGTTGTTTCAAAACTGACTTTAAATGTACCTCATGCTGTATGTTCTAGACACTAACCCAAAAGAGAGTTGCATGTGTTTTTAACTGCTGCATATGTGAAAAGAACTATTCAACTAAATGAGACCATTTCATTTATACAGGGGTGTAGCTTATACACAAAGTTTTCTTGTCAAAAGCCCTAAACTGTAAATCATCAGAAGTACTATTTGATATAAAGTAAAGATAAGTAAGTTGGGGTGGGAGGGGATTGATCTGATATTTTGATGTATTTAAGTAGAACTTTCCTGTTTGATATCAAGCTTCAGCAAATTATGCAATAGAGGAATCTTTAAATCCAAACTGAAAATCGTTTTCATTTTTAAAAAGCTAAAATAGGTATTGAAAGTAGATAAACTATTTAATTTTGCAAGCAAAAATTATTTGGAATATTTTGAATGTTTGTTAATCTTTGTAGTTGTAGTTCTCAGTATATATGACTTCTTAAACATTTTTCAAATTAGCTGATAGATAAATTGTCTGCATAATAATCTGCAGACTAAGTTTCATATAAATGCTAATAAACTTGTATCCTTTTAAATAGTTTTGTAATGTTTTGCACACATACATTTCTAAAGTTTTAAGTACTTCCCTTGTCTAAAGCTTAGTAATTTACTAAATTGGACAGCTAATTTGTTTTCTACATATTAATAATTTATTATATTCTTTGTTTTGCTTTAAGAGAAATGAAGGTATTTTTAGCCATTATGTACAGTTAATACCCATCTCACACATCCATTACCCATTATAGAACCATATGCTCCATTTAAGGCCAGAGTGACCTTTCGTTTCTGTGATCATGGGGATTTTCTTGTACCGATTTTTTTAATAGTCTCAAGCGGGTACTAATCTTCACTTATTGTCCAGTAACCACCATTGCTGCAGGCTTCTTTTTTGATCTTCAGTATATGTATTAGCAGTTTTTTCTGTGGATTTTGGCTCTGTGCAAGTTTATACTCTCTTCTTAGATTGGTTTCTAAAAGAAATCTCTCATTTCTGGTCTCTCAAATTACACTAAATCAGGAAAGATAAATTAGTGGTATCTGAGGAAGACTCAGATACCTATTCAATGTTATTGTTGCTAGCATGAATTTTATTGCAATTCATGTTGTGTTGAATATGTAACTGTAGATCCACATAAATCATAATCTCATTTTATTAGGATTTTCCTATTACTAATTATGGAATCTTGCTTGTTGCTAAAACTAATAGCAAGAACCAAAATAAAACTTTTGCTTTTTCTTCCTTCTTCAGGTAAAAACTGCATACAAATGTGCCTGTGTGTTAAGGGATACCATAAACCCCTACTTGCTGCGAAGAATGAAGGCTGATGTAAAAATGAGCCTTTCACTTCCAGATAAAAATGAACAGGTTTGCTTATCTTTACTAAAAGATCTGAACCCTCTCCCTCCCCAAAATCCTATCTTTCATAGACATTTGGAAATAATTTGTGTTAATAGCAGATGAAATGCTGTTTTAACTAAAGGTAAGGTGTAGGGCTTTCAAATTCCTTATTCTTTTCACCTGTTTTCTGAGTATTAAATGGTTGTAGTTTTGCAGGGTCTATGCAAGTACAGTCTCATCTAAAAAAGCAAAGGCTGTATGAAGTGCAGTCAGGTCTGTCCTAGGTCACAGGTGCATACAAATGAGTTGTCTGTGGGGTGTTTCCAATGTCCATCTTTTGGACACTTTAACATTGTTTCCTGATGTAAAAAAGTTAATTTGGGCAGCAAATAGTAGGGAAATACTTGATGGCAGTTGTTCATACTGCAAGTTAGCTAGGCCTGTACATTCTAATAAACTTCCAAAATATAAGCCTTTTGAGCTAAAACTTGTTCGCTCTACGAAGAGGTGGGATATTTTTCAGGAAACGTTTTGATTCAAAGTAGAGGAGGTTGAAAGGATTATTTAAACAACTGAAATTCCTACAAATGCTCACTTGTAGTAATTATTGGATTCTTCTGCCACTCGGGTTTCAGTGCTTCAGGCTTTCTTGTCCTCTCCTCACTCTTTTCCTTCCTGTCTCCTCCCTCTAAAAGAGAAGTAGCCATGCTAGTCTTTGTAAAACAGTACAGAAAGTACATAATGAATGAGTAGGCCATACACAATTTCTGCTGTGCAGTATAAAGATTTTTTTAATCAAATTTTGAATTTCTATACACTTTAAAGAGTCTGGGCTATTTACTCTAAAGAATGCAATCATCGACAGATTAAACAAATTTGATTTTTGTTCTTGTGAATCACAGGGCACTACATAAGTTTAAGTTGCGGCATAATGTCAGGTGCCTTGCAGGTTGCAAGGAAGTGACTTTGTTCCATTTTAGTCCATCAGACCATCTACAAAATCAGTTTATGCTCACACTCAAAGACTAATGACAGAACAGATTACATGTGCTAACCTGGTTTTCCCATGAGGTACTAAGAATTCGCAAGTTTTAAGGGACGTAACAGACACAATGGAAAGCATTTACTATAAACATAGCTTTGAGAGAATGCTAACACTGCAGAGTTACCTCATTAAAACTGGTTGGGCTTGAGCAGTTTGTTTGTTTGTTTTGGTAGGTTCTCTTTTGCCGTTTGACAGATGAGCAGCGTCAAGTCTATCAAAATTTCATCAACTCTAAAGAAGTTTACCAGATTCTCAATGGAGACATGCAGGTTGGCATTAATTAAGGTTAATGGCAGATAGAGTTTGATGGATAAAGTCATGGACTGACCTTGTCATTCTTCTAGCTGGATTCTGAGCAGAAAGGGAAGCAAACACACAGATGTCAGTTCTGCTTTTGTGAATGTCTGCTTTTTTTTTTTCCCTCAGAAATGTTCCATGGAATATGTAGAGTTAGTTAGCCCTGTGTAGTGGCATGACCAAATAAAAGTAGGAATGCAGTGGGCTTCACAATATGTTTGTGATCTTGGGGACAAATTATGGCTTGTTGGATGACCTGCTCTAGGTAACTGTATGCATGCTTTTTAACCAATTGCAAAAGTGAAGCAAAGGAAAAGCATAATTTGTCCTGAGAGTTTAGGTATGATAACTTTGTGATGCAACAGTTGATTATTTCTTAGAGTCTTAACATATAGCAGAGCAAATAGCAAGCATTGTTATTGTCTCACTAGTCACTTCAACATCTTTTGCCTCCATCCTCACAATGCAAGTGTTGAAATTGCTGAGGCCAGGATGACAGCAGTAATTGAAATACAGTTTCAAATGCTTGCTGTTGTCTGTGTAAAAAGTCTGCTATTCCCTGTGACACCTACATTGCCCGCATCTGGTCCATTTGACTTTTGTATGCAGGCAGTGGACGTTTTTCACTCCCATTGTACCTGCAGGATACAGATTTATTGCTTGTAAGAGTATAATTAATATTTCTTGGTTATAATGTGTAATTCACCACGTTTCCTTGTCTTGTGAACTATGAAATGCCTTCTCCCCTCAACCCCAGTGGCTCTAGTTAGTTGCGTGGTCAGTACAGCCATGTATACTGCAGTGCCATGCAAAGCAGATGTTGACCTTATCACTATTTTGACTTTTTTATTTTTCCAGATGTTACACAGATAGTGGCCAAGTTTTTTCAAGTGCCTAGCAATTTTAGTTATCCCCATGAGAATTATTTTAAGGAGCTTGATCTTCAAGAGATGGCTTGTACAAGACTATCTGCAGAAATATCTAAGATGTTACAGAATGAGCTGTCATATTTGCTACAGTTCTGAAAATTTTGAACTGTAAATGTCAATGCTTTTATTAGATGTTTTGTGATGACAGCAGTGAATCCCAGCTGAAAAACAAAGACCTCATTGTACAAATAAACCATAAATTTTGAGCAGGCTCATCCAACTTGTAGTGATAGAAGATTGAGGGATTTGCTGTTTCAAGCTAGTTCATTTTTATGAGTGCCCGTTCTATCAGAAGAATAAATAACACTTGTAATATTATTGAATGAATAACTGAACAGAAGCCTTCTAATACAGCATCAGAAGTGGTAATTTCCATCTTCACATGTTTGTTCAAAAATTTTTACTCATCTGTTCTTTGTTACCATGTGTTCTGGTGGGTACACTTGCTATCCTCAAGGTCTGTCAAGTTATCTGCTAACATGGCAGGGGTTGGAAACTTGGTGGAATTTTTCCTTTTGAGTAGGAAAAAAATTGTGAGTTACAGCTAGGGACTGCTTTTGCTAATGTGGAAATTGTTGCAGAATGCTCTTGTCACCAGAATAGGCTCACAAGAACGTAAAATTTCCTTGACCTTCTCTTGTACTGATTTTTCCTAAAACTTTCCATGAAATGAGTATTAGTGTCCTTTGGCTTCTCTGAAGAGCAAACCACTATTAAAAACAAACTTCTTGATGATGAATGGATTAATCCATTGCTGTTTATTTTTCTCAACCACATCCCATATAGACACAAGTATTTGTCAAGAAAATAAAAATATTTTTTCTTCTGTCCTCTTTAGATTTTCTCAGGACTGGTAGCTTTGAGAAAGATTTGCAACCACCCTGACCTCTTCTCTGGTGGTCCCAGGATTTTGAAGGGTGTACCAGATGCTGAAGTGGAGGAAGCAGATCAGCTTGGATATTGGAAACGTTCTGGAAAAATGATAGTGGTAGAATCCTTGCTGAAAATATGGCACAAGCAAGGTCACAGAGTGTTGTTTTTTACGCAGTCAAGACAGGTACGATGAGATAATTGGTTTTAGGTTTAGTTTTCACTAAAACTAAAAAAGTAAGTGTGTGTGTCCCAACAGGAGTAATTAGAACCACCTTTTGTAGTGTCCTTCTCAGAAAATTAACATCTTCGTGAAAAAGATACTAAAATGACTAATGTGTTTGGAGTAATTGGAGACCAGTTTCCAAGCTCAGCGAGCTTTAGTGGAATGACAGTGTTGTGGCAGTGTTGCCCAGATTCAATATACTGGATCAAAGCTTGTATCAGTTGTACCCATATAATACCAGGCTGAAGCAGTGGTGATGTATTTATTGTCCCTATTGTCCCTACTGTGTAGTTTCAGGATAGAATTGGTAGTCAGTTTGGTCACTCTGTTTAGTGCACGTGTGCATCTAATCCTCAGAATTGTGTGCTTTGTTCCAGTAGCACAGACAGTGACTTTCATTTGTTTTCCCTATGTATTCACAATTTTGTCTTGCTTCCGTGGATTCCCTGGAATGCTGCACTATTTATCTCATTAATTGTCTTGAGACCATGGATCTGGACTTCGTAAACCAAGTACAAACATTCTACATTTGTGTTCAGCAGTGAAATAACTACTCTTTTTTTCCCCCTAATTACATATGTTAATGAATTTTCTGCTCATTTAAGATTCAAAAGTTTCTGATTGTCATCTTGTTTGTTTGACTGCACTGCAGTTAGTACCAGAAATTCCTATGCCTTGATCAGACAGTTACTTAGTCTCACATCTGGATTTCATTAATTTTTTTTCCATCACAACAGATGCTGCAGATACTTGAAGTCTTTGTGAGAGACAGAAACTATTCCTACCTCAGGATGGATGGCACCACAACAATAGCTTCCAGACAGCCCCTGGTAACAAGATATAATGAGGTGAGATGTTGTATCCCCCACACTAATGCCTATTAGTGAGTATGGTTGAGTTCTTGCATTCCTTTTTTATCTGTTTTTAAATACACTACTTCAGGTTTGAGACACAAAACTCAGAAAAAAAAGAAAATTTTATTGGACAACAGTAAATGAAATTTAGATCAAACTACTTTTATTTGTCAAAAGAGATGTTAAACAAGGAAATGTATTCCTTCTCTTGGTTCCCTTTGCATCTTTGCAATAATGCTGGTAATAAAAGAATCCAGGAAATTAAAAAAAATATCTTGTACTCTGGTAATTCTTGCGTTATTAAATTCTCTTGTGTTATAGGACAAATCCATATTTATTTTTCTCTCACAACTCGTGTTGGTGGCATTGGAGTTAACTTGACTGGTGCTGACCGGGTATTATTTATGATCCTGACTGGAATCCCAGTACAGACACACAGGTGAGTTTTTGTTTTCATTACATTCCATTTACCAGCTAAGTTGAAATAAAACTGAGGTGGAATGACATATATCTCCTCAAATAGTGTTAAAGCACTATGTTGCTGTTCCCAGCAATGGTTGCTCAGGGTGCAGTTTCCACATTATGATTACTCTTGTGGCAAAGCCAATTTAAGTGGTTCCCACCACATCCCCTTTATGCTGTTATACCTTACCATTCTTCAATATTGTCGATTCATATAGTCTGTTTAGAGTGTAGCCAAACAAACAGTTGAAATGGCCTTGGTTTTTTAAACAAATAAACAAACTAGATGTTTCTGAAAGGAGAGTACAGCTGTGCAAGATTGTCAACAGGCATGACTGTTCATGGTGGCAATGCAGATTGTAAGAAAACTTAAACTTAAAAACTTCTTAAAGAAGTTGTTCTGTATCTGATGATGTGATGAGACTCTGGTTTATCAGATCCCTTAACAGTATGTAGGGCTTACACGTTTGAGAGGAAAAAACTATTTTTGATGGAAATCGTACATAGCTCTGAGATCTGCAAGTGTGTAGTCTGACCTAGAGTGGTCTGGTTTAGCGGTTGGTTCAAGATGTTTGTAGGAAAGCTTTCAGTTAAGGAAAAAAAAAAAAAAATTTCAAATGTGTATATTAAAGCTCTACTGTGAAACAGATCCCTTTTGGAATAAGTCTATATAAAGTATATATCCTAGATACAAGTTCTAATTTTAACATAATTTATTTTTTGAGATTTTTTGCATAGATTGCTTTGTACAATTGGAGACTTGTCATTTTACATATGTAAGCTTTCCAAATTGTTTTCCTCTCCTGCTGAGTTAGTTATCCTAATGTAGAAATACAACAGCAGTGTAACTTCTTGAACTATTTGTTAAATGTCCAAACTAGGTTTGAAACAGTGGTATCGATAGCTCTCTGTCAGCCACATATCTAAGAGGCTAACGTCTGGTAACCAAACCTTTTCTGTTCCAGGCTCGGGAACGTGCTTGGAGAATAGGCCAAAAGAAACAGGTGACTGTGTATAGGCTTCTCACTGCAGGTACTATTGAAGAGAAGATATACCACAGGTCAGTCAAAATGATTCCTTGGATACAGCTGCATGCTAAAGAAAGTGTTTGTAGCGAATCTGAGCTGGTGTAACAGTGACACACGTGTGCGTGTGCACACGTGGCTTGTAACCCCTAACCTTGGTCGTGATGGGCATGTCATGGAAAACTTTTAAAAATTTCTGCTGAGAAATGGGCCTTATTCTACTATTAGACTCCTAGCTGCCTCTCTAGCTCCAAGGCCCACATGCTAACTACACTTCATCAATCTGTTCTACCAGCTGTGTCGAGCACATCCTGAATTCACTGTAAATGAGGCATAGAAATGAGGAAAAAAATGAGCCCCTTACTCAGAACATGACACTCAAGAAGTCTGAAATGCAAATTGAAATCAACAAGTTCTTTATATTGTCTCTAGCATATATGAAGATGTATGTGGTACATCCATCCATCTACTACTCTGCAAACCAAATTTGATTTTATTCTCAAATCATTCCAAAGTGAGAGATTTAAATCCCAAGAACCACCAGTCATATTCTCATTATTTATTCCAAAATGTAGCTAAAGCCTTAAAGTGCTTGCATTTCTAATCAATGAAATCTTTTTGTTTTGCTTCCCCATTCAGCTTTCTCAGTAGTTAGCTTCACTCACATGAATTTCAAATGAATGTACATGGGAATCCTCTGTCTAGGCATTACTCTTTAGAACTGGAATATCCTCTTCGAAAGTGCAGGTGAATGAAAAGCTCTAAATAATGAAATACCCGCACTTATTGAGTGCCTTTTCTAATCTGTTTTACCACATGGACACAAAGAATCCGCTGCTGATTGGCTTGTGTCCCTCTGGCATACTTCTGTTTGAACAACACTGACCACATCAAGGAAGTGGGCTCTAAGGGTCAGGACAGCCATCAGAAATTCATTTATTTCCAGAACAGTGCAATGGACTAAGCAAGTTGTCTTTTATCTTTGCCTGTGTTTTATTCCCTGCAAATATGTGATCATCCTTGCAGGATGCTGTGAAGCTTAGTTAATTGTTAAAAACTTTAAAGTCTTCTGGTGGGTGCACTGCAGTAGCTGGCACCTACATTTAAACTTAATTTTTGTATATTGGATTTAAAAATAGTTTCCCTGCTTAATGCCAGAAGAGCCAAAACCATGATGATAACACTTCTTGAAAGCTGATTTCCAGCTTTATTTAGGGATGTATTTTTTGTACAGGAAAATAGTTTCTAGAATTTGCAATCAAAAGCTATGTAGTACAAACATGGCATAGAAGTAGACTTACCAATACTAGAAGGCTTTTTGCAGCTTATTCTCATCCAAACTTGTTCATTTCAGTCCTCTGCAGATAGGTTCTTTTCTCCCCTCCTCTCAACTACAAATCTGATTTCCCTTTTCAGTGGCTGTCATTCAGTCATCACCATCAGACTGAGCTACTCTGCTGCTTTTGATTCCTCCAACGATTGAAACCTTAAAATGTTGTCTTTTTAACAAGCTCTTGTTTTTCTTTCAGGAGCTTTCAGATAGTTTTATTGTAATATATGCAAGCTTTTCAATTTTAATGGACAAAAAAAAAATCTAGCTGTGAAGTTATTTATTGCTTGGTTAAGGGATGCCTCATAGGATGTTTCAGGATAGTGGTTACCTGTTGTGTTATGGGCTTGTTGCAAAACAATAAATCCCTGTGTTTAACAATTTAGTTGGTTGTTTGAAAGTTACTAACTCAAGATTGTCTTTTGGAAACTTAACATCATCTTCCCACTGCTTAATTGTTCTGCAGGGTAACATTTGCACTTATACAGTTTTCTGTTTAAGTACTGTATTCAGTACTTAAACATAGCTTAGACGTTGTTTCATGTACAAAGTACTTTTTTTTTCTGTTTTAGACAAATCTTCAAACAGTTTTTAACAAACAGAGTGCTGAAAGACCCTAAGCAGAGGCGCTTTTTCAAATCAAATGACCTTTACGAACTTTTTACTCTGAGCAACCCAGATGTGTCTCAGGGGACAGAAACAAGTGCAATTTTTGCAGGTACACTTTTTTCCTATTTGTTTAAAACAAAAAAAAAAGTTTTTGAAGTGTTTGATAAATGGGTGCTAATTTCATTTATCCTTCAGGTACTGGTTCAGATGTTCAGGTCCCAAAACACCAATTGAAACGGAAACTTGAAAAGCCACCTGATAATGACACTTCTAAAGGTGATCTCCATCTTCCAGAAAACAGGTCGCCAAAGTACAGCAAGTCATCCAATTCCTGCTCAACAACTCACATGACAAATTCTTCTTCTCAAGCAATAGAGACAAGTGAGGAAACCAAAGGAAATTTGGAAGCCTTTGGCCAAAATAGCTGTGCAAAAGATAATGCACAAGCTACTACTAATACAAATTCATTGAATAAAAGCAAAGAGGAAAGCTTGGAAAGAGCTGACAAATCTATGTCCCAGTCATTGCCAGCTGATGCAGGGTCTTTGGAGAATGCCAAGTGTCTGAACACTATGGTGGCTGATGAAGTATGTAGAGCAGCTAATGCAAATATCAAGGGAGATTTTAGCCTTACATGTGGTGCAGCTGACTCTTGGGAAAAGCAGGTTGCTAAAACTGAAGATGAGCAATTAGATAATAATCATTATAAATGTACCTCAAAAACAAAGCACAGGGTGGATATGCTGTCACATGAAAGCCACAAAGATAAGTCTAAGAAGAAACATCACAAAGATGCCAAATTTGAAGGAGAGCGCATTCCTCATCTAGTGAAACAAAAGCAATACAGAAGGGAGAACAGTGAAGAGAAGGAGGAAGACTCAAAGAAAAATGATGATTACGTCTTGGAGAAACTTTTCAAAAAATCAGGTAACTTGTTACTTGACTGCTCAATACTCTCAGACTATTTAAACCTAGGTATATAAAACTTAAGCAAGTGAGGGAAGGAGCACTTGTGTTACTCTGATGGTTAGAGCTACAATACAAAACGTGTTTTAACTATTCTGTTACTATAGTGAAACATTCAAGTGTTCGTTGTTGAAATGCTGTGGTTATGAATGTGTTAATTACCTTGGCACAAATGTTTCAGAGATCTGCAGCCTTCCAGAAACACTTTTGGATATAGACGTAATGCAGTGTTTCTTCTGGAAATAAGGATGTAACCAACCTTCATTTACACAAGGGTTTCACTTCTATCTGTCCTGTCCATAACAATAGAAATGATCGATTTACCCACATAATTGCCAAGTCTGTTGTGAATAATGACCTCATCAGCACACCAGAAGTGGTTTGCTGTCAAATTGATTGCTTAACTGATAGAAGGGGTTCTCTTAATAGAAATTACTATACTGAAGTGCTGAATATAATCAACCTGAAAAAGGAAAAATGTGATTCTGGCATTCACTTAAATGATGAATATTTAATTTTACAGATAACCATGTAAATAAAGAGATGTTCTCCTGTACCTTTTCCTGTGTCTTCTGTTTTTTAGGGGTACATAGTGTTATGAAGCATGATGCCATTATGGAAGCTACCAGTGCAGATCATGTGCTGGTGGAAGCAGAAGCAAACAGAGTGGCCCAAGATGCCTTAAGAGCCTTAAAAGTCTCTCGACAGCGATGTTTAGGAGCTGCTTCTGGTGTTCCAACCTGGACAGGCATGAGTGGTCTTTCAGGTGCACCATCAGGAATAAAGTAAGTTCAGTTCTCTCACTGCTTTTCCAAAAATAGAAGAGTTCCTTAGGATGCTATGGTTTTATCTTTTTTTTTTTTTTTGCACTTGGTATTTGCAGTAACATGTATCAAAAATAAAGACATGAAGGCATATTACAAGCCTAGGAAGTCCATTCTGAAGTACAAATAAAGCATTATTGCTCACAGTAGAAGAGAGAGTTTGGCAGAGTGCCCTTGAGAACCCTAAAACACAAACTCGGTCAGTGTCTTTGGCCGAAAACTATCCTAATCGTTTTGAGAAGTATGTTTTAGGGATTTAATTCTTTTGTGGGTTTTTAGGAATCGGTTTGGTCAAAAAAGAAACCCCATGCTGCTTTCTTCACATTCCACTTTTGCATCACCTGCAAAATGCAAGGTAAGAGACGGAAGCTGACATTTCTCTTTTAATAGTTGATATATGTGAAATGTTATGTTTTATGCAACAAAAATATTTATACTGTATATATACTGATTTATACTGTAGATGTCTCGTGCCCATTTGTCATGTGATTGTAGAATTCTAGAATTTTTAGGCACCCATGAATTGTATTTTTCATGTTTTGATATAGCAACTTGATGAAATCTGATTAGATACAGCAGTCACAAATTGCAATGTGGTCTGGTTATCTGTCTCAAGACCAGCAATGCTTTTCTTTTGCTTCCTAAGCTGTAAAGTAGAGACCAGAACATATTACCTCTTTATTGTGTATTTCAGATGACTAGCTTCTGAGTGTTGATGTTTTCTGTTTAAGTCTAAACAACAGGCAGATGTTGTTTAACAGATTCTGTGGATCTCAAAATCCAACTTTCTCCATAGTCTGTTTATTTGCAGGATGCAGATACAATAAAGAAAGAAAATGTAAAGAAATGTAGTTCCAGTGGGCACTTTGATGGAAAATCGGGAGAATCATCATCCAGTGCACTAGACTCTTCATCTTTATTAGCTAAGATGAGGGCAAGAAACCACCTCATTTTACCACAACACACAGGGAATGAGGGAGATGAGAATCCTCAGCAAGCACCCACCCCAGCTTCAACAGAATATGATGAGCTGCTTGTGGATATGCGTAACTTCATAGCATTCCAGGCCCACGGGGACGGTGAGGCTAGCACTCGGGAACTGTTGCAAGAATTTGAGTCCAAACTGCCTGTGGCGCAGTCCTGCGTCTTTAGAGAACTTCTCCGCAATCTCTGCACCTTTCATAGAAGCCCAAGTGGTGAAGGTGTCTGGAGGCTAAAGCCAGAATTCCGCTGACCTTCGGCAAAGGAAGGCACCTGTCTGTGCACTCGGCCACCGCTCTTCTTTCAAAGACTTAGTGTTTGTCTTTTAAAATGAGGAATTATTTTGTATTCATGATTTAATAATTGACTTGAGCAGTCAGTGGTGCAGCGCTTGTTGCAGACTCAGAGCTAACTTAATTTCTGAATTAAACTATTTATATGAAACTGCCATCTACCTCATAGATGAAACAATACAAAATATCAGCACCTTTTCTTTAAAAGAAATCTTAATATTAATGGGATGAAGAGTACTTACTGACCTTTTATTGCAATAAGAACAAACCATGGATGTTGCTGTGGGTTGTACGACTTTTATTTGATTTCTGTGAAATTCCAGGAACAACTTCTTCAATTTTCTGTGTGTTACTTGAATGGTTATGGGGCACACGGTGTACCATTTAAAAAAAAAAATATAGTTGTCAGCATGAGAGATTCACTTGTACCAACAAGTACATCAAAACCATTGTATGACACTTTCATCTGTAGTGACAATTTTGTTTTAATGTTGGTGCTTTCATTTTTGCCAGCATCTAGCATATGCAGTGTAACTTACATCACTAACTTGGGAAATAATTCCACTGCCACAGAGGTTTAATCACAAAAAATGGAAGGCTTAGCAGGATATTGAGATGACTGACAGTTGATAATTATGGAAAACTTACTGTATGACGGAAAACCCATTTACACCATAATCATCAATTCGGTTACAGTCCCAAACACCACTGGCAACTGCTTGGTACTATGTTTCTTGCCACCGAGGTGACAGCAGCTGTTCTATTTGTCCCAAGTTGTGGACTGATAACTGAAATCCCATGAAATGTTCATGGGTCTCACTGTAATTTATGTCAAAAACTGTCTGGTTTCCTGTTAGCACTTAAAAATTTTTACCTTAACAAAGACTGAAATGTTAGTTGGTCAGCGGGGGAATGGCTTCAATAATCACTTTTGGCCAGAGACATAAGTGGAGCATATACAGAAGTTACAGCTCATACCTATTCTGTAGATAGGGAAAATCTCAGTCTTCCTGACAGTAAGACAAATTCTAATTTCTTCTAAGGGAGGGAGGATTGAATTATTTTGTAGCAAACCAGAGTACTACATTGGGTGTGTCTTCAAGGTGCCAGTGTGCTACATAAGGAAATTTTAAGGGGGGGAAAAATGGGTAGATTTTTGAAAAGAAAACCACATTATTGCAACAACATTAAACTACTGTATGGCTTAAGATAGGAACAGTTAAATGTGCCTGATGTCCTTCTTATCTCTAAGCTACTGAGAAAAGGGAAAGCTGAGCTACTTTTACTTTTTTATTCCGTGTGGGAGTATCTTGTTTACTTCAAGTGAAAGTACAAATATTGAAAGATAATGATATTGAAAGAATGGTGAAGCAATAATACAAACTGTTATTTTGTTCTCATAAAGTCTTTAAGATACTTCGAATACCTTTTCCTCTTACTTTTGCTCAGTGCTAAAGGATCTGTAGAGATTTGCAAAAGGGTAGTGCCTCACTGTTCAATAACTGGTGAGTTGGCTTTGCACAGAATGGAGTTGGAGAGGGCAGAGTCCAAGAATCTGTTTCTTTTCCTCATAGCATTTGAAGGTGGGACTGTTGCACCTTGTCTTGACATCTCTTTTTCTGATCCCATTTATATTCACTTACATTCCCTCTTTCAGGACAAAGATGAAACCAAGAATCTCGGCTGCAATTACAAAACACTTCAAAAATTGTCGATCTGTTGATATGACTTAAAATGGATCAGTAAAAGAGCGAAAGCAAAGCAATTTTGCTGTTCTCTCCAAAACTATAGGGAATTTTAATTCATTTTGGGTGTCATGCACCCATGCATCCTTATGCCCCAGGAACAAACCAGGAATTCAGTTGTCAGTAAAGTTGGTGTTGTCACCTTAGCTGTCAGTTCTGGTGTCCTGTTTTATTTACTACTTGCAATCTTAAAGACATAGTTCCTGTACTAAGGAAAGCTTGAAGCTTCTCAGTGAACTGTTAATGTAAATGGACTTGCATGTGCTTTTTATAAATTCTTTGCTTTTATGGACTTATTAAAAAAGCAAAACCAAAAGTCTGTTCTAGAAGTCTTCTATGGGGACATGGGGAAGAATGGGGTGGGGGGAGCCATCTTTTCCTGTATAGCGTGGGTCTGACTGAATGATTCCTATCATCTTTAAGTACATTTCCATTTTTCATATGACTTCAAATTATGCATCTAGCAACTGGAATTTTTCCAGTACTAGCTTTTGTTTAAAATATTTAAAAGACTGAATTAATATAATACTAAAAAAAAAAAATATTTTTAAGTATTTCCATTTCAGAAGTGTATGTGATTAAAGATCCACAGGATGATTTATAGATAAAAGTTGTTCTGGAATATAAACTAGCTGCTATACATCTTAAAGTAAATAGTTATTTCAGAATAATCCTACATTTCTTTCATAAAGCATTATCTTTTTGTTTGTTTAGCTTTCCCTGTGTAAAGGGAATTCCTTTTACATCTTCAAAGAATATCTGAAACAATTCCTGACTAATGATATTGCATCGTCAAACATGTTTACCATTAAATAGCTTATAGGTATGTAATATTCTTAAAAGCTTGTATTTTAGCCTTCTCAGTTTCCAAGTATTCAATGCTGCAGTTGGTAGTTGCTACTTTATTTGTGCATCATTCTAAAAATCACTCATGGAATACTTGTGTTTTTATAATTTGTTTTCTTACCTTAGTAAAAAGGGGATAAAGAATGATCAAAATGCAGATGTTAATGTAGGAATCAAGTTGAAAAAAAAAATCATTAAACCTTACTAAGGAAAGACATTTCAGCATGAAACAATGAGTATAATCTTTAAATTAAAATTAAAAAAATCTAATTACTGAAATTTTCTTTCCTGTAAAGATGCTAAAAGCTGAGCACCATGCTACTCCAAAAATGTCATGCTAATGTAGATGATGTGACCTACTACCCCGCAGACAAATGCAGCCGAACAAAAATCTAGAAAGCTAAATAGAAAAAATTTGGAGTGTTTTGTAAGCAGTTATGGGGCCTGTGTACACTGTTTGGGTAAAACCTGCCGCACTGGTATTTTAACAGCAGAAGTTAAAACTTACCATAATTGTTCCTTCTGGTTTCAAACTGTATTTGTAAAGGAGAGGTAAAAACACCCTCTTGCTTTGTTTATTAAGATTCCCTTCCCCCCACCCCATCCCATCCCCCGTTTACATTCTTCCAGGTGTTTATTTTCCTGTGTTCATCCTTTTGCTGAACACTGAAGTCTTTTATAGCCAGCCCACTCATCTCTGGTCTAAGAACTAAATTCTGACCTAGAGATCAGAAGAGATCTGCTAAAGGTTGTAGATGTTCGACTCTTCTCAACAATAATGACCTGTCACAAAAGAAATGTTAGAAAGAGTCTCAATGGATAGATTGATAGAAATGGTGATTAAAAATGGAGAGTTTTTAAATCTGTAACTTCATACTG
Source organism: Balearica regulorum gibbericeps (assembly GCF_011004875.1). Lineage (NCBI taxonomy): Eukaryota > Metazoa > Chordata > Aves > Gruiformes > Gruidae > Balearica > Balearica regulorum. Next base: position 20,135,254 of record NC_046190.1, read on the forward strand.
TGGCTCAGCCTCTTCTCAAAGGGCTACACCATGTGGAGAATTGAGTCTACTACAGCTAATAGATGCTATCCTCCCAAGTAAAGCTATGGAGAATGGGTCTTTTTGTATCTGTAGGTTTTGGCTTCAGATGATAGTCACCTATAGACAGTTGTACTCAAGTCACAAGGTCAGCTTTGATTACAAGATTGCTAAACTTGGCTAACTTTTGATTGTCTTCTAGTAGTGCAATTCTCTGCATTTCAAGAAGCTGCAACAGAGGGGATGAGAGTTTCAAAAGAACTTGATGGGGTGGTTGTTGTTCATAAAATCCTGCAGCACTTCCCTTCTTTGAGCTACTGAATCATTAGGACTAAGGAAGCTTCCAGTTCATCAGCTGTTGTAAATGCAGCTCCACTGACACGGATGGGCTGATACTGTTTCTCGAGAACCTAGCTGCCTGATGCTAGCCTTCATCAGAGCCAAAAAGCGTGTTATCTGGGATACTGCATGTATGCAATTGAAACAGCCACAGAACACTAGTCTTTCTCCAGTTTCTGTGTGCTTATTGATACTGCTGTATGGAAAGGACAATTAGAGGTGAGTTGGGTTCCTGAAAAGGGATAGCCTGTTGCACAGATTTTTGGTTGATTTTTCACAAAGAATGATCTTGTGGGCTCCAATTTTGGCTGAACTCCAGATACAGTTTGAGATGTGCTTTCCAAAAATCATGGAGATAGAGGATGGCAATGACTTTAGTAGCCATCTGAAGAGATCTTTGTGTCTTGATTCCCCAGTTAGTGATGTATGAAGTGTACTTGGTTATACTGATGTTAGCCTGCAATTGAATCAGGGCTTTTTTCCTCATCTACCAAATAACTCAGTTTGATAGTGAATGAATACTAGCAGGAACAGTAATGCCTCATCACTAGTATGTAAGGGAAAAGCTCTTCACAGAGGGAGAATGTTTTGCATTTGTTAAGACTGAGCAGATGATACACAAAATCTGTTCAGTAAACAATGACACTACTGTGTAACTGTGAAAATGACAGGGGAATCCTCATAACAGCATTGGTGGGGAGGGAGTGAATTTTCCAATAGATTTTAAAATGTTACATATTGAGATCTATCAAAAAAAAATCCACAAATAACGATATACCATACTTTCTCAGTGACAGAGATAGCCAGGCAGGCATCCATAACTAGAAAAAGCAGTGTGAAAGTTATTGTTACAGGATATATCCTTCAGGGAAAGCTGTCACAGGAAGCAGTAATTTAAGCAATTAATTTGACAAAGTCTTGGAAAAAACAGTAATTTGACTAATGTTCTTTCAAAAGGGTAATGCTTTTCTCCAACATAAAATAATTTTATTTTTAAAAGAAGGAACTGGGTAGATGAGTAATAAAATTGGTGGGATAATACCTGACTTGCATTCTTTTTGCATAGTGCTGTGATTTCTATGTCGAATCTAGTAATAGATTTAACAGTTTAAGCAGTTTGCTCTCTTGGAGGGAGGAGATGTTGAGGAACAGCCATATCTCAGTGGTTCAGCAAGAAAGGACAATGCAGTGTGTCTTGTGCTGGTGGTGGCTATGCTTTCTCAAATGATACATAAAGATGATGAAAAATTAGATTGAAGAGACCCCGCAGCAGCTTTATCCAAACTTGGCTTACTCCCCATGTACAGACCAAGAAATGGCTTAAACCATAAGGAAAAATTAGGCAGTAATTAAATTAGGTAGCATAGTGACTGAGACAGTTTAAAATGTGGAGTAATTTACCTGTTTGTTCTTTTAGGAGCGGTGAGATCTGGATTCTACTGCTGTAAACCTCTGGGTGACTTTGGATGCGGTACTATACTGCCTGCTCCGTTGGTTTCCCCATCTGACGGAGGCAGTCTTTCAGGGAAGGCAAGAAATCTTTCAGGTCCTTTGGAAATGCTTCAGGAAATGATAGCACAGTACAAAGAAGTCCTGGTTGGAAAAAGAGGTAATATGGCATCTTATTGTGTAGATCATGAATTCAGCAACTGTAGTTTACACAAAACTATCATACAAAATTGCTGAGAGACACTTTCTGAAGGGCTTGAGTAGGGCACATGTCTTGGAGTCAGGATGTGCTGGCAAGTCTGCACTTGGGAGTTTATCTCCTCTGGGAGACGTATTTATATATTAGATATATGGTAAAAACACTCTCTGCTACTTAGGGCCATTTATAATTTCCCTGTTCCAACATTCAAGCTAAATGCTGAATATACGCTTACTAACTCAGTGACTCTCTCCATCTACCCAGCCCTCCAGGGATTGCTATTCTAGGCTCCAGGGTGACGTCAATACTCCCACTTCACATGATATCGCTGATGTGGTACAGTCCTGTTCCTTCAGCTGAGACTTAGATGATGAAGCTTTCCTTAGTAATTCTTAACTTTTATCAGTGACCCTGGTTTTGCTGCCTTTGCTATCGTTAAAAGTAAACAGAAGTTTGACATCTTTTACGCAAGGGTCATTCCTCTCTTCTTTTTTAAATGGATCTAAGACAGCTGCTATGAAGTGAGTGAAATACTTTGTGTTCTTGCTTCCTGCCTGCAAAAGCCACAATGAAGACCGCAGTGCATCATTGCTGTGTTCAGGGAGCAGAAAACTAACCTTTTTTTCCAGAAAGAGGAGATGTGTTGTGAGTTACTAAACTAGGAACTACAGAACCTGCACAGAAAGTGTACAGAGAAGTGTCAGGCAGCTGTGTGGAAAAAGAAGCAACTTCCAGCCTGCTGTAGCCACTAGTTTCTTATTCTTTGTGCTAACATGAAATTAATGGGAGAAGGGAAAGTATATTCTGAGCTCTTCATTTCTGAATGGCAGAGTTAGACTTGCATTTAAGTCCAAACTTGCTAAGGTTCTGAAATGCACAATGAAGGTTCCCAAGCAAATTTTGCTCTGCCCACTAATGACACCATGCTTTTTCAATATGTCCTATATTAATTATAATGGCAGCAAAGATGATGTGGCAGGCTACATAATAAATCCCATTCTTGCCCATAAGCTATACCTGAAAGCCAGATAATTTTGAACTCTTCAGACCCTCTAAGCTGTTTATCCATTTATTTCAGAGAGGGAGAAGGAAAAGCAATGCCAATGCTGAACTCTTTAAGGAATCCATCTAAAATTTTAAGTTGTTAACTATCTGTCATAGTTCCCTACAGATTCCCTGCTTTTCCTGGGCTCCCAAAGCCACACTGCTCACAACATGTAAGTTGAGAGAACCTATTTTTATTGTACAGAACAGGGAGGTTGAAGCCCTGCACTAATTGCAAACCAGTACGTAGTATCATCAGTGGAGCTATGACCAACTCCTGTATAAGGCTTACATAAGTGGTGAGTCATACAGGCTTACGAAAGAATAGGGAGTGAAGCTTTCATTATGTTGTTTGCCTCATCAGAAATATGAAAATAAAAGAACACAGCACTCAGTGGGTTACGTTTGGCTAACTGTAGGCTGGAATTTCTGCAGTTGCACTACTATGATTGAGGCATTTCGTTGTTTGTGGTCCCAGCTTATATTAAACAGAGAGGATTTTTTCATAAATCTTTGCCTCTAGGGCAGAGTTAAGGTTGTTTGGGAACCCTAGCTATGTGTTTCCAGACATTAATGTCTGGAAGCAGCACCATGAGAGTAAAAATGGAGGTATATGCCTAGGGAGGATACTAGGAGTAAATGAAGAGGCCCAAGGGCAGGGTAGGGTTTGTGAGGATAAGCATGTGAAGAAGCAGTGGAGTGGAAGCAAAGCTTTTAGGATGACTGAAAATCAGTCTAGTGATGGTTTCTCACATCTTACTAGTCTCTTTCCATGCTCTCAGGCAGGTAGTTAATAGATACTACTTTATCGAGGACTGCTGTTAGTCATGAGCTGAGGTACCTTGAGCCCTTAGAAGACAACTGGAGAGTTTTGAGGATCAAAGTTGGCTGTGGCTTTATGTGCAGCAACTGTGCTCTTTACACTGGTCTGATTAACCCATCACTGCTTCTTATTCTCCTCCATCAGTCCTCTGCACCTCACGTGGCAAACTGCATCAGCAAGCTTGTCTCCTGGTGGGAAAAAACATAGCAATAACAACTATACAATTTTTTTTTTCCAAACATGTGGCTACAATAGCTGAAGGCTGGAACGAGTGACAGTAGGAGGGAGTCGAGCTGAAAAGCTGCATGGCCAAGTGCCCTAGGAACTTCAGCTTTGGAGCAGCAAAAGGTGAGTGCTTCCTGTATCAGAGCGGTTTGAACAATCCAGATTAAACCTTTTTTTCCTTCAAATGGCCCATTTGGGAGCGCATGGATCTGTACCCTCTTTGTCATCGCCTAGTTCCCTTATGGGCCCAAATGCTTGATCAGTGCAAGTACTCCTGCCCAAGACAGCGAGCCTCAGCAGAGGAGCTAGAAGACATTTCTACCTGCCCCATAACCTCCCTCCCTTTGTTTTCCTGCCTGAAAAGGGAACACGGGACCATGTGGCACAAGCAGAACAGGCACTGCTACGTGAACCATCAGGAATGTGTAATTGCTCCTCAGTAAGTTGCCAGACTGCCTTAAAAAGGACTAGTATGCACGATGCTTAGGGTTTGGGTTTGGTCAGTTCTGGCTGTGGTGGAACTCCCTTCATCAACCAAAAGGAGGGGAAAAAGGCAAATTATTGAAAGCTGTTTCAGTTTGGGGATTATTTAAGCCTTAAAACAGCTTTTCAGAATGCGTATGCTTCCCCCCATCCCTAAATTACTTTGAAGCTTGGCTGCTCCTGCTGCTCTGCAATAGCAGAAACCCGGACTCTGTCCCTAAACGCTCACCCTGGGCAGCCGCAGGCCGGAGTTAGGGACTGCGTACGCGCGGCTCCGTGCCGAGCCGGCGCGGGGACTGGAGGCTGGAGGCTGGCCGGTACTCAGCCTCACGCACGTTTTCAAGATACGGTTTATTGCTGTGGCAATAACAGAAAACAGCACCCGGGATCAGCAATGCCCAAATAAAAGCCCTTTTTTAAAAAAAAAAAAAAAGTAAATTTGAAGAGTAAGATTTTCAAAAGTGCAAGCTGCTTTGCGGACACTTGGCTTCCCCTGAAACCAACAGCCGTTCCCCCGAGCCTCGGCCAGCGGCCCTCTGATGTTGATCAGCGGCAATGCCCCATTGAGCCTTTAAAGGGGCCTCAATGGCCCGGGCGAGGCGCGGCCGCCCACCCCCGGGGGAAGCGGCCATCAGGGCTGAGCACCCTGCCCAGCGCTCCGCGCACTCACCTCGCCGCTCTCAGTCTTGGCGGGCCGGGGCCGGCGTAAGGGCTGCTGCTTCCTCACCCCGGTGCGGTCACAGCCGCCAAAGGGCGCGGGGCAGCCGAGGCCGCCTTCCCGAGCCAGCGCCGCCGGTCATGGCGGTCCGCGGGCTGTGGCTGTGCCTGGCCTGCCTGCTGAGCCTGCCGGCGGCGGGCGGCCTGCCCCTGGTCCCCAGCCCGCGGGACGAGGTCCTGGCGGCCGCCTTGCAGCGGCTGCGGGAGGTCTTCGACATCGAGGAGCTGCCGCCCGACGTCCTACCCCGCAAGAAGCCGCCGCAGTTCATGGTGGATCTCTTCAACAAGGTGGCCGACGCCAACGGCATCACCCGCGCCCCGGGGCTGCTGGAGGGCGACGTGGTGCGCAGCTTCGAGGACCGAGGTGGGCCGGGGGCCGGGGCGCGGCGGGGGCCCCTTCGCCTCCCGCCTCGCCTGTTCCCGTAGATTTGAGCAGACCCAGCAGCTGCGGTTGAAAACGCGGGGGTACAGCTTATTTTGCGGGGTCTTGCGTCGTTGCTAAAGAAAGCTGTTTTCCAGTTACCGTGGACCAGTACCACTTCTACTTCGATATCAGCGCGATGGAGAAGGGCGAGCAGATGCTGAAAGCCGAGTTCAGGGTCTTCAAGCTGAAGAGGACGCATGTGTCTAGAAGGTCTGATGTGAAACACTTTTGCAAAGTAAGTGGGGAGACAATCGGTCAGTTAAACACTTACTTGTACTTTCATCCATAATAATAATGAAATTGAGGAGTGCAACCTCTTACCACATAAACCTGCTTTATTTTTGATTGTTGTCCTCACGTTTTCTTTGCCTCCAGCATACAAAGAAGTTGACGCAAGGTTTTGGCTTTGTCATATACTGTCCTTTGCGCGGTATGACAGTGAGCTCTCCCTAAAGATGCGGATGTCAGACCTATCTCAAAACATACCGTGCTTTTCTGGGTTTTGAGATGTTTTGAAATTAGAATCGAAATTTATCTGCTTGAGCAGCTCTAAAAAATAATAATAGCAATCAGGGATTCATAGGAAAATAGGGGAGGTGAGGACTCTGATTGTATCTGTTCCTGTCGCAAAAGGTCGGATTGGACTTTTGGCAAACCTGAAGACAAGGACGTGGAGGAACAGAAGACTTTCATGTTGTTAGATACTCAAAATAGAAAGAAAAGGGTCGGGATATTTTTCTATAGTATGAAACGGCCCAGTATCCTGCCTCTGAATACATCTCGAAGTAGATATATGTAGCAATACTTGCTTTTCTTTTAAACTGTCCAAAAACTACTTTTCACCTGGTTTAGAATGATTGTACAGTTTTACAGCTGTGATGTGGCAGAAATGTGCATGATCTTCATCCTCCTTGTTTTACTGGAAAAAACATACGGTTTCATTTCTTACTGTTTTGTTGTATTGCTCTCATCAAGGTGGAAGTGTATGAGCTCTTGGAGAGAGGAAGTAAGCCACAAAAAAAACATCTTATTACATCCAGATTATTGTCCCTGTACACAGAAGGCTGGGAAGTATTCAACGTCACGCAGACAGTAAGCAGAGAATTCTGACTTAATTTTAATTCTAAACTTTTAAAATGACTGCTCATAACTCGAGCATTGCCCTTATGCTGGGTTTTGTGGTCAGTTCAAACTGAAGGACAGCCGCAGAGGGAGAAGCTTTCTCTCTACACTTAAAAGTGCACCTGGTGCTACCTGAATTGAAGGAGAAATGTTTATATGCTGCTAGCAGCACGGGCATGATGAGAATTGAGTAACCCAAACCTGGTCGATAGGAGGAACATCAGCCTAAGTACGTCATTGTGATTAAAACACGTTAGTCCTTAGGCTGCCGAAGGAGATGGCATTGATTGTGTGCTAAGAGTAGGTTTTCATTTCTCCTTTTTATTCTGGTGACATTACTGCAGAGCAGACGCGCAGCGTGCTTTAACGTTGTGGTTCTGGAATTTATCATGGTTGGATTGTTTAACTTCTTCTGTAGACTTTTTTATTTGTTAGTTTCAGGATTTGTTTTGTAAATATCCTTAAACTGTAACAGTATGGTATGGTATGTTACTTTCTATACAATAAAAACAAAACAAATGTGGTTTAAAACATACAGTTTCCTGGGTTTAAATCTGTACTCTCAGGCAGTGTTTTTCATTGCCTGAGCTTTGTGATCATACTGAACAGGATGCTTGGATGATTGTTTGGGTTGCATCTTAAGTCATGATAGCCTTGCTTGAGAATGGCCTGGCCTTATCTATTAGTCTGTAATTATAACAATTAGATAAAGGCAAGTTGCTTGATTGCGAGTTAATTTCTTCAAATGCCATGTTTGTTAGATTGAAATGAGTTTTAATGGTATGGGAAGTCTGGAGAGCTCATATTATTCTATTATTATGATTGCTATTCGATGTTAATTTTAACTCCAAGACTCATTTATTTACTAGTAAATTCTCTGAAATTAATTATCTTGCTGTAAATGTAGCTTTGGGAAATGCATATGGTGTTTTGTATTTTTAAATGTTGAATTACTGGTTTAAATATTAAACTCAATTGAGTCTCAGTTATACAGTTACCTCACTTCTGTCATAATATATGTTCTTATGCTCTCACACGCTTGTTGCCTGTTCCCTTTTCCTAATATAAACATTGCTTGATCATAATGCTGTACTAAGAATATTGAAACAGTAGTTTCTCATTTCCCTTTCATTTCCAGGTTTCCAAGTGGGTTGGAAACAGCAGCTCCAACCATGGCTTTTTGCTAACTACAACACATGTATTCAACAACAGAATTGAGCACAACCTGGTTAAGTTTGCTAAGAGCCAGGGCACTTTGCAGGAGAGTAGAAATGCTCTCCTTGTCCTCTTCACCAACAGTAACAAACGAAGGTCTGCCAGCTTTGTACCATCTTCCACAAGTAAGTTCACACAAGAGCAGCAGTTCTGGTTTAGAATATGAAGTCCCTGTTCATCTTCTGTTACCTTCTGCTGCCTCATGTATAATCTCAGTCACGTATACCTAATCTCAGTATCTACTTGCAGTGTTGAACAGGTTCAGCTTTGTCACTGACCAGTTTGATTTGATAGTTCTTGCTAGTAGGACACCCAGTATCTTAAGTTGCCTCTCCCCTCAGAAAAACTGTGTTTGCAGGAAATATTCGTAAAGGCTAGGGCGAATCTGGTTTATTTTGTTTGTAAAGGGTGGGAAGTGGGGGTTTTTTTGTTTGGTTGGTTGGGTTTTTTTAATTACTATTTATACTATTTTTGTGGTGGTGAAGTTTGCATGAAAGTTGCAGATTCGATTTATGCTAAAAAAAACTCGGTGACCTGGCAAACTTTGGGAAAATGCTGGTAAAGCAACTGTAAGTATTGTTATTAACTGCAGTTTTCAAGAGTGGAAGAGGTTGTTAAATAAGCCATTTAAACCTCTCTGTCCTTGGCTTGTTTTTTAAGCAGGTATTTAACTTCACTGACTAATTAGCATTGTGACTAAAGGCTGCTTTCATTAAAGGCAACGCCCTTATCTCTTAAATTACAAAACAAAGTGTCTTACCTCTCCCACTGGTCTTCCAGTAAAACCAACTAAAGCTGGATTTTAGAGCCTGATAAATGCAAAGAGCAAAAGCTAGGAGGAGGGACAAAAATAATTCTGGTTTGGGTTTGCAGGGTTTTCTCGTAAACGATCGTATTTGCATATTAGAAATAAACTAGGTAGGACTGGCATCAATATTAATAAGTAGGTGATTAAATTGATTAAAAACAAAAATGAGGCTGGCCTGTTTATTTTTCTTTTCCAAAGAAAATTTTCATAGTGAAATCCTAGATGCCAATTTAATAAGCATCAAGCTTTGTATGTGCCAGGATTAAGAAATTAATACCCATTTCTCAATGAAGACACTCCCTAGGCCTGCCTGTTGTTTGCTGTCAATGAACCTGCACAGACTCTTCTTCTACCAGCCTGTATATCAGTGGTTTTCAGCCTCTGTACATGGATCTTCAGGTCTCATGGACATTTATCAAGGCTTCTCAGAAGATACTTTAAGAAAGTAAACCTAGTGTCAGTAAGCTTTGTTCTCTAGCAGAGTTCCATAAACCTAGTGTTAGTTTATTCAGATCTGAAAATTGAAAAATATTTTTTAAAATATTGCTTTACAGGAACACACTCTTTTTTTTTTTTTTTTTTGCAAGTGTATGGGTATAGCTCCTGGGAGGAGAATACTGGAGAGAGAAAGCAGCTGTGATCTCCACCCTCTGTTAGCACTGCTCAGCCTGCTCTGTGTTGTAGGAGTGGCCATATGAAGACTGTTAATATCATTCTGACCAGATTCAGCCCTGAAAAGAGCCTGTGGAGTTCACTGAATGTATTTACTATATTATTGAGCTTTTCCTTTGTATTTTTGCTGAGTTGGGGCCTTTCAGGGAATTTGGCAGTTTTTGAAATATGGCTGAAATGGCAATTGAATACACACCCCTTCTGGTACTTTCACAGTTCAAGTGTAATTTTAAAATCTGCTCTGAAGATTTTGATGTAGATCTATGGAATAGACTTTCATGCAGAATAGCGTACCTAGGAAATGAATTTCTTTCTCAAAAGATTAACACACAACTTCCTTTCAGAACCAGAGATGAACCCTGCCAAAAATGATGCTTCACGCGTGCCTCGTGAAACTCGGATCATCGAAAGCAGCAATGCAAACGTGAGCAGGAGACCTCGAGCTGCTGCAGTCCCTTCTGCCAAAAACCAAGTAACAGCATGTCATCGAAGGGAACTCTACGTTGATTTCCGTGCTATTGGCTGGTCAGGATGGATTATTTACCCAAGTGGATACAATGCATTTTATTGCAGAGGATCCTGTCTCTTCCCCTTGGGGGAAAGTCTAAATGCAACAAACCATGCTACAGTTCAGTCCATAGTCCACACACTTAAACTATCTCAAGATGTCAGCACGCCCTGCTGTGTGCCAGATGAATTGAAATCCCTCAATCTTCTCTACTTTGATGACAAAGAGAACGTGGTCCTTAAAAATTATAAAGACATGGTGGCAACGAGGTGTGGTTGTCATTAGCAGGACCTTTTTTTGTCTGTGTTTGATGTGCACCTGGATTCAGTCCCTGTTTGCCACTGAAGATACCAAGGGAGATGGCATTTCAGTTTGCAGGGCACGAGAGACAGAAACAGCTGTGCTACAAATCCTTCTCCCCTCACCATGGCTGCATGGAAAGGTGTTTAAGGCTGGCTTTCGAACAGCTGTGGGCTTCTGGAGGGTATGCTAACCTGCACGGAGAGCTCTTTGAGTGCCAGTACACCAGAGGAAATCATTAAAAACAGGAACTTGCTATGTGAAGAGATTGAAACATAAAAAGTTGAGCAATCAAATTAAGGTCTTATTCTGTATATTGAGGCTTAGAATTTCCTATGATTTTACAGGCATGGTATCCTGCCTCAATCCAGGGCAGGGTGCAGGTCTCTTAGCAGCACAGCCTTATTCAGCTTTGACTGCACGATCCAGTGGGGATGTACACTCCTTCATAGGGCTTTCAGGGTAAGTGTTTGCATGTAGCTAATCGCAGAGGCCTCTACTGTCTGCAGCTCGTGCATTACCTGGAAATGCACTTCTTCCCCCTGTTGTTTATGCAGCTCTACCAAATGCAAAGATCTCCTTGTAAGTCCCCCTGGGACTTGCTAGCCAGTCCAAGGGAACACATTGGTCAGTATTTGTCTGGGAATCAGCAAACTTAGCTTCCGACTCAGGGCTGCACCTCTGTATGATGAAGCGTCAGCCAGTCCCCCTCTTTGTAACATCATTCTCTTCCACTGTGGTCTGCTGTGGCTGTTAAGCTGTGTGGCAGCAAAGATTGTGTATTTACAGGGGCTGTATGATGGGATCCTAAGCTTGGGTCAGAATCCCCATATTTTAGCAGGAAGAAAGAAGACCACTAAGCTTTGGAGGTCCATGAGAACATGCTGGATGCTGGTCTAGTCCTGGGTCTGAGGCAAGACTGATGGAAAGTACTCACTGATTCCCTTCTATTCTTGAAGACTAGGGCATAGACTTAAAAGGGGCCCCCTGAGGTCTTTCAGTCTTGCTATAATTTAATGCAGGTAACCAGCCCATTGCAGTCCTCAATCAACTCATTGAGTTGTAACTTTAGCCTGGTTAGGTTTCTTGTCTCCATTAATCCTTGAAGGAGGCTGACTTCTCACAGAACATGACATCTCCCGTGGGTAGAAACTTTATGGAGGATTTTTTTTTTACTCCAATGAGATTAAAAAAAAAAATATTTATGTAAATGTTTTTCTTTCTGTAAATACTGATGTCTGTAATAAATTTATTCTATTTAAAACCCAGACACTTGGAGTATATTAACTTAATCTGTAATATAAAATGTTAATTTTCAAATAAATGTAATGTAACATTGGTCTGGTTTTTTGTGTTATATTTGAACATCCTTCCTAGAGTCATGAATCAAATACTTTTCCAGAAGAGAGGACATTCCGCATGGCTTTGGTGGGCACTGTATCAAGTCCTCTGACTCCATGTCAAGGAGTATAATGCATAAGCAGAATAGATGTGTTTCCCTTCAGGGAAGATCCAGTAATTATTCCTGAAGTGAAACTCACATTGAAGCTTCTTGTAACTCTCACTTGAGTTTGGCGTAGAGATTACAGCCCTTGAGGTTCGTCACGTGGTGTTTGTAACAAAGCCTACCTCATGGAGGCCCTGAATTTAACATACCTGAGATGGTTTCAGTTTTTTTGGTGTCTAAGGCCTTTTTTATATATATGTTGTAATATCTTGGGATGCCTTTGTGAAAATTTCACTAAGTTACAAAGCCAGGACAAAAGAAATACTGTCATTCACAGATACAATAGATGGATGAGAAGGCTGCACCCCATATGTGTAGGCCAGGCATGTGATTATTGGAACTATGGCCTGGAATGGGTGGAGCAGAGGATCTGGAGCAAGGCAAGGATTTAGAAAGAAAAGATGGCATGCATGGGTCAGTGTGGAGAGAAGGGTTTTTCCCTGCCTCGTTGTTTGGAAGGCTGCAGAGGCTGTTGTAAGTACCAGCGGAGCAGCAACACTCGGCTGTCAGAACAGCTCCAAGAGCAGGTGTTGCTGCTGGGAACAGCAGTTAAGACAAAGGACTTGGTGCTCGGTCCAGGCTGGAACAGGCAGTGGAGTGTTCAGGAAACTCATTTCTGTTATGGACAAAAGGCTTGATTCCCCCAAGCCAGGGAAACAGACTGTGATAGGGCTCCTGTATTTCCGTCCAGCAGACCACATGTTGAACTGGTGGTGTGTGAGCTGTGTGGCACAGCCACAGGGACTCCAGTACGACTGAGTGTTTCAACCCTGCTGCATGTGTCCAGCGCGGCAGAACAAAAGTGTTCATCCTTTCTGCAGAACAGATCATCATCACCACTCTGCCTCGTGTTCAGAATTCCCAGACAAATGGCCAAAATCTTCCTCTGTCTATGGAAAACTTCTGCGTAGGGGGAAAAAAATAAAGGTGTTTTGATTTTGCTATATGGTCACCCTGGCAAAGTGGAATATAAATCTGGTAGCAGGGTGATGCTAACCGCTGCATCACCACGCCCAGCCATTGGATTCTGTGCCATTGGCAAAGGGGCCTTGGGAAGCATAAAGGATCATAATCTCACTTTACGGGTTTATTTCCCAGCCTCCTGGTTTGCACTTTTCACTGCAGAAGTATCTGTAGTGTTTTAAATCTGGAGGAACCACACCTTGGGAGTGGGAAAATGTATGTACAGTGAGAGTCCAGCAAAGTAATTTCTGGTGACTTCAGCTGGTGTTATCTCTGCTTCTTTTGGTAGGGGCCCTAAGAACTGAAGCCAGAAGTTTTCACTGCCAAATGACACTGGGAGAAGGACTGCATTTGGAACGGACTGGCTGAGGCAGGTTCTGCATCCAACACACTCGTCTTCTGTCCCTGACATGACAAATGCTTCCAGCACCATCAGCTGTGTGTATCAGCTGCATCCTTCGCTGCTCAACTCAGAGAACTGTCTTTTTTTTCCAGAATATCTTAATGGGTTTCTTCTTGTTTCAGATGCCAGGAAAAAAAAAAAAGGAAAATTTTCTATTGAAAAGCTAGTATGATTAATAAATAAATGATGGGCACGCTGAATATTAGCTAACATAGTGCTGCCCTACAATAGGTGAAATATGCACAGTCAAGCTAGGAGCACTCAGTAGTTTTGCACACATTAAATTATTTTTTTCTGCGCCACTCAACATAGTCTCATTATGCCCCATTAAACCCTGATAATTAAAACAAAATATATTGGAATTGTTTATCCTGGACTTTGTAAGGAAATGAGGTTCATAATAATGCCAAGGGAAAAAATTTACACTACTCCAGAACTTATAATTAGAATAACAATTAAGCACAAGTATGCTCCTTTTTTTTTTTTTTTTAAATAAAGGTACATTTTCTTGTTATGCATTAACTGAAATTAGTAAGAATTCTGAAATAAGAAATGCAATGTTTTGGACTCTTAGTTTAATCAGAACATCATATGTTTATGTAGCATACCAAAAAGCAATAGCTAGGATTTTGGAGGGAACAGAGGTAGTTTTCAGCACGTGATGGTCTGGAAAGTGTTGGTGACTCAGAATGTGTGGTGTTATACCATGTTGCATCACAACAGCAGCAAGAAAAAGCAAGGCTGGTAGCAAACCCTGTTGTGATAGATGCTGTACCAAGACCGAGGAGCACACATGGCCCTGAAGAGCTTTCCTTCTTTGTAAAGAGCAGAAACAAAAAAGGAATGACTGCAGATTTTATATGCAGGACGCCACCAAGAGCATCGACACCCTAGAGACTGAAATCCAGAGGTACACAGAGGAAGAGCCCCATGTTAAAGGACTGAGAGCCTTGTAGCATCTCTCCCCTGCTGCCAGCTCCCAGCCTCACGGAGGGCACACTGCAGGCTGGGGGCTGGAAGCAGAGTGCCCTAGCATGGTGGTGCATCTGTACAGCGCTCAGCTCTGCAACTCAACGTCTGCTGGCTTGAATCTCTGACAGCTCCTGGGTCTCTGCATCCTCTCCATAGCATGGGATCAGTGTGATTCTCCTCTAGTAATAACGCACCTAGCATTTTATACCCACAGGCACATGGAAAGCAGGATTTCAGAGGCAGAAAGACTCAGACAATGCCTAGGAAGAGAATCCAACCCCATGGTAAAGCTGTAGGGTTATGCTCGACCCCACAATAAAGAGTTTGGCCCTGCTGTGGAACTACAGAGGTCCAGGTATGTGAGGTATGTGCAGTCACACTCACTATTATGTAAGGTGGGGAGAGCACTAAACCTGGCCCTGACAACTCTGCAGTGGCATGTGGGATCTGAGCATGTTGTGGGGGAGAGCTAATGGTAAAGAGCACAAATCCACAATGGTCTCTTGTTTGTAGAAATGTTTGTTTCAAGGGATTTCTGTGGTGCTCCTGTCACGAGGTATAGCTGACGGGAAGGTGCTTCTTGGCACTGAAGCAGGGGGAGGGATATGCTGGGGATGTCTTGGGGCGGGTAAGGCAGAAGGGATGGGCTTGGGGAAATTGGTCTGGGATGGCTTCCTTTGTGAGGGGGGAGATAACTTAAATGTGCCTGCCCTGAAGAAGCTGGAGGACAGCAGTGCTGTAAGCAGCTGAAAAGCCCCTGCTCTATTCTGTCGGCTCTGCAGGCTTGAAAATGATGTTCAGTATGAGGTATCCAGTTAGGAATGCTCCGAGTTGTTTCCAGACTGCCTGGGGTAGTTACTACGGTTCATGTTCGCCGTGTAGGAAATGGGGCATTCGTGTGCTTTACTTGAAAGACCCATGGAGGATAGTATTTGATTCATAGCCCTGGAGCTTGTCTCCTGAAAAGAGAGAGAAGCTGTGTGCGTGTCATAAGTTCATGGGCTTTCCCACAGATACCGAAGCCTCCAGATTATCTCCAGTCCCTTTAAGATCACATATGCAAACATATACACGCAAATGCGCGAATACATGCGGGTTCTTTTTTTATGCACACCCATGGGTGCATGCATTCATGTTCAGAGGCAGCCTCCCTCCCGGTTCATCCCAAACTGCTTCCCAAAGGATGGTGCTACTTATCCGTAACTGAGGTGGAGTGCTCGGGGCTAATTTGAGAACATTGCCACATCCAGAGGGTGCGTTTCAATGGCTTTGTGCAAAAGTACGTCACACCTAGGCCATTTCTCTCCTTCTGGCGTTGAGTGTAGCTCACCTCCAAGGAGAGTAGTTAGCAGGTGTGAATTGACCTTTGGTGAATGAGACAATTGTGCCTTAAAGCAGCTAATTAAATGTTTTCTTCCTACTGGGTTTATTGCTAGAAGCCATTCACAGGATAAGAGGGACTGCTAACTTTCTGTTGTCACAAGGATGTGTGCAGCTATAGATTCATGCAGATACTAACTGCTCTAATTCAGATCACAGCATGTTTGGTTCTGGAAAACAAAAGCTGTAAGTTTTGCCTATAAGTGAGAAAATGACTTGTTGCCGAGAAGTGTTTGGCCTTTGACTGAAACCATGATTTGGTGATGCTGTAAATCCAGACCTCTTGACACAAAGCAACATTATGGCATAAATCCCAGTGCACTGGTTCAGATCTGCTCACAAAAATATTGCTTGGTTAACTATCTGGTTAAATGGAGTTGTCAGGCAGCATAGAACGGGTGTGTGTACTTAAAAAACAGTATAGACTCCGTATTGTGATCCACATAGGAATCAACTGTTTATTGATGTCAAATTTTCTGCTGAATGTGCTGAGCCAGTGTTGGCGGCCAGGGAACTGTGTCCTCAAAAGCCATAGACAAAAAAAATAAATATAATTTTCCCAAAACATGTTTAAAATTCCCTGAGATTAAATCAAGCTAAGCACTGGGCCAGCTTTCCTGACAGTGAAAGCTCTACAGGTTGAAGTGCTGCTGGGAATAGATGATCACAATTTCCAGAATAAGCAGTGAATTCTGGGTCTCCACTGCTACTCCCAGGATTCCCATTTTACTGCTGGAGTCCAGGCTGTAAGTCGAAGGTGTCACGGTTTTAGTGGTTCTAAATCAGAATTAGAACAGATGATGTTGCAAGAAAAAGAATTGAGCAATAGCAGTTAAAACTCTGATCTCTTGACTGGAGAGATAGACATTTGCTGTTAGAGCTAAGGCATCGTCTCTGTTTGAAAAAAAGACAACCAAATGTAAGCATGTTAGATAATGCACTTGATATCTAGCTTAACTAGATTAACCAGTAACTTCTGACAATTGTTTCATCTTATTTAGTAAGATTTATGCTTTCTGTACCACAAAAAGAAGAGGAGGACTACGCACCATGTTGGGGGAATAGAAGTGGTTTAGTTTGCTATTTGTAAAATACTCCTGTGCTTGATTTATCAAAACTACTCAAGAATAGAATCACAAAAAAAAAAAAAAAAAAAAAAAAAAAAAGGCTGGAAAGGGTGTCTGGATGCCATCTTTGCCCAACTTTCTGGTCAAAGCAGACTTGACTTCAAAGTCAGAGCAGGATGCTCAGGACCCTGTCCAGGTGAGTTATGTGTACCTCAAGAGATGGAGATCTGACAACATCTCTCAGTCCCTGTCCTAGGGCACAGCTACTCTCAGCGTATTTCCCTTGACCTCATGACTATGGTCTTGCTAATGGAACCCAAAAGGGGGTTATGGGTTAGCCTTCAGCACTGCATAGGTGTACCAAGGGCACCTGATCAAGTCCTTATTTGCAAAATCTCCAGATAACCTAAGGAGTCAGCCCCTGGCCTGTGGCAATATATGGGGTTGTTCCCTCCCGGGAGCAAGACTGCATTTTATGAATTCCACATGGTTCTTGTTACTTGCTAGCTTGAATAAATTTCCATCTCCTAAATGTGGTATTTAGTTTTAGCACTGGATTTTGACAGAGTTTTTCTGCTTCTTTTGTCACAAACATTTTCTCTTAATAAAAAAAAATACTGAAAAACTCACATTTATTTTGAAATTATGACAATGCAAAAGCATTTCTTATTTCTCCAGTGTTTCTCTGGAAATTCACAGTTCCTGAGGGAACCTGTTTATGTTTACATATTACCCTGGAAAGTTCACACAGGTTGGCTGAATAATTGCATAGGTTACAAAATGAAAGTAGTTGATTTATTTTCATGTGGTATTGTAAAACTATGCAAAACTTTGCTTTCTAGTTTTCTAGTGGAAATTGGGTCATCAGGTAACTAACATATAATTTCTGAGATCTCTCGAGACATCCTAGGACTATTTCTCCTAGATTATAAGCAGCCCCTGCTTGCAATTATAATTTATAATTATTATTGCCGTAACAGTCTTTCTGATTCACAAGGATACATTGTGCTGTGTTTTCAGCCCTTGTTTTACAGGTTCAAGTCCTATTACTAACTGTAGCTAGTGGCTTCCACCAAGATGAGGGTTTGACCTGGGCATTGTATTGCTTCTCATGTGCATTGGCTGGCCCATGGCTGAGACCTAGAGAAAAAGGGGCTGGGATTCACTTCACCCAACTTCAGATACCAACAACACAGATGCCAATATGTGATCAAGTTAATCCCACCCTGAGTGGCTTACCTGGAGTCCTACAGAAGCCTGGTAATCTTAGAGCTGGACCACAAGACTAACTTCCCACTGGCAGAATAGTGATGGCAGGCAGTCACGAAGTGACATTTTCAAACTGGCCTGAGAGCTTCAGGAGACAAAAATTGCTCTGCAGGTGGACGGGAGTCAGAGGCTGCAGCACACTTGCCATTTCCAGATGCCCACCAGCTGCCTCCCCTGGAGGCTGCACTTAAGGTGGGTCCACGGCCACTAAAGTCACCACGTGGCTCAGAAGCTGTGTCAAAGGCAGCGATCTTTGGTTAATGGACAGGACAGACCATGGTCACACACCAGGACACCAACTGCCTCTGTGGCTCAACGCTTCTCAGTCTCACTGCTTTCCTGCAGCAGGTACTGTGCAGGAATGGGCAGAAATATTTTTCCCCATTGCATGAGAATTTTCAGGGTCAAGCAATCAAATCAGCTTTCAAATTTTTGCATGCCAAAAAGAAAAATTTTGCTAAAATTTTTTTTCAGAGTTCCACAATCCTTTTTTCTAATTTCAACAATATACGTTTACATTTGTAATTTGAAATGATTTTAGGGTTTTCTTCATTATAAGTACCTTTTGGAAATTTTGAAAACTGTTATTATTTTTTCAAACAAAATGTCAAAAGGGCTTTTTTTTTTTTCTGTCACCAGCTTCAGTGTTCAAAGCTCAACATTTAATATTTGAAAAGAAAATAATTAAAATATTCTGAGCGAGTTCATTCTCATTCTGGGCAGGAAGAGATATGTATTCTGACACTTGTGATTGCAACTCAAATACACATATAAAATATGAATGTAAACTTTCCTTCACCACATGCTGTCGTGAGATCAGCACTTTGTGGCAACTCCTGAGTGCTGGCTATATCTCTCTAGACAGAAGCCCTCGCTAGTTCCATGATGTGTGATAACCTGTTCCAAGTCTTGTCTCAAACCTTCCAGACTTATTTCATCAAATGCTCCAAGGTACCTGAGACAGCAATAGGACCTGTATTTTAAGGTAAGAAAATAGGACAGAGGGCATGGGAAAGGGTGGAGGAAGGGCTTTGTGGTCCTGGCTTAAGAAAAGATGTTGGGCAGGATAAGGCTCATGGAGGTGGAAGGCTGTATGGATGATCTTTCCAGCTGAATTATTTTAGAATGCTTCAGGACCCTGCCTCTAAATTTTGCAGGATGTTGCACTGCCTTGTTCTTAAGCCCAAAGAATGAATTGTGATTTCCTCCTTTCCTTCATTCATGTGATATTCAGTTTGTTTAAATGGTTCCATCTCAGTCTCTGAATCAACAAATCTCTGAACATCAATGAACACCATTATCAGTGTTTCAGTAATGCCTTTCATTAGCACAGAGTATCCAGATCCTTGGAAATAACTCCAGAGGGATTTGGATAGAGAAAGTCCTAGTTTCCTATTGAAACAAATATTAAGAGGTGGAGCGGGAATGGGCTTGAACTTAAGCATAGATAAAGGGTAGATTGAAGGACTGAGGAGGTGTTACACATAAACTATGTCACCACCCATCATGAGAAGAAAAAGGGTGAAAGGTTGGTTTTAATCTTTTCTTTGTGCTACTTCACAGAATAAGCACAAGAGTTTGCCTTGCTGATACTAAGATATAGATTTGGCTTTATCATACTTGGCCAAGAACAAGACCATGACAACATCAAAATACCTATCCAGCTAGCATAAACATGGTGTCTGACCATCCCTGTGCTCTGCTAGAGATATGAGACAAGTTTATTCTTACAGAAAGCCAATTACCCTGTCTTGTTAACACAAGGTGTTGCAGAGAAGTAAAGAGACCATGTCTCTGGAAAAGATGAGCTGTTTTCAGAATTTCTGAAGTCCCAGATGGTAGTCAACATCTTTGAAAAGCAGGTCATTGTTTGAGTGGCTCTACATGGAACAGGAATCTAAAACTGGGCAGCTATATTTGAGAATATTATATTGTGTCTTAGTTTTTAACTTTGACCTCCACAGCTCTCGATCTTCTAGTAGCTCTGGGTACCTTTTAGGCAACAGGAAATTGCTTTTCTGCCTTTGAACAGGGTAAATAATGTCAATAATCACATCATCCACATTTTTGTGAGATCTGTTTAATTTTCAAAAACAGTGGATTCTGGTAAGCCAGAGCAACTGCTTCTGGAAAAAACTTTTCTCCAAATACAAGGTCAAATGGTTACGATGTTAACTTACAGACTGTCAGTTAACTGCTCTCTTCTGCAGTAGTTGTCCTTTATGGACAATTTGAGTAAATTGATTAGTCTTTCTGTATCTCATTTTCCTACCTTCAGGTAATGCTACTACTTTTTCTCACTCTTATATCTGCTCCCTTGGAAGTCTTCTCCCACAAATCTTGGTTAGAAGACTCATTTTAGTGAGAAAGAGCACATCTGGGAAGAAATATCTTTATATGACATCTTCATTAAAAATCTCAGACAATCCCCTGAAAACCAGTGTTGTTTTGCCTCAACAGATCCCAGCAGAGTCCCACCCTGCACTCTCAGTCACTTCAAATGGTAAGCAGGGTGGGGACCAGGCACAGGATGGGTAAAGGCATAGCTCCAGGTAGAGAACGGTTGCTATTGAATAGGCCTACTGATAGACTAATCCTCTGTGCCACTAGAGATGCTACAGGGTACCTTCTTTTTCTCCATGGAGAGGGAAGGCAAAGTATGGTTTATGGGCTGTCTTCCGCATGTTTATAGAGTTCTGGCTACAGGACTATAGTTCTGGTGACCTCTGAAAAGAAATACATAATTCTTTTAAGCACAGTTACTGTATGGCAGATTGGGGAGAAGATGTGTGTCTATTTACTTGAAGCTTGGTGTGACCTGGGTTGAATGAGTATACTTGTGGGGACATAAACCCAAGAGGTCATGGAATCAGGCCTGGCACACTGAATGACTTCTGAGTGGTATGTAATTTAAGCTAATATTCTTCCCCTCCCAAGCACTTCCTCTGCCATGTCCTGAAATTTCTGTCCAAATCTATTGGTTGCTCAGCCTTGGCCCAGGCTTTGATTAGAGACTTTCTTCATCTATATTGCATGTTCCCATATCTAAGGATCATGTAATTTCGGTCCAGGCAGCAGTTCCTAAGTGAGAAAAAAATATATCCAGTATACACAGTCCCCATTAGAGAAGAGAGAAAAAAAAAAAAACCCAAGACAAAACAAAAAAAAAGGCTTACTTTCATTATAGGTGGAACCAGGAACGTAAAAGTTCAATTACCAGAATGCATTTGCTTTGTACAGTTTAAACCTGCTGTAGCTAGTGTAACCGGCACATGCAGTTGGGTCTAATTGCTGCTTTCCAGCTTGGCCTAATTGATGCTCTGATTTGCAGTCACCTACTTCTATGAGCCCATGTTTCATTACATTTTACCCTTACTCCGGAAATCCTAAAATCCCCATGGGGAGAAATAGATTACAGCAATCCAGAGCTTTTGTGTGTGAACTGACAATTCTTTCTCCTCTCTACTTTTCTCTATCTCCACATGAACAATGAAAATACAGTAGGTTGACAAAGAGATGCATTAGTTACCCCAAAATACTCCTTACTGAGGCAGGCATAACTGCTTTTGAACTCACTAGGAGTTTTACTTAAAATCTGAATGAAAAATGCAGTGGTATAAAATCAGCTCAGAGATATTTTCGTAACTTAATTGGGATGTTTATGTTACAAAGCTGTTAGTTTCTGCTCACAATTACAAAGAAAAAGTTCTTTGCTGAAGAATATGTCAGTATTTTACATGGAAAATTATTTAAATAAAAGCTTTTGAAATACGGAAACCTGATGGTTTTAGCTTTAAATAAGCATTTCAGTCATCATAAAAAAAAACCCTCTAATGTCTCCTGCAGCCTTTGATTTCAAACACGTCACATTCTTCATTAAAGCAATCATTGTTAAAACAGAGGGACATAAAGCAACATAGGATTTATTCCTTCATTAAACTGATGATCCGTATATGAAGCCAATTAACATTATGAGTCTGGTGAACATCAAGTGTAAAGAGGTTACAGAAAATTAAAAGCAGTCACCTTGGTCTTTAGATAAAGAAAGAACACTTTTACATTATAAATTATAAGAGTGTCCAAGCGGGACAAATCGGCAAATTTGGTTAATTGGAAAATACATTTTACTGCACGTGAATTAGGGTAAAATAACCTTTTAGCTGCTAGCCTTTTTTTGTGGTCAGTTATTGAGAATCATGGGAAAGGAAGTGTTTGGACATGGAAAGACAAGAGCCATTCAGACTTTCTTGAGTTTTACAAATGATCCCCTCAAAGCTGACCACTCTCAAGGAAAACATCCATTCAGTGATTTTGCTCATCAGTTCAGTCCTAGGTTTCATTGTCATGGGAGAG
This sequence comes from Balearica regulorum gibbericeps, assembly GCF_011004875.1. NCBI lineage: Eukaryota > Metazoa > Chordata > Aves > Gruiformes > Gruidae > Balearica > Balearica regulorum. The sequence goes on from NC_046190.1 coordinate 20,157,514, forward strand.
AAATGAGAAGAGGTGGGTTTGTGTATGCAGCACAGGAACAGTTCTGATTTAAGATAGACATAATCACCAAAATGTCTATCCAGAATTATATTTCATTGGACTTTTCCTTGCAGACCTAGTAACTAATACTGACGTAATAGCAACAACAACAACAATAATAATAATAACATAATGACTTTAAGGTCTTTGCATAAAAAGGGACTTTCTGCTGAAATATTGTAGCTCCCCTCTGTATGTTATTTCATGCTTCAGCTTGTTTTTAATGCTTGCTTTTGGTAGCTAGATGAGAAGAACGACCAGAGAAATCCTAGCCATGATCCAAAGCAATTTACTGGGGGTTTTTTTGGGTTTGTTTGTTTGTTTGTTTGTTTTCCCTGTGGTTCCAGCTTCGCAGGAAAGTGCCTACAGACGGGGGACAGGGAAAGACCCAGAAACAGCCCTTGACAACAGCCTTTCCCCGGGGAAGGGACTAACGCCGCGCTACACCCCGGCGGGCCGTGCCCGGGGCCGTGCCCGGAGCCGAGCGGTGGCCGGGCCGTGCGGTGTCGGGGGGCGCGGGGCGGCGGGCGCTCTCCGAGGTGCTGAAACGCGCCGCTGCCGCCTCCCCTGGGCTCCGGCCGCCCTAGGACGGCACCCAAGAGTCCGAGGCGCTAACTTTTAATTATGTCAACCCCACGTTTCGCGCATTAAAATTAAATAGGCACCGAAGTGGCGAGGGGTGGGGGATTATATATTGCTTAGTTATCTCCTTGTTTTGCAGCTGCTTCTCCTTGGGAGAAAGTTCAGCCTCGCCCGGCTCAGGGTCCTTCTGCTTCTATTTAAAAAGCAGTGACTTGGAGCACTTCCCCGTGCTCCATTTCACCCTCTCTGCCTCCTGCAATACGCTGAACTTGCAGGCTTCAAACTGCTGGGGAAAGTGAGTCTTGGAGCCAAAACAGCAATGCAGCCCCCTGACTAGAGCAAGGCCTGAGAGTGCCGTAATGAAGTTATTATTATTTTATTAGGGGTTCTTATGATAAAACACTCTTACTCCTCTCTTTCCGACGTCAGAGAAAAAGGAAAAGGCACATCTATCTCTGTGCAAAGGGATCCTGCAGTACTGGTCCTATGTGGATTTTAAAGCTCGGGATGGAGAGGCTGGCAGGGGAGATCCAGAGAGCACCTCTGGGTCATGTTCCTCTTTTTAAGGTTAATTGACCTAAAGGTTGTGCTGGTATTTTAAAGAGTGCGGTTGGATTCAGATCATTGGTCTGGTGTCTTGCACCGTGCTCTGAAAGCCGTCTCAATTCGTAGTGTACTTTGCTGTTCAGAGACTTGCCTGGATGGTAAGTCAATATCTGTTGTCAAACAGAGATATCCCTAAAAGCGTTTATGTATGTGTATACATGTAAATATATATGTGTGTGCGTGTGTATATTTATAAAAACATGTTAGAATGTAGCTTTCTAAATCTATCACTAGTATGCTAATATTATGGTGAATGGATAAGATCAGATCAAATCAATTTGAATCTCAGATACAATTAATTTTTGCTTTGCTTTGCTAAAATAATGCTATACAGGACTGAAACATAACTTCAGCTTGAATATACATTAGGGGAATTTCCACATCTGTGCCTAGTGTGAAAGGCAGATAGAGCAGGTGATATTTCTAAGCCTTATTAGTGCTTATTTAATGAGACCATATATACAGAAAAACTTTCCAAAGACATTGTCTCTTCAAAATCTCTATCTATTTCTGCACCTGTATCGTCTGTATCCATCTCCTTTGCTCTGGTATGAACGTGCTATGTCTTTAAACTCCCATCAGATCTAAGAGAGCCTGTGTAGATTTGCTCGCCCTTCCTGCACAGAACATTACAATGTTTATAAAATATTAAATTTGTGTAGTCTGCCGGAGAAGCAATTGTTCCAAAATAAAATCAGCAGTCTAGACGAAACATAGACACCAGAACTTATCAACAGTTGTCTGACTTACATCTTCTGATGCATCTTGAGTGGGTCATAATACCAACTTTATTTTCAGTGGTGCATAAATTAATTACACGCATTTAATAACCAAAATATCATTATATTCCCCCTTTAATATCATAAAGGCTTTACGCCAGGGAAGCACTTAATGTGCAGGGGGCCATAACAGGCTATTATCCTTGTGTAATGCTATTACAGAACCAATTATGCGCCATTATACTTGCTTTTTTTGCAGTTTATGTGATTTGATCCAATCCCGCGTCCCTGACTTGAAAATTTCATCTGGGTACTTTAAAGTCTAATTTTCACCCGGGCTGAGGCAAGGGCCATCTCTCTCCGCTGAGCCTATGTCTCGGATGCATTTTAAAAGTAATTGCAAAGGGTCCCGCCGCATATCATTTGCAGACGGGAAGCGAGCATAAATCCAGAGACCCCTCGCTGTGAACAAAATCAAACTTTGCCGTGGTACGATCGCTTGGAAAGACAAGGCGTGTGCAGAGCGGCCCCCCAAAACCCATCCGGCGGCAATTAGCCGGCGCTTTGTCAGCGCCAGGGTCCAGGCGGCACGGCACGGCACGGCACGGCACGGCGCGGCACGGCTCGCCCGGCGCGGCACGGCACGGCACAGCCCCCACGGCCCCGCAGCCCGGGGCACCCCGGGGTGGAGGCGGGGGCCGCCGGGGGCCGCCGAGCCCCGTAGCGCGAACGCTCAGAAAATAATGGGATTTTGTTGCTGCTGTTCACATTCCTGGTGTTTGCTGAGAAATGACGGGGTTTTTTCTTTTCATCTTTTTTTTTTTTTTTTTTTTTTTTTTCCCTGCTCTGCACACCACGTGGGCCATTTGTAGGGCCCAATAGACCTATCCAAGTTACTCACTGTAGACAGCGCTGGAAATAATCAGATTAAGGCCAATTATGCGTGAGATTATAAAGGCAAGTGCTGAGAGGCAGAGCATGCTGTAGACAGATATAAAGACATCTGGTCACTTCCAGAACTCCACAGAGCCCTTCTGTCTCTGCAGCCAACTCACAGCGCCTTATTCCAGTGCAAAATACCCCCAAACCTTACTGGTGATTTTTACTTCTGTTCGGTTTAGGTATGGATTACTATTTTTATTTGCCTTCTGGATTTTTTTTTTTATATGACTGCATATAAATTTGAATAGTTTTGTTTTTTTTTTTCTTGCTGAGGACATTGGTTTCCAACCTGAACACAGATCCCAGTGTGTTGGATGCTTAAAAGAAGACAGCTTTTAGGTTTTATTGCTGTTTCATTTAGACAGAATAATTTAGATTTTTTTTTTTAAAGCGGTTCATTTTTAACTATAAACATTTTTTTCTTTATGTAATTATTTTCTCTGGTACGGAATATCTGAGATAACTAGATAGATGAATGAATGGATAGATAGATAGATAGATAGATAGATGAATGACTGAATGTATGTTTGGACGGAAAGAAAGAAAGAAAGAAAGAAAGAAAGAACGAACGAACAAGAGACAGATAATCTGCTGGGGGGGGGGGAGAGAAAAAAAGAAAAAGAGAAGCAACAAAGTTTTACTGATTCTGCTTACTGTGCACCTACCATGGAGTTTTCTGCCTTTGGCTTTTTCAGTTCGTTGCACAGCGTGTTAGACACTACTTTCTCTGCTGCTTCTGGGATGGGATCTAGGCTTATCAGTGAATTTCTCTGGGTGCTTTCTTCTGGTTATTCACCTAATCTGTTCTTTCTCTCTCTCTCTGTCTTCAGGTCGGCAGGAGACACCTCGGCGGTGCGTGGCGGTGCCCGGCTGGGAAGCTGGTGCCGGTGTGTCGGTGCGGGGGTTGCGCGGAAGCCCCGCGGGCTGGCCCCGGCCCCGGCCGCCGTCGGCCTCGCAGCGGCGGGCAGCGGGCGCCCGCCCAGCCGCAGGGCCATGTTCTACTTCCACTGTCCCCCGCAGCTTGAGGGTGAGTGTTGTCGAGCAGAGGCGTGTAAATACAAGAGCTGAACTTCGAGGTGTGTGTGGGGGGCTGTGCGCTGGGGGGATGGAGGGAGAAACTGTGGTCTGACTTCCTCCAGAAGCCGGCACTTCTGACTGTCGGGGTACAGATATGTGCTAAGATGCAGATATATAGAGACAGCTAAATACTAAAGGCCATCATCTTTTTCCTCGAGAAAACACAACCTTATTCCCCCTCCCCGTGTTCAGCTTTCCCCTCTTGTCACAGGATGGAAAGAAGGATTGCATTTTTTTTTTTTTTAATTTCATTCCTGTTGGAAAGGCCTTGTTTTTACACCCCCATCCCCGTCATTTTGCCACCTGCCTCCCCTCTATGGATAGCGATCCCGCAGTTGAGCCTCAGGCTACGAAAGAGATGCTTTTCTCCCCTCCCAGCACAGATGTTGGTGTCATGGCTGTAATCGGGACACTTTCAGGACGTGGTCACGCCTCCTCCCTCCAGCCAAAGGGACCGCATAAATCTTTAATGCTATTTTACAAACATTCTGCGGGAGGATGGGGAAAGACGGGGCACGACTGAAGGGGAAAAAAAAAAAAAGCGGAAAATAAATATTTGGGAGGATTTTTTTTCTTTGTGTTATTGATCAGATGTTTTTGTTTGTTTATTTTGTTTGTTTCCTTTAAAAACAAACAAACAAACGGCAGCCTTTGGGATTTCCCCGTGTCACTGCCGCATATGCCCAGGGCCCTCTGCACCCGCTGCCCCCGGCCAGCGCTCGTAGTGCGGGGAACAGCCCCGGAGTCCCGGCCGCGCAACTTCAGCTCCGGCCGGGCTGCTCCGCCGTGCCCGGGCAGTGCCGGCGCTCGCCGCGGCTGCACGGCAGGGGAGGCGGATCGACACCGTAAGTCCCCCTGCCCGCCCACCCCGGCGCCTTTCATCGGCATCACCCGCCGAACAAGGGGCTTTCCCCTCTGTAGCGCTGCCAGGAAGCGGTGGTCCAGCGGTTTCATCCTCCTCCAGGGAAGGGTCATCCCCGCTTTAAGCACGGCTGCCCCAGGGCCAGCGAACCCAAGCCGGTCTGCGCATCGCCGGCTGCAAAATTGGCTCCCTAAAGTTGTTCCCGGTCTGGCTGGAGGGGCCGGGGGTCCCCCCACGCCCCGCCAGCCTGCCCTGCTGCCCCCGCCTGTGACACTGAGCGCTGGGGCGGCTTTGTTCGTTAGTTTTTGGCAGACAGCTTTGGAAACGTGCTCTTGTTTGCTTGTTTGCTTGTTTGTTTGTTTCTCCGGTGGCAGTTTGGGGCCGGTGCCTGGTTTTGGCGGCCTGAGCCGGGGAGCGGTCCTCGCAGCCTCTCCCGGCGAGGGGTGCTATGGGCGGGGGGCTCCATGCCTGGGCCGGCCCCTCGATCTCCGGCGGGGGCGTGGGCCGGTCTGCCCTGCTAAAGGGTGAAAACAGCGTAGAGCATCCCAAGAAAAAAAAATAAATAAACTCCCCCCTCCAAAAAAAACCCCCAAAACAACCAACCCAAAAATCCAACCCACCCATCATCCAGCCGACAAAGAAGCAACAGAAAAGCTCTTTTCAGTCAGCGTTTTCGGTGGGTTTGGGCATCCGGGGAGCCCCAGCGGTGCCGGAGGGAAGTGACCAGGCTCGGGGGGTCACCGGGACACTATTTTATTCTCTGATGAGCATCTCCCAGGGCCGCAGCGAGCCGTTCGTCTGTGTGAGGAGGGGGCTGGGGGCCCTGTTTATCTTCCAAATGATGCTGCAAGATGAGCGGCGACCTCCAACCCCTGTGCCCCGAGGCGGGGACGACCGGCCCGGGACGCTCCACCGGGCAGGTCTGCAAGTAGTGTCCTGGAGACACTCAGAAACGCTTCTGTGGGTTTGGGTACTTTTCTGTTCCGTGTTTTTTTGTTGTTTTGGGGTTTTGTTTGGGTTTTTTTTGTTGTTGTTTTTATTTTACCCTGTTTTGTCAGCGAACAGAAAGGGAGCGAAGCAGTTCAGCCAGAGCACCCGTGATGTGCTACTGGGGGAGCTGCGAAGGCCGGGGTCTGCTCCACGGAAGGTGGTTTGCATCCCGGCGGCCTGTCTGCCCTCTCCCGGCCTCCGACCAGGGACAAACTCCCAGTGCCCCAATCTCGTTCTCGGGCCCCTCGAAACGCCCCGTCGGGGAAGGGCAAGGGCTCCCTCCTCCAGCCCCGCCGCTGACTCCTGGCGGTTCAGCCGTGGCCGACCCCCGCGAGTGCTCCCGCCGCCCCCGGTGCTCGGCGCTGTACGAAGCCCCGCGCCCGCCTTGTCGGTTCGCCTCCAGCGATGAGGGTGAGCACACGGCGGGGCGGCGTGGCAGCTGGTCGCACGGTGCGTGGGTGTGCGGGGAGAAAATTGCCAACGACCCCAGTCCTGCTCCTTCCAGGCACGGGGGCTTCCCCTGGTTCTCCCGGCAGACAGGCTTTTACGAGCTGGAGCTGCCGTCACCACGCCTAGGTCAAAGCCTCGTCTCTTCGTCCTTTAAAACACAAATAGCCTGAAACCGGCACTTCCCCGGGGGCAGCTGTCCCTCACCCGCGGAGGGGTGAGCTCAGGTCTGCAGGACCCTCAGGTGCCGGCAGGACCCCCCAGCCCAGCGGAGCACCCGCTGCCTGGGCGGGTCCCGCCGTGCCTCCCAGGCCGGCCGAGCTGCTCGGTCCTCCGCGTCCCGCGGAGACGGGGCAGCTGTCTCCGCCCGCTCCGTCCCGCTCCCGAACGGCTCCGAGCCCCCGGCCCCGCTGGGGTGGCCCCGGCTCCTGGGCCTTTACCCCCTCCCGGGGCGCGGCGAGGGCTGCGGCTCTGCGCCCCGCACCCCTTAACGCGGCTCTCCGCCCGCAGGCGCGGCCCCCTTCGGAGGTCACTCCGCCGGCGACTTCGACGACGGGTTCCTGCGAAGGAAGCAGCGCCGCAACCGCACCACCTTCACCCTGCAGCAGGTAGGAGCCTGCTCTTCTCTGCTCCCCGACCTGCACCCCGATTGCCCCTTGCCTGCTCCCTGCCTGCCCTCTGCACGCCCTGCACGGCCCGGCTCCCGGCCCGGCTCCCTGCCCGGCCCGCAGCCTCGCCCGGCCCCGCTTTCCCCATCCCTCGCTGAAACCTCCCTGGGGCGGCTGGACAGACGCCTCCCGAGAGGGCAGCTCCCCGGGCCGTACCGCGCCCCAAGCCGTGCCTTGCCCTGACAGATGTTTGCTCTCCTCCCTTCCACCAGCTCGAGGCACTGGAAGCCGTTTTTGCTCAAACCCACTACCCCGATGTGTTCACTAGGGAAGAGCTGGCTATGAAAATCAACCTCACGGAAGCCAGGGTGCAGGTAAACATTCTGGGGAATTATTTAACTCTCGGGTATTCAAACTGGCAAACTTTTTTTTTTTTTTTTTTTTTTTTGACATCATGACTGCAGAGTGCACATTTGGCCAAAGAACGCAAATGAAGACGATCTGTCATTTTCATGATGCACTTTAATAACATCAACATAATGTGGAATATTAGATTAGGTTGATTAATCGGTCATTCATAATTAACTAGTGATAATGTTCTACACTAATTTGTCCGCGTCTCCAAGGTACTAAATTACATCAATGCACATCCATTTCCTTGCTTTTGGAAGGGGGTGTGTGTGGAGAAAAGAGCTGAGACGTGATTCTCCAAAGCAACTACGACCACGGTCAAGCAGTGGGGTTAGTCAACTGCAGGGAGCCCAGCTGCCGGGAAGAAATCTTCTCCACCTCTTCAACTTTTTTCCCTTTTGCCTTCTTTCTAAACTCTTAATTTAGACAGCTAAAGAGCCTGCAGAGCAATTCCTACACCTTTAATATGATCCAATAAATACCATTGGCCATGATTACTCTCTTTCCACCCCGACTCTTTTCCACCCCTTCCTTTCTTCCCTCCTTCCCTCTACCTGCTTTCCCCCCCCCTTTTTTTTTGATCCAGGTGTTGGTTTTTCCATATCCAGGGATTAACTTTATGTGTGTACAAGCTCTGCTAAGAACAGCAGTCCTGCAGTTGTCAGAGATGGATCCCTATAACTCTGCAGGCATCCACCACAGAGTTGCAAGCCATTTTTTGAACACGATTATGTATTCATTTTATTTATGGGGCTTTTCTGCATGCTGTTTTTGTATTTTATTTTTTTTATTTAGGTGCTCGGGGTTAAGACTATGCAAAGATCTAATTGTAGGAAATATAATAGCTTGCCTTTTGTTCCCTAGGGTCATGTTAGTATCTCTTAAAACCCAATGGCTGAAGAGAGATAATGGAATTCACCGCAGTAAATTGGGGATTGTAAACAAATTATTTCTCCTATAATCAGATTATGCGATCCTGATTATTAAATCTGAACATGAATCATTGGTCATATGCGGGCAAATTAAACTGATTATTATTTGGAAATGAAAATCTCCTTTTGCCACTGCATTGTAGGTACTGGCTTAAAAAATAATAAAAAATGCCATTTTGGCTATTGGTGCCTAAAGACTGAACTGCAAATTGAGATAAATGGGACAATTATTGAGCATTCAGAAGTGGAAGATCATAACTTCTTCCTGAAAGGTGCAAGGGTGAGATAGGGGTGGTGACAATTAGATTGCTGAGGACTGGTGTTTAGCCTTGTTGTTGGCTATTATGCAAACAGACAATAGATGCAAGCATTTGTTTAGCCTGCTTTCATGCAGGGACATGGGGAAACACAGAGGATGGGAGATATGTTTACATTTATACCCCTTGCTCATTCAAATATGATTAATGTGCTATAAAGCAGAGTCTTAATCGAAGATGATGTTGTCAAACAATAACTAAATAGGGAAATAAACGACTTCATCATGCTCTTTCCTCAGAAGCAGGCGAACTGTCAGTGCAAAGTCATTAAAATATGATAATGAAAAATAGCTCAATTAAATGTTGTTATAGCTGTGACCTTCATTCAATTAAGACGCAAGAAACTGTCTGCATTTTGCTTTGCATTTAACTGCTCTAAATTTAGAATATAGATAAAATCATTATTCAACGTTTGCTGATACATGCAATTAAAAGGCAGCTAACTAAAATGGAGTTGTAGGAGGAGAATAATAATAATAACAATCTCGCTTATACTTGAAGTCATGTATTAAAATGTGTATTTCCTGACCTCAAGGGAGGCTTGGCATTTTCCACCTCAAATAAGGTGCTGTCAGAGCATCGGCTCCAAGGTAAATGGAAAAAAAAAAGTGTTCAGACTAAAAGTTGGGGGATAAAATCAAGGACATGAATATTTATATTGCATTACAGGGAAAAAATAAGTTTCGGAAACTGGTTTGTATTAAACTGCAGAATGATCTTCCAAAATTAGTATCTAACACCTTTTGAGTCCTCTAAATGCCGACTGGACAAATACATCAGAGAAGTAACAGTAGGTATCAGTCCTCTCTTGGAAATGGGCTAGAAAGGATGGCCTAATACATGCCTTTTCATTTCTGACCTCTCTGATTCTAGCAGCAGCTCATTTAAAGACTTATATATGGTTTTGTCAGAGTGCTTAAATACGTATTTATGTCCATCTCTATCAAAAGGGTTTTAGATGTGTTAAAACATAGAAATCAGAATTAAATGTGTTCATAAAGGCAAGCACAGGTTTAAATGTTTTGCTAACTGGCACAGCAATATCAAAACTTTTTTTTATTTTTTTATTTTTAACATGCATTTTGAATGTCTTTAGACATTCCTGGCTTGTTTTCCAGACACAGAAATATTCCAGATACAAATGTAGTCCTAAGGCTCAAGTAGAATAACAATGGGGACACAAAATAAGAGGAAGTTTTAGCCAAGCTTCTAAATGACTGATTTAACTAGACTAACAATTTACAATTTCCTTGCTTCGCATTCTGCTAAACATGGTATTCGGCCTGGATTGCTCTCCTGCTTCAGGTGTGGTTCCAAAATCGAAGAGCTAAATGGAGGAAAACAGAGAGAGGTGCTTCCGACCAAGAGGGCTCGAAGGAAACAATGGCTGAAGTGGCACCTCCTGCGAGGAATTTAAATTCCCCTTCTCCAGCAGATCAAACCAGGAACAAAAAAGAGGGTCTGGAGATCCAGCAGAGGTAAGAGTAATACATGTTAGCAACTGCCTCTCTTTGGGGTAAGCATGCATCATATGTATGTACATTCATACAAACTTGCCTGCTGCCAAGCCTTGACCTACACAGTATCATCTTCAGGTACAGCCCAAATCATTAGAAGATGAGTTCTCAGGCAACTCATTGCTCCCTGTGGAGATGCTGAGAAACTGGCAGCTGTGGGAGGCTAATGTTATCCAGGCTTGGTCCTATCTATTTGGATGCTGAAATACCAACGTGTTTGTGTGCATGCACAAATGCTGTCTTTGAAATCAGCTAGTTCTGGTTTTGTAAGGAAGTTGTTTTCTCTTCTTCATCAGCCTGAGTCGTGCAGTGGGTCCTACAGGACCTTTTTTCCCTTCCTGCCTGCCAGGGACTCTTCTCAACACAGCCACCTATGCACAAGCTTTATCCCACGTCGCTTCTCTGAAAGGTAAGTGATTTTGTTTAATTTCAGGGATAAGCTCAAAGTGTGGCTCTTTCAAGCTAAGTGGACAGTCCCACTTGAGGCAGTGGGAAAGCCTTTGGGAAACGATGGATCCTTCTTTCTGTTGTGATTGGCAGTAATTGCACTGACCAATGCTGCAGATAGAGGAGTGAGTCTCCTGTTGTAACTTGTAGCATCATTTGTGGCGAAGCTCCTTCATTTTACCCAGACAGTTAGTTTTAGTGAGGTCAGGGTTTGACTCAAGGAGCAAGGTAGGTAGGGTTTGCTCCTTTAGAGATTTCTTTGCATATGCTTTTTTTTTTTTTTTTTTTTGAGAGTCAAATTTATACTAATAAATTAGTTATACACATCCTTTTGCATTATACATTACCTGGCACCGTTACCGATGCCTCATCTGCTCTTTGCATGCAGTTTCCTTTGCAGTACTTCTCTGCACAATGCCAGACCTTTCTCTTCTTGAACAGTAGGTCCCCTTTGAGAACTTGAATTAAGCTTATGCATGGGGACAGGGAAGGATACAAAGTAATACCTTATTACCTGGGACCCAGGCATCAGGAAGGGTACATCCATATGCTTTTCAGTTCCCAAAAAGCAGCAGTATGCATCTTTTAAAAATAAATCACCAGCTGATCCATTAGCTGTTCCTGGTCTAACAATTTATAAGAATAAGGGTGTAAGCAGGATGAATTCAATTTATAGATTTATAGGATGTAAAGCCTCATAGCACTGCCAAGCGCAAAGTGGCACATACATTTACTTTGTGCCCCAGTGTGGTGCAATAATTTGTGAGGAAAGTTTCCCAGTTTAAGACTCTCCACTACAAACACAAATGTCCTCTAATACCTCTTACTATGTTGTCTGGCATACTTCACGCTCTTTATGAGTATTTCCAGTTAAATCAGCATTGCCAAGGTATAGTCCTGAAGCAAGTGCTTGGAACTGCTGAGTTTTGCATCAAGTCCAGTGTCCTGCTCCCTGTTCCCCCTTCCCTCCTGTCTTTCCAGAAAAGCTGAAGCCAGGCACACCATACAGCTACTGCTATTTTGGTAGGTGTAGGACCTGTGGTTCTGAATCAAGAAAAGCCACACAGGTGTGGCCTGAACCCTAAAACCTAAAGGATGACTGTCAACCTAAACCTGGAAGTGGGCAGCGGCCGTTGGACTGCATGAGTCCTCTTGATCTCTGCCCTGCGACTGCGAAGTCTTGGGGCAGAGACTCTCGGCTTCTTCCATTGTGCAGGAACAGCCTCTCTGGAGTAGGTACAGGTGAAATTCTTCAGGCAAAATGATTGTTCATTGATAAATGTAGTCCCAGGCAGGTTAAAAGGTGTGGAAAGGGGGTTGTGTTCAGTGAATAATTTTGGATGGAAGTAAGGGATTTTTTTTTCTTAAAATTTACATTTAAGCATTTTCAAAATTAAATGCATCAATACATTGTTCTCACTTGTTTCCTGTTTAAATGTAGCTAAATTTTAAGAAAAATAACACAAATAAATGAAAGCCAAGCAAAATGAAATAAAAATGCATGAAAAAATTTGTCATGAGGGTTTTTTAAAGTATTATTTGTTTGGAAAACTTCCAGATATTCTTTTCTGTGATTTTACAGCTCAGCCACTACATTGAGAAATTAATAATTTGCTCCTTTTTACAAACTAGGGGCAGGAAAAATCCTATTCCTGAATCTCTTGTAGACATGCTTATTAGCTAGTCCATTGCTCAGGCTAAGAGGCAGTGTCCCTGAAAAATTGGTCCCAAATGTAAACGTAGATTTTTTTTTATAATTTGTATAGGGATGGTCAGTTATCAGATGCATGCATATTCTCTTGATGAATGTTGTCAGCTACATGTGCAGCTCATTGCTGAGATGCTCGCTGTATATTTCCTGCCTGGCACTAGAAATCTCCAGATCCATGCAAGGGGACTGGGACAATGTAGTATATTTTGATTTTAAGAAATCCAGTTACAGATTTGCATATCTGCACATCCACCTACCTGGAACTTTGTGGAGCTGCCTATGCCTGACAGCATATTGTTATACTTGCAGGGAACTGGTAGATTGAGCTGCTGCTTTGAGGGGACATCTTTTTCTTCTGCAGCTAGGTCTCAGTAATGTCGAATTTTGGCTTTGAGGTTAAGGAGGATGAATTTGTTTTTCTATAAGGTGGCAAATTTGATTTATACAAGCAGAGAATAATTGTAGAGTCTTTCTTGTGGTATTTATATGTGGAGTATTGTCTCCTCTTTCCTTGGCTCATCTCCACAAGTTTCTCTTTCCCTGTTTCTCCAAGAGCAATTCACTTGGGCTGGGGTAGGGGCTGTGCACAGCAGACCTTGGGCTTCAATCTCGTTAATTAGCAATGATGAACAGGATGATCTCTAGAGGTTCTGAGTAGACCAAAAGTATCACAGGCCTGATTGACATTTTGGTTTTCTTTGATATGGAAACACCAAGTGAACGATGGTTCATCTAAATGAATGTATTTGAGAGCACAACCAAGTTCACATGTGAGTCTGGAGGAAAAGCTAATGGAAGGGAGGAAGGGAGGGAGGGAGCAAGGAAGGAAGGAAAGAAGGAAGGAAGGAAAGGATAGGGAGAGACACAGTGTTCACAAAACCTTTATATGGCCGCCTTCGTCTTGCTCATTTCAGTTTGTTTGACTCTCCCTTCTCATTTCCCCCTTTGAGCTAGGAGCTGATTTGTACACTTCAGGCCTGTCACAGGAGAACTAACCCTACATTTAGGTGGGCGTTAGTCCTTATGTGTCTTAATGAAGTGACCTAAGCCTCTCCCTTGAGAATCTAGTCACATTTTGCAGCAGAAATGCCAACAGGACTCTGCCACAGTGATTCTCAGGGCATAGGACTTTATGCCACACAAAATCCCATCAAACTCAGCATAGGACGTAGAATTCTGAGCTCTTTGGGCTTTTGGATTGCTTGCATAAGGAGAAATTCAGAGAGCAGTCAGGTTCTCCCAGATTTTGTCAGTTTTATTGAAGAGTGAAATGATCAAGAGCTCTTCCTGGTATCTCTGTTCTGCCAACCATGCTTTGAAACCACAGGAATTCTTTGTGCTTTTGAAAGCAAAATAGTTGCTCCAGAATCAAAGCACCATTTCACCACCAATTGATGCACGACCCCACTTTCTTCTATGCAAATGTCAAATTAAATGCAGTTCCTCTGTGTGGATCCCATAAATAGATATGTATTCCCACCACTGGGAGAATAATCCTGGCCAGTAAAGGGAATCATATTCTTCAGTAAGGCCATAAAAGCTGCCTGCAAATGGGCACTCTCAGCACATCAGATACTACTGGGAAGTCTCGGTTGTTTTCTTATTCTTTTGAGGAGACAAGACGTGCTTTGTTGGGCTTGTGAGCCAACACTTCGTCGGTGTCAGTGAGTAATGTTTGACTGATGCTTGAGAAGGAGACAATTAAAATCAATACAGTGAATAACAAGTGATGATGGTGATGTAACTAATTAACAATTATTTTATGCTCTCAGGGACCATTTTCATTCTGCCACCTGAGAGTTCTCTGTCTTCTGTAAAGAAACTAATACGTCTCTTTCTCCTTCTCTGACTTTGATTGCTTGGCTCCAGACCCAGATTTCCAAGGCTACACAAAGTGTCTGGGGCACATAGTTCCTGGTTCTAATTTATAGAATAAGGATATAATAGCTGCTGATGAAGTTGGTCTAGCAGAGACAAGAAATCTCAGGACAGCTAAGCATAGGTCAGGGACTGAGCCTGCAACTTTGCTTTTGAAAATACTGTTTTGGAAACACTGTGGGTTTGCCTTATGCTTTGTGTGGCCCTGTAACTTTTCAACAGGCAGCACTCACCTGAATCCCACAACATGTGCCACTTCTAGGAAAATGAGGGATATTGTTAGAGCGTGAGACTAGATGTGCTGTGATGAATGAGAAGAAAGCTATTCTCCCCAAGCAATATGCCCCATGAACCCTGCTGTCTCTGAAACTGAGATTTTTTTTTTTCTTATGCAAAGGGATGGTATTGCCATCACGGGATTGCTGGGAAGAAAGCAGGCCAGCTATAGAGTAGCGATCAGAACTGTAATTCAGAGCATAGGCTGTTCCAGAGAAGGGTATTTTACCACTGGACAGTATTTCTCTGTTTCTATCCAATACTCCCTATTCAGTAATACACACCTTTTCTATTTCTTAGTGTGAGTTGCCTTCCTCTCTGAAGTTTAGCACATTGGAGGCTGTACTTAGTAGGAAGCATCTGTTAACTACCGTATTAGCTCACTGCATACTATTCTTTCAGGAAATGCAATTTCTTGTTTAAAAATAGCATAAGATCATAATTTCTGTGGTATACAGGGATTCCTACTTCAGGGTTTTAAGTTCTTCACTACTAGCCATAGTCAGGAAGAAAGTTGGCTTGCATAGATGAAATTTCTGGTGTTTGTTACTGTCTGAAATTGTCCTAATTTGACAACTATGCTACTTCATTGTGGTGACTTCGACATTTCCATGATCTTCCAAGATGAATCACTTACTGTAAACCATGCATCTGCAGTCCATTTAGTAGATTTAATTGCAGACCTCAAATATGAAGGGAAAATACTTGTTTTATTTATGGGCTGTATAACAATAGAGTCATCAGGAGAAGGTAGTGTTCTGTGCAGTGAGAGACCTCAAAGTACCTTCTTAATGGATGACAGCATGAATGCAATTCATTAATGTAGAAGATGTTATTAATGGGTGTAAACAAGAATCTCCGGTTTTTAGCGGAAGTGTTCTACCATTCTAGTGGCTGAGGCCAAGAGCGTGTCTGCTACATTCCACTGAAATTTCCCCAGACCCCGTGATGAGTGCAGTGTATGAGGAGAGAAATAATTACACTTGCCAGGGAATTACTTTCATAATTCACCCACAGCTCTGCTCTGTGCAAGTTATAGCTCAGTTGGTTTTTGCAGCACCTCCACACTACTGATAGAGAAGCAGGATTGCATTATGCACATCAAAGTGGATATTCCAGGGCACCATTGATTAGGCTCTTTTATGGTTTGTTGCTGCTGTGGTTGCAGTTGTTCATATTAGGGAGGCTTAATTGCAGTATCCAGGAAAAAAAACACCAAACACAACAACTAGAACTGCCCATCCATTACATTTCAATTTCTATTATGGAAAGATGAAGAGAATTTGCCCAATTCCATTGTGCAATTCCCATTGCCAAGGCTGAGAAAGAAGCGTTCCAGGACCTAACTTACCCTTGAACTGGTGTTTACTGAATTGAAGCACCACTGCTTACCATAAGACTGGGGAACAGGAATCAAAACTCGTGGGGTCCTTTATTTTCTCTGTCATTCTTGATTATGGACTTACTGACTTTTCTTGTGTAATATAGCAAATATATCGAGTGGGTTCTGTTTGGCATTTTCCGTAGTTTAGTTGACACTGTGAGTTTAGACAATTTAAAACATTTCTTTAGTTTACTGCAGATGCAGAGACCTTGAGCAAATGACTTTGATTCCCATACCTCAGGTCCCCAACTCTAGCACTGCCCTACCTCTCAGGTAGGTTTTTGTTTGGTCTTTATCACAAATATTAGGCAATATGCAGATACTAGGAGCCCTAATAGCCTTGGGAAGGAAATGGGTGCTGGCTTGTTCCTCCAGGACAAATCTTGATTAGGTTAGTGGACCTTAGCTGGGCTAAGGGAGTTCCTATTGACCCCTCTTGGAGTTACACATGTCAGCAGGATTTAGTGCCAGATCATGTTTTTGATGTGGAAGGGAAGAGTGGTAAATGGTTGCTGAACTGACAGCATTCAAAGGACTGGTTCTGTTCTTCCAAATCTTGTGGACTTTGCCACCGGCTTTCCTGTCCAAACAGGCAAGGTCCTGGCTTCTGGGTTTTGGTTTTTTTTGAACAGTACTAATGGCTCACTGGTAAATGACACTATGAACTCGAGGTTGTTTTTGACCTTCCAACCCTTGTGAAAGTGATTTCAGAGTTTATGGTGATTTAGAGCTCAAGCAAACCAGTGTGACTACTATCAGAAGGAAACAATACTGAAATAAAGCATCATATTTTCTCTGAAAACTAAACAGCATGCATTGACAGGTGAGGATTTTATATGGCAATCTTCCCTCACTCCCCTCCATGTTAGGTTGCTGTTCAGCTGTCCATATTAAATGCTGATATGCACAAATACTGAAAGAGGAAAGGAACTGAGGGTTTGCCTTTTGGAAACGCTATCTATTAAATTCTTTAAACTGTTGAGCTAAAGTACAAAATATATATTTTAAATACTTAGGCATCAATATGAGCCCCGCTCCCACCCCACTCTTCTCCGCTGAAACTGAACATTGGAACTGCACAAAAGGCTCCACAACCAAAATTGTAGATCAAATATCATTACAATTGAAATGTGATGTTGGCAGAGACAAGACAGAACTAATTTAATTTTTCCTGTCAGTCTCTGTAGTAGATCAATTAAACTGCCAAGTGGATCAAATATTTCAGACTGTATTTATTACATTAAGTATTTATGTTCAGGCTGAACATTTAAAGTATGATCTCATATAGGAATACAAGGAGCTTCAGATCAATTCAGCAGAATTTGTTGTAAGTTAATGGAAATCTAATTGTGTATTTTAATTTTGTGTACAAGAGGCAGTCAGTTCCTGAAAGAAAGAAAAAGGTACCCTGTCCGTATCATAGCAATTTGAACCAAGTCCCATTAAAGTAATATCAGACTGTCATAGATGTAAGTGGAAGATGGATCAAGATTGAGGGCTAACGGCTTAACCCTCACTGATTTTGATGGGAGCTAGGTCCTAAACTCCTCTGAGGATCCAAAATAAGTAGGAATGATTCCATCCTAACCCACTGTGGACTCAGAGTTACTGCAATAAGATGTAAAAAACCATTCGTGTCTGCTATATGTGGATGCCTCTTTCTTGATGAAAGTCAGATCCTTGTCCATCATGGGCTGACTGACGGGCAGATGGAGACCTTGATCTCCTGATTCTCTCATCGTTCGACCTGGCTTTTGTGCCAGCAAAGTCCAATAGATTTCACTGGACTTACTACCTGAGGACACAGGCAATTGTAAGGTAGATTCAACCTTCCTTACAACCTACATTAAAAAGAAACAGGGCTAAATCCTACTCTCCTGTGTTCTAGCTGGACCATGGAGCAAATGACACTTGTTACTTTACATTTTTTTCAGGTGTGAGCTGTTTGCAAGTGTTTTAACCTCAGTGAAAATGACAGGACTGGTTTATGGGTGAATTATTGCTAGAGATAGCCCAGTTTCCACCACAGGTAACTGCACCCTCAGGTTGCAGAGCCACTAGGTAATATCAGGTCTAATTATTAAGCAAAGAGCTTAGATTGGTACTGAAGACTGATAAATATTTTATCCCTCTCTGACAATGGAATGAAAATTATTCTTAGGGAATGAAGCTGATTCCCACTCCAGTGTAGGGACTCTGAAGTGCTATCTTCCTCTTCTCCCTCTTGTTAAAACGGCAGCCATTCAGCACCCCTGAAGTAGCTGCAATTCAACAGGGCAAAAAATGACTTTATGAGCATGGTTGGTGGTGGCAAAAACTGTAGTTGTGTTACCGAGTGGATTTTGTTAGAAAACCTCCTTCTGACCTGCTCAAAGCAACCACAGAATTAAAGACTGAACTTCCTAGTGCTAAAATAAAAAAAGTGGGGGATTTTAGTCAAGTACTGAAACTTGCCTGTGCAATTCATTGGAATGCCTAGACCCATGGAAATGTTGGTCTGCTGATCATATGCTCTATCAGAGGAATATTACAAGAGAAAAGAAGACTTTCTAGTTACATTAATAACTTGTCCCTTGTTTTTTATTCTGTTTTTTAAAACGCAAAGAGTACTTTTTCCTAAACGTTACCTGCAAGCTGCTAATCTCTGACAATTGATCTGGAGAAGTCTTGCCAACATCCTAAAAACAAACAACTGTCTGCCTTCATCCCTAGCAGATGGGTGCTGACCCGTTGCTACCGAGAGCAGAAGTGTAAAAGAAAGACTACCTGCTCCCTGCAGGTTATTAGTTCCATCACTTAGTCATGAGCCATTTAACTCAAATATTAACTGCAGAAATTAAAGCAAGTCCTTGGCTTGGAAAGATCAGAGGAAGACATTGCATTGTGTCAGGATATGCGTGGCCAGGCTGTTCTTGTTGGGATGTAGCGTACCAGCAAAGGACACACTTCAGGTGTGCTCGTTTGGGAACTGGCCCAAGTCCCAGTGTTATCAAAGATAAGCCAGAGGAAGAGGCTGCAGTGGTCCAGCTCAGGAAGGCAGCTGGTAGAGTGAGGACTGCCTCTGTCAGCGGGTTCCTCTCCTTAAAGGGAGAGGAATACCCATTTCACCCTCTCTCCAGTGTTTTATAGCCTGCTTGGAACAGCCCATGTGTCTCAGATGACAGGGTAGAGGTGGTCTGGCCCAAGATGGGCCTCTTAAGCCATGTCAGCAGCAGCAGCTTTAGGTAGTCTTGGCTCACTTCTGGAGGCCATTGTCTTCGAGGTGTCATCATTAAGCAGCACAGACATTGGGTGGGTGAAGGTAGAACAGATTCTTGCAGGTAGGCATGATGACAATAGTTTGCAGGGGCCTGGCCAAGGAAAAGCTTATGTCATCTTACAGTGAGACAGGAGAAGGTCATTAGTTCCTGCATAATAACCAGGATATTTTCACCTTTCTCTCTGCAGCAATCTTTCACACTCACCCAACAAGTGCAGCTGCCCAAACTGATCAGCTGCAGTGTGCAGATGGAGGGCAGGGGACACCTCCAGCATGGGGCTGATGGCAGCCACAGTGCAGCAGCTTGGTATGAGAGCAGAGGATGAGCTCAGCCTTGCTTGTGAGGAAATGTCATGTGTGATCTAAATTTCACTGCTTGCTTTTGGCTCTGCTTGCCCTTGCTCACTGTTTGTCACCCTGGATGACTCACAGTGTAAGATCCTTCACAATGGGCCTCAGTAGAACAGGATCTGGCTTTTCTAGCCCTGATCCAGAGAATGTCTATGTACTCACTAAAGGTTAATAGGGGAGGGTGTTGTTGCCATTCTAGACTTCAACCCCATCTCTGCCCTCTCCAGACTGATCATGGGGGGAACAGTCAGACAGATCCCATGACCTTCCCCATCAGTGATGGTGCCTTGTTTCCTTCCTCCCCAGGGAGCCCACTGTGCTCGTGCTGTGTTCCAGACCCCATGGGCCTCTCCTTCCTGCCCACCTACGGCTGCCAAAGCAACCGCACTGCCAGCGTGGCCGCGCTGCGCATGAAGGCCCGGGAGCACTCGGAGGCTGTGCTCCAGTCTGCCAACCTCCTGCCCTCTGCCAGCAGCAGCCCCACTCCTCCCGCCAAACCCGGCCCTGAGGGCAGCCAGGACAAGCATCCCTCTCCAGCCAAGGAGCACATGGAAGGGGAGAAGAGCGTATGAGACCGGACCAGCACCAGATCCTCGGCTCAGGGCAGGGACCTGTCGTCAGGGCTCTGCCACGGGGTGAACTGCAGTGTGGCCGTGCCCCAGCAGGACATCACGGTGCCACCAGGGACCTGGCAAATCTGAGTGGCCTCTTTGGATGCCTTTCATGCACCCTTGCTTTTCTTGTGCCGCTGTAGGTTCATTCCCCTGATTTATTGGCACTATCCATGTTTGGAAACATTCGTGAAACTGTTTTTAGCCCCCTTCCACATCCCAGGGACATCGAGACGCCCAGGATCCTGGCTTGCTCCCGCACACCTCAGCTCCTCATCCTGTGCAAGATGGAGGGCTGGCAGCAGGGCAGTGCTTCACGAGGTCCGGGGCAGGAGAGGCATCCAGGCATCATTCACCCCACTGTGCACAAGAGAGGTGAAGGAATATACAGGTATTAACCAGCTTGGCCCGCTTTTTTTCTGATGGCATTTGATTTCAAACAAATCTATTCCAGGCAAGCCAGGTGTAAGAGAAACAGAAATTAGAATAAAACTATTAAAATTATTTTCCTTCTCCCTTCTTTTACCCAAAAGCAAAACTTTCCATGGAGTAGGTAACTGGGAAATTGCTGAGATCAGTTTACCTGTGAATAAAAACCTTGCACTAGTCTCTATGTGAACATTAGTCTGTTACTCTTGCCATTCCCTGGGTTAGACATAAAAGACACATGACTTCAGAGCAGCGTTCATAGCTTCAAACAGTAATGCTGGTATTTAATGGTGAGTGCAATTATGTCTAGATCTGCACAAAGCTGGGGGTATTTTAGCATCATTCTCTTGGAAAGAAAGACTGGAAAACAAAATAATTCTGCCTTGCAACACTGCAAATATGTCCTTGCATGTTGTGTTTTTAATAAAAAGGAAATAAAGCTTGGAAGGGTATTCCTTTATGCCACCCAAAATCAGACTATTCCATTGACTGAAGGCTTGTTGTAGTGAATCTAGATATGAAAATGTCTTAATTATTACAGAGTGGGCACAGTGCAAAGGAGAAATTGGTGCCTCAGGAAATACAGTCTTATCTCTGACCCAAAACTCCCCAAAGCATGGCAGACTAAGTTCTGATGCTCTAGAGCAGGCATTTAAATTTGGGGTGCCTCACATTTTTTCCATGGGAAATGCAGATGCAGATTTAAGCTTAGTCACATGGACTTGCTTTTCTCAGGTGCATTTTTCAGACTCCTTAGGCTTGTCCACAGATGTCCCTGGAGAACAGGGTGAAACTACTGCTCTGAGACTTGACCAAGTAATGTGGAGGCCACTGGAAGGATTCTTGTCAGCTCTGAAGGTCTTCAGAGCAGGTTCTTTGTCAGAATGCTGCTAAGATCTGTCCTAGTGCCAGTGAGAGGCTCTCCATTACAGCCCTTGAAGTGGTGCTGTTTAACTCTTGGGCTGATTTTGGCACAGAATCTTAACTAGCAGAGGTAGTCTTGTTTCCAGACTGTAGGTATCAGTTTACCAGCCCAGGTTTTTCTGCCACTCCTCATTCAGGGCTAATCCTGCACATTGTGCTGAGGACCTCCTGCATTGGGCTGAGCACGGTCTTTTACACTGGGTTGTGTCCAACTTCTCACAGGGTCTGCACTTGAGGATGTGCTTGGCAAGGCAGTCCCAAGTAAGGTTGGCAGCAAAAATTTCTCCTTCCTACCGAAGTGATCTCAGCCCATGAATTTCACAGAACCTGGGACTTCTCTGGGACTTGCAGGACCCTCCCGTACCCCCTGGTGCACACCTTCCTTTCCCTGAGAAGGGCTTGGTGCCAGTGCCCATCCAAAGGGTGGAAGCCCTGGTCTACAGGGGGTGGCTTGGCAGCACCAAGCGCCTTCATTGCTTCAGTAGTGAAGGGTGCTGGGCATCCCCCCAGGGTGGGGTTTGTGTCTTCTGGACATAAGCCATCGGGGAGGGCATTGCTGGGTCTGTCCTTGGGTCCAAATAGAAACAAAAGTCTGACAGGGCCCACATTCATCAAATGGAGTAATTTTGCTTTACTTTTGCCACATCATGTGTTTCTTTTGGCAATCCTGAACTGTCCTAACTGCGGGGGGGAACATGCATTAGTCTGTGATCCGCTTTTGGGTTCCAGCTTTAGGAGCTGCTCTGCTGCAGTGGAGGTGGCTTCCCTGACTGCAAATTATGGCTTCGTTCAAACAACAGCAACAACCTTTTTCTTCCACCAAAATAAAATAAATTGCTGTGTGCTTTGTTGTGGGAAGTGGTTGAAGAAGAGGGAATCACTGTTTTCTTAGTGATCTTGCCCCCCCCCCCCAAAGACTGAAAAAAAATTTCCACTCCAAAGAGGCAGGTCCAACTTCATTTCAACATAATTACCTTGAATTCAGTTGAACTTCAGCCCTTCTGTACACTAACTCTTCAATCTAATTGTTTGATTAAACTCGTATTTCCTCCAGAAAGGTACATAAATAAGTGAATTGTTGAGCAAATTAAGAATACTTAACAGCATTGCATCTGAAAAGTAGTTACGCTGATTAAATTTTCTGTCCTTGAGGATTTTCAGGAAATTACTTTTGATCGTCAATAACACAATTAAGTAAACTACACGCACATTAGCATGAATAATTGATAAGAAATTATGTATTACCACGAAGCACTGATTTAATAATTCATGATGCGACACTCTAGTGACTGTGCAAAACTGGATAACATCGACAAGTCTGCCTGATGTTGCTGGAAATGCTGCAATTACAAACAAGTCCATAGTTTTGTTGTACAATAAAGAAAAGTATCTGATGCATGCTGTAGTTTCTGTTTGTTTAATACTTGAATAAATTTAGAAAGAAGACCCTGAAAAGTTCCTGTGCTGTTTTCATTCAGATCAATTTCTCCATCCAAGCGCCTGCTCTTACATTGATGACTGTCCAGTCCTGCTTAGACCCCAAAGATGCTGCAGAATGGGGGAGGCTCTCAGATTCACAGCTGGAACCTGCTGGGTGTCTCACAACTTGCAAAATTATGGGTCTCAAGTTTTGCAGAGCCTCCTGTTAGTAGCAAAGCAGCATTAGCCCCCCTTAAGCCTGAGCCCAAAGTATTTCAGATTCTTCAGTGTCTGATGTGTCTGTGATTATAATTATTCAGTATGATTTTGTGAGTCGTTGCTCTAAGTCAGCCACAAATGAAGCTTTCAGATTTGTATGTTTTGAGTCTGCACAACACCACATTAAAGCCTAGGCCAATTTGCCAACAATTCTTGCAACTTCCCTAGAGGAGGCAGATGATACATACTTGCATTCTCATTAGCAAGTTGGGGAAAACAGGGCAAGGTGAGCCACATTTTCCTCTCAACTTTTGGTCTGAGACTTGTCTGCTCAGGGCAGCACAGCCCAAGGGAACTTGCTCGAGGTCACTGAGCAGTAGCACAAGGGCAAGAGCAAAACTCAGTCATGCCCGCTTCTAGCCACCAGACCCTGCTCCCTTCCAGATAGACTGCCCACTACAGATGAGCCACCTACCTTCTTTCTGTGCTATCATATATCAGGGCTATGCCACTTAAACCACTCCTGTAATGGCCATCTCACTAGCTCTGATTAAGTCTAGCATTTAAAAGTTTATAACTTGGCTATAAAAAGTCACTCAGGCTGAACCCCAGCATGAGAGGCCCAAGCCCAAGGGGATGATTTACATGTGAGCTATTCCAAAATCAGCCTGCATGATATTTTTTCAGTTCTGTGAAGGAAAAATAGAAGCCCAAGGTTTGAGGGACGGATGTAAGACAAAGATGTTTTGTTTAATGGCTTACTGCATTGTCACTAGATCCCATGCAGTAATTCTCTGTGAATTTCCATATTACCATGAGCCAGGCATAGTGTGAACAGCCTCTGTGCAAATGTCACTTGCACAATTTTGGTAAAGCATTTCCAGATCTGGGCTCTTTTCTCAAGAAATCAGAGACAGCCACAATGCCCAGATTTCCCCTCACCCCACACCTTCCCTGCACAGAACATCTCCCAGCATCCTCACTCACCGCTGGCTCCCTGCTTGTGCTGTCCCCATGCCACAGTGTCCCCTCGCCCCGTGCAGTCATGCCCTGGCACTGAGTCCAGCACCCAGGGAGGTTACAGCGGAGCCCGCTGGGGAATGGGTGCTCAGGGCTTGCGTGCGGCTTATTGCATCGCATTGCTCTGGGTTTTGTTAGTGGGCATTAATGCAAAGCATCAAGCCGTGGGACCTTCTTTATAAGGTTGCAAGCCATTCTTTCGGCCCTCCATGCATTTATCTCTTGCACATCTATTTAGGCCTCCTTATGCCTTCATACATTATAGCAGGAAATGTGAAGCAGAGAATGCACCTTTGCTCAGTTATGCTGTAGGCTAGTGCTTCCTACACTGCATGCTGGATAGTAATGAGATTGTTAGGCTAATTGGCTCTTTATTAAGAGTATTATTTACAATGATGATGAAGGCAATTTGCATGCAGAAAAAGATCTTGGTATACCATCAAACTCTTCCCTCTTGCAGTCAGTGCCCTCCCCTCTGTGTTGCCCACAGGTTGCTGCCCTTGGCAAGGTTAGGCTGACCTTCTCTGTGCCTCCCAAAGGACTCCCACATCCCGTGTCAGGGCCAGGGAGGAAAGCCTGCTGGTAAGACTGTGTCTCTGGGAAGTTTGCACTTCTGCTGCACACTTAAGCTTTCTGCTTCCCTGCAGCAGAAAGAAGCCAGCACAGTGCGGGAGGAAGTCGTTTGCTGCCGGGCGGACCACAAGGGAGCAGGGGATGGAGATGAAATGCTTGTGGTGTGCTGCTGTGGCACATTCTCCCTCTAAAAGAGCTGTTACTCAATAAAGATCCTGTTGTGCCTGGCTGCTTGTGCGGTGGAAGCAATGTATGAAGCAGGGGAAGTGAGAAGCCCTGAATTGATACCCGAGCTCCAAGTACATAATTCAGACCTCTCCACTGAAGAGTTTGACACCCCTGCCATAAATAAAAGAGCAGTAGGGTACAATAAACAATGCCTTATTCTTTCCAGTTAAAAACTTCCTTTGCACTGTAGAAAATATTGACTTCAGGTGACCATATTACCACAAAATACGATCTTTTCCTGATACCAAGCAAAGACGACTTCACATAGATCTGGCCCATTAGAATGAAAATTTCATTGGCATATAGAAAATCCAGCCTTATTTGAGAGTCATGTGTCAACAATATTTTAATAATCCAACCACAAAATCTTTATTGCCTGCGCTAAGCTCTCTGCCACAAGACAAGCAGGTGCTGGTCTGCTGTCTCAGAAGTCTGCACATCATTTTTTAGAGCTGTGACAAGTCTCCTGTGATAAACCTGTAATAGTTAAAACTCACCAGGATTTAAAGTATTGGCCTGCATAATTCTTCCAGTATTTAACCTTGATGGCTTCTTCTGTAGTCAGTGCTTTTGCAATACTACTGTAACATGTATGACATGAAACAGAGAAGGAAAATAACGTGATCATTTTAGCCAAGAAGAGGTCTCACATGCAGAGCAACAAAAGGCAGCTCTTTTCTGCAGGCTGAGTCACTTCCAGTTCTAATGCCCACTCCAACTCTGTTCTGATGAGTCTTGCATCTATATTTTCTCATAAAAGGCGACAGCAGCATTGAAGCTGTTTCTAGTATTTGACAATTAACAGTTTAGCTAAGTCACGCTACAGTCTCCTGGAGCACCTGAGACTGCAACAACCCTGTATTAAGGGAACACCCAGTTCTCTGGGCAGGTCTAATGGCAGGGTCGTTGTTACTGCCCCACTTTCTAAGCACAAGCCAGAGTACGTGGACATTAATGCTGTATACAGGTCGACAGCTGGAAGTATGTCATCTTTCACAACTTACCCATCCTCTGCCCCATGGATGGCCTGATCAAATAGGGCTCATTAGCTGCCAAGGTCTATTCTGGTATACAAGTTCCTGTGTACTCTGCGCAGTGCCCTTCAGCCCAGGTTGGGAGACCTCTGGTAGTATGGTCAGAAGGCTCAGAACCAGTCTGAGACACTGGTCCTTGGGACTGGTCAAGGCCAGGAGAAAACTTACAATTTCTAATTAAATTGTGTTTGCTTTGTCAGCTGAACTGGTTTACCTTTTGGTTCTCCTGCTTCAGAATTTTTGTTTATTAAACTCCAGCATTCAGTATTGGCCCTAGAGACTAACACTTGCTATAGTGGCAAATTTATTAGGACTCCCCTAGGTATTGAATAGGCTGAGGTTTTTTATTATATGCACACAGCTTCTTTACACCAGCACTGTACATGAACCGATGTGTTAAATAAGATCCAAGGCCCATTAAATGAAGAAACCCATCTCTGCAAAGAAGACTCCCCAGGAACCTAAACTCTGCCTGTTATATCACAGCTGGCTCACCCTTGCTCCATCGTGCTGGCTGAAGCTATCAGGTTTTGGCAGATGCTTGAGAACCAAGATGCTGATGTGATCACCAGTCCTTGGCACAGCAAGGGATAGGAGCATCCCTGGGAGTTGTTCATTTTTATTAGAAATATTTCTGTAGCAGTGCACAAGAAATTGGCTGCTGGCAGGGAAGGAAGACGTGCAGGAGAAAAGAGCTGATCCTATTTCTCTTCTGAACCATTACTTGTGTTTAGAGCTAAACCTAACTGGGACTGAGCCAGAGGCTCTCCAGGGAGGATTTCACAATCGCAGTCCAATGGGGGTCAGAAAGGAAAGTTTCAAAATCCTACTCAGAAAGCCAAATACCTGAATATTTCTCCTGTGGGGATGAACCCAGGATTAATCCAGAATGATGTTGCAGCTTGTTGTTCAGACAAATAACACAGATAAGAAGCAGCCAGGCATTTGTGTGTGTTAGCAAACCCCAGTTTCATCTCTTTTTGATCAGGTTTACCCCCTAAGGCTTAGGACCTGCATTGAGGTGAGTCAGTTTCATGTATCCCACAGAGTCGTTACTCTGCCAGCAAAGCCCAGGACTTGCTGCACAACATTTTATCCCTACCTCCACTATGAGGCTGTGGATGGAGCTCACAACCTGGGTCCAAGCTGGAAGGAAAGGAAGAAGGACAGTTCCTTGCTTGATGCTTTCTTACAAGTGATCCCTCTGCACTGTGCCCAGCCATCCTGAGCCCTACATAACTTTTTTTCAGTGCAGACATACCAAAGGGAGGTATTTCTTGCTAAGGTGTCCCCTTCTTTAGTCACTGAACCAGCCTCCATAGCTTGGAAGGCTTGCAGTCTCCTCAGTGAGGGCTCATGAGCCATCTGGGACCCCTCAGTACCTCTGCGTCACCCTGCTGCTCAATGCCATGCTGCCTTGGCTGCATCACATCGTCACCAGAGATGAGGAGCAGTACAGCTGAAGATACAGGCAATACTCTTTGCCCCACACAAAGGGATGCGCACCTGCTGCAGAAGGGGTTGCACTGGCCAGATGTTTCATTTGTAAATGATAACATCTGTCAAGCGTATTGCTCTTTCTTCACCCTCTCCCTGCCCTCTGCTTGGGGCCCTTTCTCTTCCTGAGCTCAGCTCCTCTCATTTCTGTCAGCAGGAGGGAGCATTTTGGGCTCACTACAGGTGGACCAGGAAGCCTTTGTGAAGTGCTTCTGCTGGCAGAGACAGCAATAAGCAGCAAGGGGCAGAAAAGTCTTCAAACAGCCCAGCATGGTATGGGAGATGATGTCTACGGTGTGCTGAGTTAGTTAACGATGTACACACAGCAATGTGAGCATTAATTTGGGGGAATTAGGAGTGAGTGGGGGTTTAGTTTGATTTGGGCTGGCTTTAGAATTAGCCATAATAAAAAGTATGTGTTTTTATCTATGGCCCCTGAACATCACAGGCTTCCTCCTGCTCAGTCCTATGCAACCATGGTTGTATGCAACCATGGTTGAAAATGCCGTTCCAGCAAAAGCCCGTAGTACAGATGCACTCACATGTATAAAACCTTTGTTTTACCACTTTCATGAGATTTATTTACAGGGTGATCTTACTGCTATGGTACAAAGCTCAGTTTTACTGATAAAGCCGTGGCTCCTGAAGGAGTGCTTCAAGCACAGTATGAATATACCATTGCTCTTACATTAGTGCCACTCTCACAGCATGAATGTGGCTGGAAGCTTTTCAAGGAACAGGCTGTTGTTTGGGGTTTTTTTCAGATGACAAGTGTAAAAATTGACAAGTGTAAACCACGTGGTTAGTGTCCTACTGAGCATGATCAGATAACTTCAGTGTACTCCAGGGATGATGATATTGCACACCATTAAACATGTCTTGGATGCCCAGAAGGATATAAAACTGCAACCAGGTTCCTCCATCACTTGAAAAAACAGTTAGTTAGCAGCAGGATTAGCCCCCCCTCAGAGTTAATAACAAACAAGACTGTCAGCACGGAGCTGGTCGCATGGCAGCTGTATCCAGAGATACGGACAGCCCAGCACAAGAGGGAGCTCCACAGTGGCTCATCAGTGGCAGCCAGCGCTAGGAACACTTGTCTCTGGACCAGAAAATGTTTTCCCCTCACATATAGCCATTTTGGTGATGGTGACATCTCTTCCTCATTCCAAACTGGACAAAAAAACCCCCAACCCAACCCAACCCAACCCAAACAAAAAAAACCCCAACCCAAAATCCCACAAAAAGCCACAAAAAACAAACACTGGGGAAAAAAAAAAGCCAAAACAACCTTCAGCCCAACAAACTACAAAGTAACAAACCAGCTTGGACTATTAGAAACATTTTGAGATATTTGAAAACTTTTGCTTTAGTTTCAACTTCTTAATACATGTTTTTTTAATGAATTATTTATTTAAAAAGTTGTTTCAATCCAAAAGAAAAGGTCTAGGACTGTTTACTCATACATACATGTAAACAAATGAGGATTTGTCAATAATTTTTCAGCAAATTTCTCAGCTCAAAAAGTGGTTGAAAAAACCCACCCCAAATGTGCTTCCCCCCCCCCCCCCCCCAGCAGTTTCAGTGCTGTCAAAGCAGGTTGGTTGGTTGTTTTTTCAGCAGAGAAGCTGTTTTATTGGAAAATTCCTGCTAAGGTGCAAGTCACATGACTTGGCTGTGTCAGTAGGTTTTTGGGCCAGTACTCCAGCTGGTATTTGATCCTGCTTGGTTTATGTTAGGGCTCATCTGGTTGCTAAGGTAAGACGTTTACTGTTGGTAGGATCAGCGCTAGGGCCAGTTATGCTGCTGGGTTGGACTGTTGGGGCTGATCCTGTTGCCAGGAGAAGTGTTTGTTGTCTGGGGTTGATAATGCAGTGGTTTCATGAAGGGGGAGTATTTAGCAAAAGGACTTCTCCATGTCCCTGTACAGTCCCAGCTGGCCCAGCCTGGGGGAGTGCTCAGGACTCACCAACTGCAGCACCTTCAGCAAGAGGAGTCTGCGTGAGGGCGACCACTCACTCCTCCAGCAGGAGTGATGGAGGTATGGGGGCATCCCAGGTACACCCCCTGATCCTGGCAAAATTATGGAAAGAAGTGAATATTCGTCTCCCCAGGGTAGTGGAACATGTCAGCGCACATGGGAAGCCCAGGGGAAAATGGAGCTCCCTTGAGACAGACCCCACAAGTAACAGGACACGCAGACTGACAGGTGGGAGATGCAAAGGACAGTTCAAGGGCACTGTTTAGACCACATCCAGACACTTCAGTAGAACATGAATACTATATCTATAATTATATATAGACATGTAGACATACCTAGACATCCATGTATAGATGCATTAACAATAACATTGTCTTATATTATAGTGCAATATGACATTCTCCTTTCATTTCTTTCTGACTTTTCCTTTTGGAAAGTTCACAAAGCCACAGCCAGTTTTAGCATGGAATAATTCTGCAATGTTTCCACCCACATTTCTTGGGAAGGGACGCAATCTCAGGATACCTGATCCAGGCAAGCAGCGCTCACCAGCAGAAACTGATTCTGCCAACAGACTTTCAGCAATCTCAGTGCAGTCGAAGAAAAGGTGTCTCTTGGGCCAGATCCAGTTCACATCTTCTGCTGGGATCAGTGCTGGGAATAGAAAGAAGGGTCACTGTTTATCTCAGAGTCTGTCTGCCATCTGTGGCCTGTCAATGTAAGGAAGATCCTGAAGAAGGCCACGTTAGATCACCTGAAGTGCTTCATGTTGTTGGTGACAACACTGACATTTCTGGCATAACAAAAAAGCAGGGGGGCCTTTTTTGTGTGCTCTGAATGCTGCCATTCCCTATGCCAGTTTTAAGCAACGGGAGGGGCAGTTGTGAGGAGATGAGGCTCTGACACTGAATGCCAGTGGGCAAGGAGCAAGTGAGCACACCAGGGAGCTCCAGGACAAGGGAGTCCAAGCCGGCGCAGGGAAGAGTTAGCCTGTCAGGCAACTTGGCTTTGACAAGCCCTGGCTTTTCAAAGCGTATCTCCAGCTTTGAGCTTTTTTTACTTTTTGCTGGAGTTCAACTTCTTTCCATTGCTAGAAGGATTTCAAAGATTGTCCCTGCTTCTCACAGAGTCTTCCCCCTCTCCTTCTTTCAAAGTACCACAGGCCTCAATTTAGTTGATATGGACTTCTTTGACATGGGAAAGGGCTTATCTTTTATCACTGCAAGCTGCTTCCCCAATGGCTTGAGTTAAATCTGCTTTAATAAAAACACAGAGCTTTAGGCAATTGGGACATAAATGATTTCTCTTCTGCACTATTGAAATCCTGCTTTCTAAGTATATGTTCAATAGCATATTAGAAACAAGTCTCTAACTGGCCATAGAGTACCAAAGACTTGACTATCTAATGTAAAAAATCAGCATCATGAAAAATTTGAGAATATCAAAAAGAAGCAGGTAATTTTCAGCCATTTCCTACCCATTTAAACCCCATAGTTACAATATTATTTTTAATATTGGGAGACAGTAGTGAAATGTAAGATCATCATAAGACCAGAATAATCATCCTAAAGACAAAATAAATTAATCATTGACCTCTGTTGTTATAATGAGCATTTCACAAAAAAAAAACCATGTTGAAGTTCAATTTACTCAAGTGTTCCATGTTCTTTCTATCTCCTATAAGGCTATATTTGAAGCAGAATTTCCTTAATAAAAATGACTGCTGTACACCAGTTGCTCCAAATTATGCATATGTATGTGTTCACTAGAGCCCACGTAACTCATCATGTACAGTATCACCAGCTTCTGATGCTGGTTTTGAGTGAGACAGAGGATCAAACTCAGAGTTCTTTATTTACTCAGAAAGAAAAACAGTATATCCCCCAAATACAGACATGCAAATCTGTCAATGTATTGACAATTTTCAATGTATTTCTGGTAAAAATATAACTAGCCAACTTTTCTGTTTATGCTCTGTTATATTCAAACTACAGTAACACTTTCACTGTCGGCAAGGACGGCTTGGCTAGTCAGGGATCAAAGCAGAGCAGGTCTAAATAAAATTGCCAGTCTGGACAAGGACTGAGCCAAAATCCCTTTGAGAAGAGTCTCTTCTGTGTTTCATAATGCAACAGATGATAAGAGGAACTGAGAAGAAATGTAAAACCATCACTGACAAGACTTTGGAGACTACATACAGTTTGCAGGACTGGTTAGTAAGGAAAAATACAAGCTACATCAAGTTACACACCTAGTAATTTCCCCCAGGTGGATGGGGCACAGGGAATGAGAAAGCTCTGATGTCCTCTGGGCAGTGGCAAGAAGGTGACCCTCTTCCTGTGCTGCTGGACTGGGTGCTGGCACCACATCCCCAGGGCCCCCTGGCCACACCACTGCCCTTGCACAGCAGGGAGCGGTGGGAATGACTGCAGGAGTCCTGGGCTAAAGGTGTTTCTGCCCAGCATCCTGCTCCCTCTCTTTAGGAGGGAGAGGAAGGGGCAGATGCCCTGCATGCACTCATCTCCTAGATCTTTTAATTGTGTACCACACACATGCACACACAAACACACACTTCCATGTTGATGACTTTTTCTGCCGGCATAACTGCAGATAAAATTACAATGAGACATAATAACAATGAAAAAGCTGGCTAGAAGTCATTCCCGTATTGTAAAACAAATCCCATTTATTTTATTAATTAATTAATAAATAATTACTTATTTGCAAATACAGTTGCATCAATATAATGTGCCAATGACACACATTTTCTTGGACAGATGACTTAGGAAGGCACTGAACACCCAATGAGGAGTTGATAAAAATCCACACATGTAGGCCATTTTAATTAAACTGCAATCTCTAAAACAAATCCATCATTTTGCATGAGGAAATTTGAGCTCTTGGGACAGAGCCATGGCTGTGGGATGGCAGTCCAAGTCTGCCGTGTGACAGCTTGCGCCAGAAGTAGAAGGAGGTTCAAAGGGAGGCAGTTCTGGCCCAAGAGCCAAAGACTAGGTAAGGCAGGTTTGGCCTCAGTCACATCTGCCAAAGAAGAACCACCGCTGTAAACGAGCCTCAGGACACTCAGAAATGCAACATGCAAAAAAGGTCATGTGCAGGAGAAGGGAGCAGTGAAAGCAATGGCCCTCTGTTCCCTTCAGCCTGCTGTGCTTCTGTGCATGCAGAGAGCCTGCTGTGTTCTTTAGCCCTAACCACTGGCTGCTGGCAAGGCAGAATTCAACTTAGTTTGCCTCAGCACCTCTTTAACCTATGATTTAATGTCACTGTTGTTTGAATGGTGCAACAGTGCTTTCCTACAACTGCTTTCATGACTATTGCACGTTTCCCATAGCCCACCCCCCCAAAGAAAGAGGTCAATTCACAGCTGTCATTTTGCCTAGTAATGACCTCTTCCATCCTAGTTTCTCACAGCAGCAATGGAAAAAAAAAAAACAAAAACAACAACCCAACAAACACAAACAGAAAAGGGCAAGGAAAAAAAAAAATTGTTATTTCAAAAGATGTCATTTGTCTTCCTTTTAACACACAAAATTTTGTGTTCACCACCACAGGCATTACTGCTGTGTTATACTGATACGCAAATGCCAGTTTTATAGGTATATTAAATACATATAATATTTATATATTTATATATATTATATTGTTTATGTGCATTCATGTGTATGTTTGTACATACACACACTCCCATGGCCTAGCAAGACGTTGGCCAACAGAACGGTCTAGGCCAGAGACAGGTTTGCTGATGGGTTCATACTCAAATGGAGTCAATACCAGGCTGGGACATGGAGCAACACTTTTATAATATCTTTCACTCCTTGTGGAAAAGTGCTGTAGGGAAAGCTCTGGATATATAATGACAAACATTTTCATATTTGTTTTCAAAACTCCCCAGTTCTGTTTGTTTCATCTAGCTACAAATTCTCTAGGTCAAAACTCCCTTTGGGACAAGTGCATGTTTAGAGACACAGTTTGCTGTGAATGCAGCTCCCTTCAGCTAGCAGAAAGTATTGGCCAAAATAAAGAAATCCTACTTGAAGTGTATTAGGTGTCCAAGTTAGGACTGGCTCCTTTTCAGATACCCATGTTTCAGTTTGCCTTCACAGTAGAGTTAAAAATATACTGTTTTCCTCGCATATCTAAAAGTAGTATATTGGAGGATCTCATTCTCCACAATAAGAGTTTAAGGCGGCCCTCGAAAAAAAAGGGTGCAGAAGTGTGCATATCTACAAAACAAATGACAGTTAACCAAGCAAAAGGGATTTTTTTTTTTTAATGCGGTTGTATATTTTACCTATCAAATTACCATTTCTTTTATATCTATGCACACATACTCTGTATCCACAGTCTCCCTTTGGAAAGCATGCTTTTATCCTGTCCTCTGAGAGCCTGCCTACTTCTTGACTTGTGGCTGTTAAGGGCATTTAAATTTAATATCAAACAGGGAAAAAAAAAAAAAAAAAAAAAGGCTTGTGCACTCTGGTAGACTTTCAGATTACATAGGTTCTGTCTAAGTGTACCGTGGAAAACTTTGCTAGATCTATTTATCTATATTTTAACATGTAGATAACATTCTGCTCTGTACTGGATAGTCATTAGTCCATATACAAGGACAGCAACAGAGAAGTGCCACATCAATGGCACCACGCCAGTTTAGCAAAATATTTGTGACCAAAAAAAAGCAAAAATATTCATAATAGGAGCCATTTCCCTTAATTTAACAATTTGAAAATTGATCCTTGTCAAATTCTTTTTTATTTCTTTAAAAATGAGCCCTTTCCCAGGAGAGACTGCATTTTCTGAGTTCCAAGCCAAAGATGGTTTAAAAATTTTAATGTTTGCAGAACAGGATCATAGGATAGTTCAGGTTGCAAGAGATTTCAGGACATCTCTGGATGAACCTCCTTCTCAAGGAGGGTCAGCTCTGAGGCCAGCCCAGGTTGTTCAGGGCTGTATCCAGTCAGGTGTTGAAAGCTTTCAATGGTGGAGACTGAACAATAAATGCTTATTCAAATATGGGCATTTGGCTGAATGTGTTCAAAGCCCAAACTGAACCAGTACAAGCTTCTCATTTCCACCCCATACCTCTGCTGCAACTGTCCCTGCCAAATCACTAAATGGCAAATTTGACACAACTCTGCATAACAGGCAAAACAGATTTTAGAAAATCATTAAAGGCGAAATCCAAACCCCAATGAGATTAACAAAGAGATGCCCTTAGTGTCTGCCTAGCCCCTCTGTGGGAAATGTTTTAGCAAACAGCGCTGACAGAAGGAAGTGTGTGATGGGATCAGGACAGGTTCTGAACGCACGGCTCTGTCAGGGATGGAGGAAGGCTGGGAGCTGAGTTCAGCTTAGGGAAGGAGCCAAACCACCAAAGTGTTGGTCTGTGTCCTGAGAGCAGCCTCAGTCCTGGGAAATTAAGAATTTACTGAAGAAAATCTCTATCATAAATATTTAACTGTGAGAGTGGGGCAGTGCCTGTGTCCCATCCCAACATTGTATTTATTAGCAAAAGGCTCGATTCTTCCTTTTCTTTTTCAGGAAGTCAAAAGTCACTTCACTGAAAACAATCCGGTAAAAATAGCCTGAGATGTGAATCAGGCTGAAAGTCACTGGTATCATTCTTTCTTAGAGCTCCTGCACTTCAGTTTTAATTGGGGTAAACAGTATGAAAATGACACAGAGGAAAAGGAAACCAATACTCCAAATACAGATATTTATAAGCAGGCATATTACATTCAATTTTTCCATCTTTTCACCAAGGTTCTCTCATTATCTATGATGATAAAAAAGAGCTTATGCAAGAATGAGTGATATTTTGATACAGATCTTTCAAAGAAAAGTGATAATCCAAAGAAGCACTTTTCTAGAAATTAATACTTTGGATGTTTTTTCTCTCTCTCTCTCTTTTTTTTTTTTTTTTAGAACCACAGAATTCATAAATTCACAAGACCAAAACTAGGTACAATGTTTTTCAGGTTTTAAAAGTTAGTGCATAGTTCAGTGGGATCCTGAAAACAAAACAAAACAAAAGCACTTCAATAATAATAAGCAAAGGTCTTCTCATCCTATCAACAACAACAAAAAAATTAAATACTATTATGGGATTTCATTCAACCTTGCTCCTTACAAAAATATTTCAGGCCAAGTATCAAGAGAAGTTGAAGGTTTAAGCTGCATTATAAATAACCCCTGACTCTAAGGGAACTTATTTGGAGATTATCAAGAAATGAATTCAGCAGCATGTTAGTGGACACTGCAAAAGTATACAAGAAGTCTAGAGCAGCTGCAACTGTATTCTAGTTGTTTAAAGGGTTTTTGACATGGCTGTTGTATTGTGCATCCAGTAAGCAATCTTCTTGTCAATAACATCTGGGCAATCAATGTGTGCAAAAAAATGAATCTTGGGTTTATGGCATATTTGTAGCCACATGCTTTCTACCTGTCAATATAGTTCAAAGGCAGTGAGTGAGGAAAGTTCAGTAGATGCAGCATCTGTCCTAGGTCTCACAGGATGGACAGGATGGTCTCATACATTTTACTTTGTGTCATATATCATGCAACACATCTGGGCAAAAGGACACTTGCTTTGGCAATCCCAGCCATCATAATGGCAAAGCAGCAGCAGCAGCAAGCAGTGGCTTCATACTGTCGTATTTATTTGTTTAGCTGGCATTGCCCCTTCATCTCACTGATAATTTGGTGCTTACTCAACTTCACACTTCTTCAGAGCGATCATCACCTTGCATCTTTCAACATGGTCAGCTTTCATTTTCCTTCCACCCAAGCCACAATGAGATTCAGACATAGTGTTGTACAAACATCAAACCTGCATGTGCTTTTGTGTGCATGTGTCTGTCCAAATGGTTCTTAAAAACAGTACCTGGCATATTTTGTTACTTCAGTTTTCAAGATACTCCTTCAGCAGCAAAATCATCTAAATCGGTGAGGGACACTATGTCAGTATTTGGTGTTGGGCTCGTGTCCTTTCTTAAGTGACCTTGAGTTTCTTCAGCATCTTGACTGTAGGGGTAAGAGGCTGGTTCAATATAGGGCTGAGTATCCACAGATTCAGCATATCTGTAGTCCTGCTGGCCGTCTTCAGGTAGTTCAGCTGTTTCTCCTGGTACAGCTGGCATTAACCAGGTAGGTTCGGAGAGCTGAGAAGGTGACTTCAGCACTGCTACAGATGAAGCTGGTAAAGGCAGCACTCTAGGGTAGGAGGCATAGGGAGAATTCATAATTTCTGAAGAGGGGGGCTCGTGTAAGTTCTCTTCCGAGGAAGGGACAGAAACTTGAACATATTTGCCAGTTTCTGGGTCATAAAATGTCTTTAAATTAACTTCAGCTGGTAAATCAACTACATAGTATTGGCCAGAGTCAGGGTCTTGGAGGATTTTACGCTGGGTCGAAGAGGGTGAAGGGCTTACTGCTGATGCACCACTGGGTCTTCCAGAATGAGAAGATTTTCTCCCTACAGCATCAGTCTGCTCAGTCTGATGTTTTTTCTGCTGCTCTTGCATTTTCTTTCTCTTGCTGGCCAGCTTTTTGGCCCGCCGCAGAGCCTTTTCTGTTTTTGGTGGCACAGCAGGAGGCTTACCTGCTGCTCTCTCCCCAAGTCCCCTGGGCTCCAGTCTCTCAGCTTCCCCTGCAGAATCAGAAGGGAGATTCCTCTGTGCTGAATTAAGTATCTCTTCTGCAGACATATCAGCTTGGCTCTTTAGTGCCATGTTTAGCAAGGCAGGGTTTATAACACTCTCTTTCTCTCTTGTTAGCTTGTCTGATGATGAACTGGCAGCAATGGAGTGCATTGTGCTGCCTGACCTGGGGCTTGCAACAGCACAGCATGCAAGACTGTCTAACAAAACCGGTGCATCTTCCATATGTAGGATGTCCTCTAAAGCTTCATGGGATACAGGAGAATACATGTGGTCCTCTGATATGGAGCCAGTCACAGGGGAAATGGTCTCCCTAGTGATTATTTTTTTTGCACAAGAGCCACCTCTGCGATTAGATAAATTATGATTCTTAAAGTAATTTGTCTTTCTTTCTGTGGGATAGCTGGGTTTATTTCGTGCTTGGTCATTTTCCAGACCTAAATATGGCTGTGCTAAGCTGTGTCTTGCCTTTCTAGTCTGAGACTTCTCTTTCCTTCTGCAGACACTTTCCTCATTCATTTTCCCAACTTTATTTAACAAAGCATAAGTCTCTTCATCTTCTTCCATCAGCTTCCCTAATGAAAAGCTCTCTGTGTCTTCCAGAAGACTGGGACCTAGTGTTACTGAAGTAGATCCAGGCTCACTGGGCTCTTTCCCTCTGTCGGTTGCTCCATCCCTCACGTTCTGCAGCCCTCTGCTCCTCGATGCCGACCAGCCTGCCTCCTGGGCATGCAACATGTTCCGGTGCTGCTTGTTGTGCTCTGCTGGGGGCACAAACCTACTTTCCATTTCCTTATAACTGCTGCTCACTGTATCATCCAGGGAAAAGGACCTGAACAGGGGCAGCTTGACAGCCCTTATTACCTGAGGTGACCTGAATGTGTTATCTTTAATCATAAACAGACTGGGTTTTGTTGAGCTCGAAGATGGGGGTGTTTGTGGCTCCTCGGACCTGGGGATGGACGTGTCCCTTACACCGTTGGAAGCAGAATCCACGCTGTTGGCCTCTTCCCTTTTCTCTCTCCTTAGCTTCTCTTTCATCAAGCTACTCTGTTCATTCCCAGTAACCCTACCCTCCTTCTTCTCTGCTGCACCAGTACCAGAGCTGATAGAAGCATAATATTGCAGTTCATCTCCACCAATCTCTTTCCCTCTCTCCTTGTGGCTTTTTTTACTGTCTGCACCCATTTCACTCTTAGTCTTGTGGCTTTCTTGAAGGCATGCCTTCTGCATCAGGGGCACCAGTGGAAATGGCTCCTCGTGAAGTGGCTGCTCTACTGTGGAGACAAAAGATTGCTCCGAAGAACTACTGCTTCTTTTGCCTTGTGCTTCATGGCCAGTTACCACCATACTGGTTTGGATGTCACTGTAAGGCACATCCTCTGCTGGTGAGAGTTGATTTGGGAGTGTTTTGAAGGCAAATTCTTCATTCCAATTAGCAGCCTGTCTCTCATTTTCCTCACCCTGGACACTGGGATTTTGCACAGGCTGCCCAGCTGTTGTATCTGCAGTGTTTCTACTGAATGGCTTCAGTGCTGGATACTGCAGATGTTTCCTTAGATCAGGTTCATTTGATTCATACCTGAACAAGGGGAAGTTTTCATTACCCCTTGTGTTTTTAACCAGACCTTCATGTTTTGAGTCGTCTTGCTGCAAGTTGTCTCCAGTTTGGTAAAATAAAAGGTCCGCTGTTGTCTGGGGTGAACTCAAAGTCAGGTAATTGTCTGTAAAGTGTCTAGTTAAATCAGCTTTATTGTCCTTTTCGTGAGCACTGCCAGACAATACAGAGGCTATATCACCCAATTCATCTTTCTCTGCAATATTTTTGTTATTTTTTTCTTGTGAAGTTGACAGTGAGGCATTCATTTTTGTACTTTCCTGTATATTTTCCCTATTTTTATTTTTCTCTTCCAAGGCCCTTAACAGGGGAGAAGGAGTATAAATGCTTTTAACACGTTTACGCACATCCTTCAAGTTGAATAACAGACTCGATGCTTTCGATTTGTAACTATCCCGAGACCTGTAATCATCAAATGTGCTCCCCTCATGGTCTCTCGCTGCCGTGCTCTCAGTGGGAGGAGGTGTCAGTGGGATCAGCTCGCTTTCCAGGGGGTCCACCTCCTGTTTTGGTGGTATGATGGGTGTTAAGAGTTCGGTGATGTTGAAAGAGGGACTGATGGATCCAGGGGAGTTTACCTGTTTAGCCAGAGGAGTCACATCCAGACCAGGTTCAGCACCAGTTGCCTTTTCAGACAACGAAACCATGTCATCACTGGCTGTGAAATTCTCCTTTGAGGTCTGTCTCTTCTCTGCTGCCCCTTTTGTAGCCCTCTGTCTTCTCCATGGTGGACAACTATTGCCCAGTTGGGGACTAAGGGCCTCCTCTCTGGTTAAGGTGGCTAGGGGTCTCTGTGGAGGTGGGCTGGGTGCTTGGGACATGAGTGAGGGTGAAACCATCCTGTAGGACACAGACTGGGGTGAGACGGAGGCTTGGGACATGGCAGGAGGGGAAAGCTGAGCTGGCACTGGGGGTGGTGGCACAGGAGGGGCTTCAGGGGTAGGGGGTGTTGGGGGACGGCCCTGCTGGGTGGGGGGTGGAAGAGGAAGTGTCTGCGGGACAGGGGGTGGCCGAGGAGGACCCTGGTGCACATGGATCCTAGGGGGGGGGTGCGGGAGGAAGAGCAGCATGAAATTTGGTTTCTGAAGGGAGGGGGCCCTGAGGTACATATACAGCTGGAAGAGGGATGCTGAAAGCAGCTTCTGGTGGAGCTGGCTCCATCTGAAAATCTTTTTCCTGCTTCTTAGCAATGGTGATCTTGTCAGGTGGTAATTTCTGTTCATGTGTGCGGGATCCTTTAATACATGGTGCTTCTTCCAAGTATGCAAGACCTTCCTTTTTTGTTTTTATACCAACAAATTCCTCCTTTTCAGTCAGTTTTTTATGATGAACATTCCATGACTCAAAAGCACTATTCTCACTGTGAAGAAAATTACCTTTTTTTGCTGGCTCATTAACTTTCACACTTTTGGTTTTTAAAGCCTTTTTAGACGAACGGGAAAAATTTGACTTGGCTACTTTTGACATCTCAATCAGCACAGGATAATAACCATCAGAGCCACAGTAACTCAGGTCTATTTTATTAGGTCTTTTCTGTGGCTCATGTTTGCTGCTGAGACTGTGGCTACCATGACTAGCCTCAGAAAATTCAGAAAGTTCCTTGTGGATGCTTAAAATGTCTGTGTCATCCCAGCAAGCCATATCGTTTCCATGATTCAATTTACATTTTTGAAAGCTATTCTTAATGGGCTGCTTAAGGGCTATCAGGGAATCTCCTGACCCTTGGTCTGCAGTCTTATCAAATGTCTTAATCAATGAGGACACTTTTGAAACATGTTTATTGTTCCTTGGACCAGGGACCGGCAAATTCAGCTTTTTCCTTTCCGTGGCAAAGGTATTGTTTTTAGCAATCCTTTTCTCCTCTGGAGTACACTTTGGTAACTGCTGGAATGTTGAAGCCCATTTTGTATGTTCATTGTTTCTTGCTGTTAGTTTGTTACAGATGTTGCTTTTCTTGATGGTATGGTTTAACGTCCCTGGGTGAAATTTAGCAGAGAATTGGAGGGCGAAGTCAGGTGAAATGGCAAGATCTGGTTCATTGTAAGAGTCTTCAAGTTCTGCCACACACAAACTTTTGAAAGCCCGATCTGTGAGACTGCTCACCTCTCTGTCTGTGTCATCCAGGAGACTCCCAATACTTGAGGAGTCACTATGTCCTTCTGTATGTTTCTTATTTCCCTGCATTGTTCATGGGAGTCATGGATGAATTATCCAAAGGATTAACTTCAGGTGTCAAATAGGCAGATGATTGTGTAGGATGGTTCCAGCTGTTTGCAATTCACAAGCACAAAGTGATTCCTCCAGACGGTGCTGCTGCACATCGATTCATCTGACGGAATAGCTGAAGGAAACTTTCTTTTCTGCAAAGCCAAAAATTATAAATTACAATTTTTTTCTATATTAACCCTATTAGACAGATAGCATTTACCAGATATATCAGTCACTGACTAATTTGCTCCTACATGTATTCTAAACAAGATGCTAGCAACACAATAAACAACATGAAAAATAATTGTTATTTTGGTCAATTTGAGTAGCTCATGGTAGATAGTTTAATTTCTGGAAAATGCCATTAAAAAAAAAAAAGTGTTTTCACCTCAGATTTTTCACTTGGGCTCTTAAACAAGGATATAAGAGCCAAATTTCATGTACCTCCCTTTTCATACCTCCAACCATAAAAACTTCCAAGTGCTGTGGTGTATTTAGCTAAGAAGGTTAGCCATTTTTTTGGCCAGGAAGAATTAGTAATAAAAAGGGAGAAAAGTTACTTAATGAAAGAAAGTTTGATAAAACTCACCGGACAAGATATCATAATTATAATGTAAAATATTTTGTAAAATATAAAGTTATAGAAGATTCTATTTTCACTTACTTGTTAGCTCATGAGTGGAAAATGAAGTCTATAGAGATGAACCTGCTCGTATCAGGCTGGAGCTTTGCTGTGACAATTACCCTGAGCAGAACCCTCGTTTGAGAAAGTGGAATGGCACCACAAGTAAAGAAGATTTGCTGTGCATTAGCACGTTCCAAGCAAATATTGCTGGGGTAAAATCCTTTAGACACCCATATCCAGATACGGTTAGTTGGTATATTGAAACTGAAGAGGCTGCTAATATCAGCTTAGCCAGCAGAAGGCAGGAGTGCCTAGGGGACTCTAGTAGAGCCACTAAAGGAGCACAGGGAACATCTGGTTTCAGTTCCAGAAC
This sequence comes from Balearica regulorum gibbericeps, assembly GCF_011004875.1. Classification (NCBI taxonomy): domain Eukaryota; kingdom Metazoa; phylum Chordata; class Aves; order Gruiformes; family Gruidae; genus Balearica; species Balearica regulorum. The sequence continues at coordinate 20,199,307 of NC_046190.1, forward strand.
TGCTGAGAGCAAAAGGTAACCCATTCAACACAAGTAAAAATATCACAGCCTTCCATTAATCCCTGATTACGATGCACAGTCAGGGCCCACAGCATTGTGGGTTTTGTCTATCTCCACATCAGTATGAAGACAGGATGGGGGAATCTTTGGATGGAACAAGTATAAGCAAAATAGACCCTTCAGCTACACTTGAAATCTATACACTAAAACTCTTTAAAATTTATTCTGTAAACTCTTTAGATGATACTTATTCTCACATTCAAGGGCTTGAGCAGGGTATTTGCTAAACTACAGCAAGACTCAGTTTAAAAGCATATTCAAGAGCTAGCTAAAAGGAAAGTCCTTTTGGACTCCTCAAGGAAAGTCTGATTTGTATCTCCATTTTCTAGTACAATTGCACCATTAACTTGTGATGAGCTGAAACACCACAGTTCACATCTACAGCACCTTCCAGCTTCTACATAGGTGGAAGCTATCTCCATCTCAAGCTTGGATCCACTGTAGAACTGAGCAATGAAATCCAGATCCAGATTTCAGCCCCACCAGCTGTCCAAATCCATGATTCCACTTTGGCCCATTTCAGTGAGACTCTTGGAAAGGGCACTTTTTTCCCTATGATAACTCAGTGCTGGTCAAAGTATGAAAAGTCAGAGAAACTGGGCTTAATCACCTGAGTTACTCAGGCTCAGTTGTTTCTTCAAATGAAAACACTCCTCACCTTTTCTATTTTAAAAACCCCAAAACCTCAGCCAACCTATTTTTAGACTCAAAGTACCATAGTGAATCTTGATTCTGTCCTTCCAGCCATACAATTCCAATGACTTATGCAGAGCTACAATAGGCTTACACCAGAAATAAAGTGAGCTTAATAGAGCTTCTCCATTTTACTTTGTACAAAGATTTTTCAAAAGTGAGTTTCACTCCCCCCACTGCACATACATTTTTGTGTATAATGCAGCTAGAGAAAAAGAGAAAACAAATGAAAGGCCATCCTGCTGTTGGTTTTGATTCTTAACTGTTACATGAGTGGGAAGTACAGGTACATACCAGCCATGTAATTTGGCTTCTCATCTTTAGAACTCCCTCTCATGTTTGTATTTGGCTTCATTTCTGGCCATCTTTAGTGAGGAGGTAGAAACAGTCTAATGATGTAGATTCGACAGAAGTAGTGTCCCGGGATATTTCCGACCTTCAGCATTTTTTGATTTTAAGTGAACTCTGAAATTCGAAAACAAAGACAGTTATTTGCACAATCTGAAGATTATCTTGTGCTGTATTAATTCATGTATCTGTTCATTCACGTTTTACAATGATTTTAGGAGTAGTTTACAGGACTTCTTACTGGAAGAGGCAGGTATCCATCCCAGAGTGATAATAAGCAGATACCCTAAGGGCTTGGTAGCTTGCGGAGTGCAGTCAGGTTCCTAGCAAACAACTATTACAACCTCCAGCACTCCCTGGTAGCCCCAGCAGGGACTAACAGCTGAGTGAGCAATGGTGTCCTGGCAGGCTGCCCATTGCAAAGGCTGGGTGACGTCTCCAGGCTAAAAAGAGGGGTTATGCCAGATGACTTCTTCCCTGCTGCTGTCTATGTCCCTGCCGTGCCACCCTTTCAGAGGGACTGTGGAGGAAAATGTGTGCCTTCACTCCACCCGTATATGACTTCTTGCTGTCAACAAGTATAGACGGATGTCATTCTGGTGGACTGGGAACTAATGCAGCTGAGGTTTGAAAGTCCATCCTTTTCACTGTCCCTGTTGTAAAGGAGAGGAAAGGTCGACAGCTGGGATGGTGAGGAGCACTAAACAAAACATCTTTTTGCTTCCATGCACGAACCAGAGTCAGGAGGTGCTAAAGGAAAGCTCAGCTATGGTGAATGTGCGTTGCTGCCATTCTTATGCTGTGGAGACCCCCAAGGTTCAGACTAGTTTGTTTAATCTTTGCTAGAATATATCCATTTCCTACAAGGAGAACTGCCTGGCCCTGAGGTAATGCAAATAGTACATAGCTGTAGATACAGTAGATTTTCCTGAAGTAAGGGTCTCCTCTAAGAGAGCTTTTGTGTCAGCCCATGGTATTCAAAACGCACTGCCAAAAGCGGCAACAAGGGCTCACCCACTGGGATGGTCTCCTACACCTTACCTAAGAAAGGACAGTTGTCAGTCTTAGTTTAGGGACAAGCCTGTACCAGTCGGAGCTTTTTGTGGTTTAAGATGTCTGAGTAAATAAAAGTAAAAATCAAAGAAAAAAACCACAACGATATGTCTGGTTGCCGCCAGATTTAAAGGGCATCCTCATTGCAGAGATGTGTACTCAGTTATCTCTTTGCTCAGAGGTTAAATTACAATTATTTTACTGCTTCTGTGATACTCTTAACTGTGCAAAGCCGATACAGCCATGGGAGATTGTTATTATGTTCTGGCTTGCTCATGAACAGGGCTGTTGACTAAATTCCAGTAGCACAATGTTTATCACTATTTATCAGTGGTGGTGCCTGAACTAGGAGGAAGCTTGGCTTTCAGATCTCATGGGCAGAGGTCTGAAGAAACATCTTGTAAACTGACAACATTTGATGAAAAGTGAGTAAGGTAACAATAAACATGGATATCATGATGTAATCTCAGCAATTATTTTCCTAGATGGAGTCACTGTTACCAAAAAACCTCAGCACCACTGATTAAAAAAGAATAGCAACTGCCACTGTCTCTGAAACCTTTGTGAAGATCCTTGTCTCTCCTGGCCATAATACTGGTACTTAGGCAGTGTAATGTTTCAAGCTGGAAAAGCTGTATCTACACCAAGCATTTGAGGTGCAGATCACTGCCAAGACAGGACTGAAACAGCAGCACTGTACTGATCTCTCTATCCCTTGTATAGGTATGATGGCAACTTCTGAACTTGGCAAAGAAGCTGTTCATAGCTGGTTTAATAACCTGGTCAAGTCCCATTTCTTTACTTTTTTTTGACAAACATGGCAGCCAGCAAGCAAGGTGCAGTGTTTGAGCTTATGTCAGGATTCAGCTAGTTAAAATATTTAAGGATGCCTGAATTTGGGCTGTTTTCAAGACAGAGGAAAGCAACACCAGCCATTTGGAACTGTTTGGGAAATGCTAAGAAACAAGTGAGGTGTTTGCAGTAGGCATCACCTGATATGAACTACCAAAAAAGCTTGCATGAATGTACAGATTTCAACAAGGTTAATCAGAAACCAACCTTTCCTCTCTTTTAAATAGGAGGCTTTTTTCAGTGGCTCTCTTAAGTGCCTAGCAAGTTGTGATGAGGAGGTTAAATTACAGAGACTATTCCTGGCCTGGCACAGACTGAATGTCAACTTTTTTCACTAGACAGGAGCTGGGCAAAACAGCAAACTTGGTTGGAGTGTGTGACATCACTGCTGTTGCAATATATAAAGGGCCAGTTGGTTTCTCCACCCCCTTTAGGCTGGTATTTGGCTGAAATGTTGTGCCATGAGACATTGCGGTGGCATTTTGGCAGCGCCCTTGGGAGTTTCATAGCAGTCTGAAGTCAGCAGTACTGCATTCTCCTTGATGATGGGAAAAGAAGGGAGAGAGAGGGAAGGTTTATTTTTTTAAAATCCTTGTGAGCTGGTTTCTTCATGTAGTGCTCTCTGTATCACATCCATCCACAGCTCCAGCCCAAACTCACAGCCCTGTGATGACTGCTGGTTGAGGTTTATTCAGTGGCATGCTCTACTCATATGCATGTTGCTGCTGATGTTGCTCTGGGCTTCTAGGGGCTCATCATGACAAACAGTGTTCTTACCATGAGAAATAGGAGAATACCTAAACATCCCTTGCTCTGGGCTGCCTGGACTACATGGGCTGGTCATATCGAGCTGTATTGAGCCAAATGTTCCCTCTGATCTGTCATGTTGCCTGGGAAGCTCCAGGCACACTGCCTCTCTGAGCAGCCCTTGGGGAGAGGATCACAACACCCCCCACCAAGGAGGGGAGCTGCCTGGCAAGAGAGACAGTGGTGCTCCAGACACAGTTCCCCAAACTGTCAAGAAAGGCAATTTCTGGATTAAGATGGTGATAAAGTGAAAGCTATTAGCACAAGCTTCCATTTCCCTCATCCAACAAGATCACTTTAATCTATGCTTTGTGGTCATAAAGGGTGGTCAAAGTGAATTCTCCTGCTTAGGGGAAGGGAATTTTCTCAAGTACAAATACCTGCTCCACCTGATGGAGGGTGGAGAACTAGGTCAGTCCAGCTTAGGGTGAAGATCTCAAACAGCGACAGAAGTAATTAGCATAGGACGAGGTGACCTCAGCTATTCCAGCATCAGATCTATGATCATTGCACTGGGAAGCAAGGTGAAGGAACCATGTGTCTGGACCAAACCAGTGTAGACTGGGGTCCATTCCCCTTGAGGATTTGGCCCAGCAATTGTGTCTCGAACAGCTTGTCCTGGGCCAGAGAAGAGGAGAGACTGTTCTTGACTTTGGGCCAACTTCTGTTCTCAGTTACACTGGTATAAATCTAGAGTCATTTTACTGACGTCAGTAGAATAACTGAGAACAGAATTGGTGACTCTAAATACATCTACTTCCTAAGCCGACACTGGTGCACTATCCAGAAGGCTACCTAAGTAACTGTAACCACAGTAAAGTGAAATTCAACATCTCTGAAGAGCCAAACCTCACCCCCATGTGGCATTCAGACCAGCATGCAAAGGCATTTGGAACCAATACCACATTGCTATGCCACCAAATCATGTCCTCTGGACAATTCTGATTTTCTAACCTGTATCACTATCCTGGTTTTGGCTGGGATAGAGTTAATTTTCTAACTAGCAGCTGATATAATGCTGTGTTTTGGATTTAGGATGAGAATAATGTTGATAATACACGAATATTTTAGCTGTGCTAAGCAGTCAAGGACTTTTCAGCTTCTCATACTGCCCTGCCAACAAGAAGACGGGGGGCACCCAAGAAGCTGGGAGGGGACACAGCCAGGCCAGCTGAGCCAGAATGGCCAATGGGATATTCCATACCATATGATGTCATGCTCAGCATATAACTGGGGGAGTTGGCTGGGAGGCAGTTTGGCTGGAGAACTAGCTGAGCATTGATTTCAGGTGGCGAGCAATTTTGCTGTGCGTTACTTGTTTTGTATATTCTATTATTACTATTATTTTCCTTTTCTGTCATATTAAACTGTCTTTATCTCAACCCATGAGTTTTACCTTTTTCTTTTCAGTTCTCTCTCCCATCCCACTGGGCAAGGAGGGAGTGAGTGAATGGCTGTGTGGTTCTTTTAGCTGCCTGCTGAGTTAAGTCATGACAATCACTCACCACTGACAACAGCAGTAAATTTGGGATAAAGTAATTTTGCTCTTTTCTGCAATATACACTAGAATATCTACACCTAAGAGTGGTGTGGTAGGTGTTGTGCAGTCCCAGACTGGACCAGCAGAGCTGGCTGGCAGTCTGAATCACCATCCTATGGACACTGTAATCTTTTGGAAATGTGTTCATGTGATGGGAGGATGTTCTTATTTAGATTGTTTTTGAAATTTCACATGGAATAAAGATTCTGAAGAAAAAATAAATTATAAATTTCAAAATTACATTCAGAATCTTAAAAAATACCTTTCATTTCAGATTATTGGCCTATTTTTACACTATAGGCCATAAGAAGTAGCATGTAATATATACCATAATAGCAAAAATAGTATATTATTACTGTCCTTAAGTCAGAGGTGTACTATTTGATAGTAACTGAAACATTTCATTTTATTTTCCACATCAAACAATACTCTGATGGTATTGCAAGAGAGTGTGATCTTGTTTTGAAATTTCCCTAAGTAAATATTCCAAGTGATAAAAGAAAAAAAATCCAATTATCTTTCTAGGGGAAATGTCATTAAAATGAATATGATTGTGATTTTATTTGTTTAATCAAACCATTTTTTTCTGAAGAAGAACATCTGAAGTCTTTTCCTCTCAGCGAGCTCTACTGAAGCTAGCGCATCTGTTGCCATAGGAGCTGCAACCAGGGACTCATCAGACTCACAGCTCAAGGAAGGTCAGTGCAACCTGGTGGAAGTATGAATGTGAGGAGGGAGCGTATTTAGTTAATGACCTTGTGTTATGTATCCTGCTCTGTGTCCTTTCCCCAAAGAATGTGAACCTCTTCCAGGCCCCAGCTGGAATGCTTACCTCTTCAGCTCAGACCACAAAGCTTCAAGCACTGAGAGATGAAGACCTCATGTGAAGTACAATGGGAGGAACAGAGATGGCTTGTGACAGCTATGGAGAATCATGTCAAGTCTCTCTACCTTTCCCTTTCTGGTTCAATGGCAAAGACCCAACAGTTATTTCCAGCTGGTGTCCGGACTGCCTTTCTCAACGTCCTCCAAATGCCCCATTCTGCCAAGAGGCCTGTCAAGTCTGGAAGAAGGAGATGTCTCTCAGAATGGATTGTATCTGGACCGAGGCTTTCTTGCAACTCCTGTTCACTCCTTCCATTATCTGAAGCCTATCCGCTGCCTTTGAAGAGTCAGTAACACACAGAAATGATGGAGGAAGACAAAGACACAGAGCGCATGACTAACACAGGCAAAGAGCAGGCGCAGCACTTGACAAACAGCACAAGCCTACGAGAATCACAAGGCAAAGGGATGATGGTCCTCCCATGACCTGAAGTCAGCACAGACAAGTGACATTTAAGCAACTGAACCCAAACAGTGCATTTCTTGGCATTAAATGTCTGACTGGAAAAGGCCACTGTCTGTAACTAGGTCAGTCATTATATACTGAGATATTTATACAGCTCCCCAGTAATATGGTACATGAACACCTCCTGGCTATTTATCCTTACAAACGCTCCCATTGCAAGCAGGATTTCTGTCTCATCTACAGATCAGCAGCTAAGGCCCAGCTTCAAATGACTGATTTGCCCAAGACCAAACAGGGCATCCGTGGCAGGGCAGGGAACCAAATCTGTTTTCTGAATCACACAAGAAGAGCTCAACCTTCATTAGTTAAGGCAAAAATGTGCTTTCCCACTGCCCTTCAACGGCACGGTACTTAACCAGGAGCCTCTGCAAAAAACCCCAAACTTCAACTGAGTATGATGCTGTAGCTTGGCGTCATATTCTATACTGTAATCCATATGGGTTTGCAAGGTGACTGACTTACTGCAAAGATCTCAGCTCTGCTTCAGGTTCTTGATACCTATATCTCTCTTTGAGATCATGAAGGCTCAAGCCTTCCTCACTAGTTCAAGGTGACAACTGACATTGCATTGGTACAGCCTCTCACTTAGCACTGACAGGATTTTGGCTGATCAGACAGGTATTTATCTCCTTTGCAGTCCTAAGCAAGGCTTAGAGGATGAAAGCTTCTAAGTTTTCACTTCCTGAGTGGAAGAAAGGAGATTTTCCCACAGCAGAGGGAAAGTTGTATGATATTGCAGCATCACAGTGGCTAGAGATGGGAGATGACAAGGAGGGAAGGGAAGAAAAACACATGGACAAGAAAATAAACGTAATGGCCTGGATGCCTTGTGAAGGAGCGTGCCTGACAGTCCCATCCCCTGTCACGGGAAAATTGTAATGATACCAGCAAGTATGCTAGACACAAGAGAGAAGCAGGTGTATTCTCTGTGACCTACACAAGGAAATCTGCAGCTATCAAGCAGCTATGCCTCACTTCTCTTTCCAGGCTGGGGAATCTGAAACCATCTCCCACTTACTTACACTGCCATCCTCATCAGTCCCAGCACACCGATATTATCTGCACTGTCAAGTTTACACTTAGACCACTTAAGCTTTTTGACAAGGAGAGTCTGACCCACGCCCACTCACACAGGATACAGTCTCAGGAAATAAAAGGCTTGCAGAAAACAAGTATTATTCTTTTACTGAGAGTCTCACCTGCTCCTTTCCTTTATATCTTCTGGATATGTCCAGGGTTTGGACAAGGACTTTTCTGGGCTTAAAGAAAAGCATAAAGAAAAGAATTCAAGCCATTTGTAGGTGCTAGGTTCAAAATTGTTTCAAGTTCTAAGTGATTTTATAGCACACTGAATTCTACGGGATTTAGGGACGTGCAATATCCTGAAATACCTGTCTTATGTTACCAAAGGCAAATAGGTATATGTACCAGAGTGGGAAAGAGAAGGTGGAGACTTTGGTTTTCAAGGTTTTCTGGAATAGGAAAATAGAGCTGGAATTCTGCAGGAATAGAGCTATTTCTATCTTACACCTTGCTATAGCTTTCAAGTGCAGTCAAGTGAGCTCAGTTCTTGAGCAAGCAGTGTGGCAGGGAGGGAAAGACACACTTATATACATGCCAGAGCATATGACTCAAGCACACAACCATCCATTTGCATAACATCTTTCCTCCAATGACAAACCCCTCCTCAACCATTTGTGATAACAGAACCATTCCAGTTGAAAAACAAAAGCCGTAGCTTGCCTTGCTCCTGCCTCCTACCTGGAAGATGGCCATGGGACAGCGAGCTATCTACCCATGGGAGGACCTTGAGAGGGCAGGGGAGGGCCTTCCCACCCTTGCCCCCAAGTGTTATTTCTGGAGGCCACACTATTTTCCTCCTCCTGAGGAGCAAAAGCTGGCCAGTGGTCTCATCCTGAACAAGATTGAAACTCTTTCCAGTTCCCTCTTCACTGTGCAACAGGGTTTGTTTTTTTTTTTTCTTCCCCTGGGAAATGAAGATTCTCTCTCCCTATTCAGAGACTGATTCATTGTTATGACTTACTGGTGTGTCCCCAAAGCACCTCCTCATTCTTTTACAGTTGATATGCTAAGACATTTCTTGTGATTATTCTGTAAAGGATACATGCAAAAGACAGAAAGGGAAATAACAAGAATTTTAAGCAGAATCTACACTTCTTCCAATGACTCTGGCTGAATCAGTCCCTCAGCAACCTCAGTGACGCTGTCATTGCAGTGCTTTTCCAGGCCCCCCCAGACCCTCTAAATAAACCTGCAGGCAGGCAATGGCATCACCTGCAGCCTAGCGATGTCACCAGCCACTACTTCTTCCCCATCCCACCCTTCTCAATTCTGCCCCACAACCCAAGTGGCAATTCTACCTACTTGTCTATGGCTTCATTCAATTAACAGGCCTGGTCACAACTCCTGTAGTTCAAAGAATCATTTCTCAGTTTTGGAAAAACAGACTAAGTCCTAATGTCGCTACTTCAAGGCAGACAACTAGTCTCAGTGAACAACAATATCATAGTCAGGAATGCTGCCTCACTGCCCCAGCACAAATCCTGGATGCAGTTTGCAGGGTCTGGTTCCCTCTGAACATACTGCTGCTTCTGCACCAACATCCCAGATAGCCCTCGGCACTTACTCCAATTTCTGCACAGTGGAGCCCTGTGCTTTGAAACACGCAAAGGATGGGGACGGGGATAGACCTGAAATACATCTCAACAGAACAGAAGCCATCAGAAGTGTGCAGAATTGTACAAGGGTCTATAATGAAGGTGACAGGCCAGCCAAACCAACCTTAAGATATGACAGGTTATGTCTGATCCAGGTAAAGGTGATAGACAAAGGCACATCTGAGACTGAGGATCTGCAGTAGCTGTAATCTGCCACATACTGCTGTTTGCTGACTCTGCGTGTTAAGATGTAGCCAAATTTTAACCACATGCATCTCTTTTAGAGACTTTTCCAAAAATTGCAGGGATTTTCATCTCTGTCTTTTCCAAGTGGAAAGTATGAGTTAGGTGGCCTTCATGTACCTGACTGTCATAGCCCTATCACAGTTCCCAAAACAGCCCAAGACACAATGTGTAAGTAACAGGGAAAGCATCCCTGAAACTACTGGGATGTAGCTATGTGAGAGACTGAAAATAAAGATGCATCACTATTTGACCTGCTTGGCTCATAAGAAGGTTGGTCTGACTGTTACTAGATGATTTAGATTAATCATTACTAGCTAATGCCTTCTTGTATATCATTATTTGCAAGCACAGGAGATGGACGATAAAGAACCCTAGGACTATAATTAAATATCTCCTTTCTATACGTGTCCAAAGAGGATCATTTGGCAGGGGAACCCAAGGGAGAGGGAAACCTTACTTCTGGGGAAGGGTTGTTCTCTTATGGCTTCAACGCTGCCTCAGTTTCTCTGGGGCTGCTAAGGGACGAGGGTCTCAGTGGCAGTCTCTCTGATCATGCATACTTGAAAGCCACAAGAACCTGGCAAGAAGCAATATAGCCACAACACACCAAGCTTAATAAACACACAAAAAATATTTTTTTTTTAAATACACCTTTCGATATGTATATATAAGCTATCACTGACCCACCCAAAAACATATGCAGGCTTGACTGAACAGGGACAACCTTTTCTCAAGGGTAAAGTTCCCCTATGAGCGCACACACGCAGCCCCCACTATGTTCCCTTTCCCCACACACCTGTCAGCTGGCTTATGGACCTCTGATCCCAAAATGCGACACTACCTCAGGCAAAGCACGCTAGCTCTAAAAGCAATGGACTCACCCCCTTGCTTACAATAGACAAAGCTCTGTGTGACCTGGCACCCTGGCTGGCTGCAGGCAAGCCAGCGCAGCGAACCCTGCAGCTAAAGACCACTTGCAGAATTTGTCTCTGCCAGCAACTTTCTGTGCTTGTAAACTCAGCTAGACTAAAGAAAGGAAAGACCTACAGAGATAAGTGCCATTTTCTCCCAACCTGTCTCATGGGGTTAGTTGGCTTTTTTTCTGGTCTTGGAGGGATTTACATTTTCATGGGGCTTTTGCACAGCTCCAGTAATGCAAGGACAGACAAGACAAACATTTCAGAGAAGCAGGTAGGAATAAGAGACTTCAGAGTGAAATTTCCATGCGCTTTTGGTTTGCGGTGCAGGGATGCAATTATACCTCTATACTTCCACCCAGCTGTGGCCTTCAAGTTCACTGGTGAGTGCCTGCTACAACTGTTTTAGTAACTAAGTTTTGAATATGTATGTAAATACCTTCCCAGTGACAAGCATGGAAGGATGGAGAAACTTAGTTGTTTTGGAGCTCCAATATACTGCGACTCTTTTATTTGTCAGTATTTTCCACAGGCATTTCCTTCAAGCATTTAACTGACAGCATTTGTTTTTTTACGTGGTAAATTCCTTGAAGAAATGAAGAAAGAGAGCTATGGATTTTGAACCTGTCCAGAAAGCTTATTTCTCCTTCTTATCTCTTCATACTTTTCCTTCTCCCCAGCCTCCCTCCTTGCAGTGGCAGAGGACTAGCGAGGAACCCTCTAGCTGATACTGTGCAAAGTCAGTGTGAAACAGTCGCTTTGGCCTGCTGCTGGAAAACATTTCCTATTCAGACTTAATCGGATTGCCTATTCACAGGACATTTAAAAAAGCATAAGCAGTTTGGCTTCTCAAGCTCAATTTTAATTATTTTCATTCTTATTTTGCTGCTAAGTTCTGCAACTAGGCTAATAAAATGCACTTCCTTGGGATGGCAGATTAAGAAGTTCTGCAACAACTGGACTCAGAAAAGCTTATGCCATTTAAGATTTTTTCCAGTGATTAAAATTGGATACAGGTCATAGTCACAGTCATTTATAGTGGCTGCTTAACACTGCCTAGGTATTTGAACTATTTTACTTTTTCAGGCTCTGTAGCACACTAATTGCTTTCTATAAAATATTTAAATTATTCTCTTCCTATTTGTTCCAAAAAAAGAATTAAAAATGCTTTCAAACCCCTATACAAATCACTAAACTTTTTAAGAGTATCTTATCTGTAGGCAGTAATCATCTGGAAAATAAAATCAATGTATATTTGCTTAAAGTTGCTTACAGCACAATGCGCAGGACAATTAAATGGAGCTTCATAGCAATTTATTGGTCTTTTACAAAGATCATACCCCTTTACCAAATAATTATGTCATAAACAGTAATCACAGCATACAAATGTATGGCTCTTTCCACACACAGACTTTCAGAGACAATCCTGCATTTTTCAGAGCAGAAAAAAGCTGGACAAAATGAAAGGACTTTCCACCTCTAATCACCAAAAAGAAGATATAAATGCTATTTGATTTCTCTTATTTCATCAATTACAGAACTGATCCTTGAGAGCACACACATTCACATGCTCAGACACCACCACTCTTTACCATTTCCCTGCTTTAAAAACACCCATACGCCTCCCCCTTACCTTCTGTGCTCCAGCTTCCTGATCAGGGACAGTGCAGGGCTGTGCTTTCTTCCCTTAAGTCAAAGCCCCAGCACATTTTACAGCAGCCTGCTTACTATTAGCACTTCCCATTATTTATGTGTTTCGGACTCTCCTTCTGAACATGGTTATCTTAACAGAAACAACCACTGAAAAATAAATAAAACAATAAAAGTGGAGGAGCTAACCCTCGAGCCCTTGCAGACCTGTCCAGCCAGGTGAAGTGAAGCGAGCAAGGAATCCGAAGTTAGTAAAATGTATTTAAATAGTTATCATGCAAGGGGAAACCAAACGGAGATCATGGTGGGGAAGAGGCAAACATACGTATTGGAATAACCATGCGGTGTCAAGTAACAGACAGATGAAACAAACAGTCATCAGCTATTTTTACATTCAGATTTGCCACTGGTAATGCTTCAGAGATAACTAATACAAAAAGTAATGCTGTGCGAGTGGCTCGCTACTGCCAGTGATTCAAACCTTAAAGCACTGCATTTTTTGTACCTACAGGTGGGAGTCAAAATGTTTATTAAGGTCACGATTAAAAATACTGTGCAAGAAGTATGCACATGAGTAACACATTACTGTCCTACTGGTGCTTTTTCATAAATAGCTCATTTCATCATCAGGGCTGGACAAATGTATCCAGTGTTCTTGGAGTAAGGACCCCATTCCTCTGTCCTTCCAAAGCAAACAAGACCAGCCGCCCTCCTGTGAGGCACATGCCAGCATTGGGTTTCATTTGGCGAACTGCAATAGGATGTTGAATAATAGGGGAAATATGCTGTGAAGTCAACACACTAAGTTTTTGTACTGCAGATATAAACAATGGATCGCACCCTGTGCCACGCTGAGTGCACAGAGCTCCTTACTGCAGTCATGGGGCTCTCTCAGGGCTCAGCATCACACTGGGCTTAAGCCACAGCCTGCAGCAAAATGAAGAGCAGAATCTTCTGCGCTTACAGCCCAACTCCTGCTGCCATGGCAGAGCAGGGCTCCACGTGAGCCCAGTGCTCATTTGCATTTTAAAAAGAGCTGCTAATTACATTGCTACAGCATGAGCAAGGCAACAACCATGCGGTATCTGCTGCCTGAGAATCTCCAAGCACCAGGAGGCTTGTGATGAACTAATCCTCCCTGCGATCCAAGTGCAGCCTAAGCTTACCGGTCCTTGGAGGGACAATGACCTGCCTTCTCCAAAGCAACCCTCAGCTTTGAATTCAGAGGTGTGTCATTCACCTTAGATCCCAGCAGAAAGGTTTTGCAAAGCCCACTCTTCTAAACTCCTGGTCTGGGCTTTTGGTGCTCAAGCGCTTCTCCTAACTCAGCCCAAACCGACTGCTGGTCTTGCCAAACATCAGGGCACTTCTGCTAAGTTCTGCCCCACACCCTGCACCCATGAGAGCACTTATGCACAAAGATCTGGTGAACTGAGACATTGGAAAGAAGTGCTGCACAATGAAAAAAAATGAAAAGTTTGGGATGAAAACAGACAGTGGAAAAGTAGTTTTCCAGCACCCACTGCCACTAATGCATGCAAAACTGTCTGTATGCGTGTGTCTGTCTCTCCTACACATTTCTAAAGAGGGGTGGAATGTATTTCTGGAATACTTGTGCTAAAAATAAACCCATCCCTGCTGTCTATGAAGAGAGGCAGGTATAACCCTGCTTTCTATAAGCCCATGAACTTGTGAACTGCTTAGAGGCTGAATCGCAACTAGAAAGACCCCTGTGGAAATTGTAACTGCTGGTGCAGGAAGGGTGGCTGATTGCTTGGAAAATCCAAAACAGGCCTCTCACATGAAAGCAGCTGGGGTTAACACTATTCATCATGATAAATGTGCTTTACAGACTCCAGCTTTGAAAGGACTCAAATCTTGGGATAGGCATTATGCTTATTCAAATATGATGATAATAAATACATATATTTGCAAATTCAGTGTTCAGATGAGACTCTGGGATCAGATGGCCTGTCATTAAAATAAAACCACTTCTGGGGAAAATTACTGAATAATACACAGCAAACACAACCCAGTGGCACTTAGATGTTGTTATCCTGCTCCCAGGAAATTTAAAAAGCAAAAATTCCTGCTGCTTCCTTTCAGTGAGTGTAGAGCAATAACAGATCACACTGAACTTTTGTAGACAGCAATTTGGATTGAAATTCTAAATTTATATGAAAAGAGTATGCAATTTGCACAAATTATCAATGGAAAATGTATGTATGCATGTATAATGAACTCCATCTTGGACACACACACTTCAAACTTTATATGCTTGGTAGGGCAGAGAACACACACATGAGAGCCTTATGCAAGAGCAGTAGTTTTCAGCCTTTTCTGACTTGTATCCCATCCCTTAACACTTTCTCCAGGGAAATAAATGAAGTTCTGTCCTACTGAGAGAGTAATTTTTTTTTCCTTTGTTACCTTAGCTGCAAATCCCAGAGAGGCAGTATGCAGATCCCGAGGGGTCAATAGACTAATAACATGCAAAAAGTCCCTGGTATGTAGAAACCAAAAGTGGAACTGATTATAAACAGAAATGAAAACATGCCACCCTAGACTAGGAAAATGCAAGCATCAAACTGTTTTGGTTGTAGAAAGAAAACGCTTTATAATTCTCATGGCATTAACAAGCAAGGGGCCTATTTAATAACCCATGAGAACAATATGACTTTATTGAGTTTTCGGTTCTTTGTTTACAGCATTTTTTGTCCAGCAGAACAATGAAGGTTCAGTTCTTACCTGGCAGCCACAGACTGAATGATTTGTTGACTGTTATCACAGTCAGTGCAATAACTTGATCTCTGTGCACCGGACAGATGAGTGCAGAGCATTGGCTGGACAGAGCAGCCCCAGGGTCATATCAGCTGAACAAAAGCAGTAAACCAAGGACTAGAACATGTCCCACAGCAGGAGAACACTTTCATCTGCTCTGCACGTTGATCCCCACACTTGCAGGCAGATATTGTTGTGCCCTGACTGAAGTCTTGCAAGGCTTCTCTGGGGGTGTCTGTAGCACCTGCATGTGTGCTCCTGGATGTGCCCAGCAGTGCAGCAGCAATACAGTGCTAAGCAAGGAGTCATGGTGCAAACCAGATACTGCTCCACCTGCCTCCTTTGGACAGCCAGCCCAAGCACCCCTCCCAAGCCCAAGCTTGTTTTCCAGCAAGGGGGCTCCACCTCCATGGGACTTGTATGGGCGGTGAGGTGGCTGCCAGTTCTATCCCATTCCTGCAGTATGTCAGCAGCCTGGACCCAAATCCCTTCCTTCCTTGCTCAAGCTGATCTGAATAGACACTTCCTCTGATGATAGAAATGCTCCCAGTTTCTGGAGAAGGGGTGCTCCACTTGCTCCTCTTGAAATCTTTGCATTTCATGGCTTGCTGAAGCAGGGAGAATGACTGAAAATGAACTGAGGTCTTCGGTTTTGCATTCTCCTCTAGGAGGCATTGGACTTGCCTGAGCATCTGCACATTTTCTACTAAATATGAAAGCATTGCTGCTTCCTTCTGCAGCTGGACTTTGTGCAAAATCTCTGGTCAGACCTACCCCCCTTCCCTGTCTCCAGGAGGCAGCAGAGACCTGAGGGTCCTAAGGGAGGAAGTTGTCTCTGTATTGCTATAGGTATTTTCACACTCAAAGGGGAATGAGATCAAGGCTGCAGGTTTTGCTCAGCACCTCCTGTTAGCCAACACAGGCCATGCTGCACCTGGTATCAGGGGAAATTACGAGCAGATTTCTGTCATATTCCTCTCTGCCTGTATTCTCTTCTGAGTCCAGCCCCTTACACATCCAGCTTTGAAACAACTTCTGTCCTGACAAACCCAGCTGAGCAGATGTAGATTAGGACAGAAGAGTCTCCAGCACCTGAGAACCAGTCGCCGTCCTGCAGCCTCTTCTCTTGGGGCTATTTCTCCACCTTGCTGGAAGGGCTGCTTTATCCACCCCTATTGCAGAATTTGTGCAATGAGACAGGTGCAGAACTCATCCACAGCCTCTCTCCAGGGCTACTCCTTAGGGCTCACACCTTGTCAGTAGCTGGAGTTTATTGGTCCCAACTCCAAGGACTCCTAGAGCTCTGACAAGAAGAAATTCTAATTTTTGAAGCCCTTGAAGCTTTCTTTATTTGTCCTTATTGCAGCTCCAAATGAAGTAAAAATCCTCTGAAAAAGGCAAATCTGGAACAAATTTCAGCATGGTTCAAGCAAAAAAGAAATATTTCCTTGATTTCACCTTTCAAAATTTTATAATATGGGTTTTAATATAATACAATATCAAAATTATTTTCATCCCACCCTCGGAAAGTAGTAAAAGATATTATTTTTCAACAAACAAAATGCTATACTTCTTCTCTGAAATCGGATTTCTCATGAAACCAATGAACTTTGCTACATTTCAGTATTGACTGCATTTGTGATTGCTGGCACACATTGGTTCTACCATCTTTTTGTTCATCTGTGAATACAACCTTAAATTAAATTTTAAAAGAATTTCTATAGCCTGATCTGCTCCCCCTGCTGCTGCCCTATCAATACCACCCAGACTCAGCTGACTCAGAGATGACTCGTCTGGATTCCAGCCCTGAACACTCATCCTAAAACTCTGGGAGGTGCCCAGCCGTGGCACTAGACTGGGGCTCAGCAGCCCTCTTACAGCTTTCAGTGACCAAACGTAGGCTAGAAGGACTCTAAAGACACAGCCTCAGTGACTGTTTTGGCAAAGATGTCAGTCACAACCACATCTTACTTATTTCCCCCAAACCAAACTGACTCTTCAGTCAGGAGCAAAGTCTTGCTTTTGCCAGTAAGACAGCTGCCTCACACACATTGATTGTATCTGCAAAACACCTGAAAGATGCTTTTGCATAACTGTTTCACTATTAAACACTCTGCCAAGAGCGGAAGACAGATGTGGCAGAACAGAAACCTACTACAGGAAATGCTAAACACCAGAGTGTTTAGCAAGTAAGGGTTTAATCCTGCAAAGCACTTTTCTACCTGGGCAAATTTTTCAAAGGGATTGCACTGTCTAAAAGAGCAAAAAAACCCCCACGTTAGGTACCTATCTGCCCTCTGGGCATTGATTTACCTTGGAAATCTTTCTCTTCAGGAATTGTCAGTGAAATCAGCAGGAACTGACAGCACTTTGCAATTTGTCGGAGAGGTGCAGCCTGTCCCAGGACATGCGATGAATCAGTCTTTCAACTAAAGGTTAAGAAATGAGCACACTTGTGACAGGTCAGATGAGGGAAAAAATGTCTGTGAATAGTCTGAGTGATCTAAAAAATAGTTCTCTAAAAACATTATGTAGAAGCCAGTGACATTTAGAGACATTAGGACAAATGCATTAGGTATTTTATAAACATAGCTATAATCCATCTAATTTAAGAAAAGAGGTTGGAGGAATGTGGAGTTACTGGCCTACCGTAAATCTTTCCTATTTACAAATCACAAAGTAAAAACTGGAGACCACAAGCTAATTAAAATAGCTGGACAGCAATGATGGGAAACATAAGATGCTATTTTTAGGGGATCATATGAGAGCCCAAGCAGCTAGAAGTCTAGTGAACTTGGAGGTGTCACATGGCTGCTCTCAGAGCCCTTTGCACTGTATCACCCCACCACAGACAAGGTGAACTAGCCAGTACAATTTTTGTTGCAGTCCCCCCACAATCCAGATTTCATGCAATACTTGACATTTTACACAACACATTGGATGAATTTCCACAGAACCACTGTCCCCGTCCTGTGCCAGGTTCCCTTGCAACAGAGAAATGGGGTTTGGGCAGTGTTTGCACGGCTGAGTCCCCCCAGATCCTGGGAAATACTGATGATTTACAAGAGGAAATTGTGTTATGCTGTCGTTCAGCTGGTATTGTAGAGGTAGCTGTGGTTCAAATACGGGCTTATCTCTGAGCGGCAAGTGGTGAAGACAGAAAAGATAAAACATTAAAACTTGTCATAGGCTGATGAGTTTGCCTGAATTACACGGGTTTTAATCTTGTGGTTTGCAGAATACACTTGTTGTGTGCCAAGAAGAGGAAACAGTGAAGCACAGCAGAAAAAAATATGAGAAATTTATTCCTCAGCAGTCACTGAAGTTTCAAAACATATCTGCATTATCTCAAAAGCTCATAGCACTGCAGAATGCGTTCAGAAAATACTGGGGTGCAAAATATCTACCTGCATGGTTTTGTGTTGGAGCAGTGAGGTAAAGGCCAGCTTGTCTTAGGAGAGAGGTTTCAGCCCAGATGTGAATCAGACTGGGAAGGAATTTAAATTTGCACTTCTTCCTTCTCAAACCAACTCTCTTCCTAGCTCAAAACCCTTCCTAGAAAAGGAGTATTAGAAACCACAAAAGGTTTTGAAAAATATTTCAGTTTTTTTGGCAGAAAAATGGGCACCACTAGTATGCAAGCCACAGCAAACAAAATTGCCTAACCCGTTTCCAGTCCACTAGCGGATTAGAGTGCACCGGTTAACTGCAAAAAGCAACCGAGCTTTTGCCTTTTTCCCACTCCAGTAATCCGAGGAATTATAATACTGTATTTCTAAAATGCTATGACTTAAGTCACGGTTAAGAAGAGTAAGTAGTCTAAAACTGGCATTCAGCAAAACAGGAAGCAATGGAGAGAGAACTAGAAGTTTATGCCTAGCCTTTCAGAAAAAGCCGATGTGCAATTGTTCAAGGTTTTGCTGAATGTCGGGAATGGAAGATTAACAAACCAACAGACTGTGATGTAGTGAGATTATCAGTGCTAGCAGGAGGAATTCACACAAACACAGAAAGGCCAAGAACAGCTAAAAACCTTGTCTGAAAGATAGCAAATGTGCTTCTCTGCAGAACAGTGCTAAATAATGACTGAGAAGAAAAAAGCCAAGTGAGGAACAGAAAGCAACCACTGCAGAAAAGCAAGAAAACAGAAATGCAGTAATCAGAAACAGAGCTCAGTTGTGCAGATTCGCTGCAAAAATCAGTCCCAGCTCCTCCACCTGCAGAACACCTGGGCTGTTCCACCCAGGCCATGACCTGGCTGCAAGGTCCTTGGCACAATCTGCCTAGAGAATTGGGTGGCCTGGAAAACTAGGGACAGATCTTCGTCCTTTCCCTGTAGCTGAACTTGGAAAATAGGGTCAGTGAGGTATGTGGTGTAGATAGGAAGACAGCACCAGAGAACCCCCTAAGAACCCTCCAGGCCTAAAAGCTATGTCACAACTCCTTAATGAGGATTAACCAGATGAGTCTCAGGTAATCAGAGATTACTCTTAGCAGTAAAGTGATCCTGGGACTGAAATTCACTGTATCAAATGTACTAAAGTGGCTGGTATTAATAAACTGACAAATGCAAACGAAAGAATTCTTCTTTAATCTCATTCCATTAAGGAAATGGCATGTGGTTTGAATTATGATCATATAAACCACTGATTTCAGGCACTTTTTAAAGGTTTGTAGTCTGCAAAACTCATTAGAAAATTTATGCTGTCAAATATTTGAAGAAAAATATAATGAGACTAAAGAGATAAATATTGTCTTTTAAAAAAAGTCACAACTGGTTTCCTTAAAACTCTGCAAAGGCATTTTAGGCAAAAAGATACACATAAACCAAATAATAAAATTATTACTGATGAAAATTCCAGTCCTGCAAACATGTATGTGATTAATTATCTTCCTGCAGAGATCTGGGGCCCTTCTCTTAGGAACAAAACTAAACATGTTTGTAGAATCAGGGCTGTAAGCAAATCCATAACATCACTCATACAGATATTCTCAGTGATTTCAGCAGAAGTGTTTACACACAATGCAGAACACAGATTGAAGCATTTAAGCACTGCAAGCTCAAAGTGCATTTTTATTGCAATCTTTTTTGTTATTGACAGAAAGTATTACTGTTTCAAAATATAGCAATAACTCCCAAATCCAAGGTGTGTCTGAAATCCATTAAGAAAATGACTGCGTATGCAGGCAGGCCTGAACAAGGAGACAAGATTTGATGTCTCCACTGATGACACTTTCAAGAGTGTCTACATCATTTGGGTCACAAATCCCATTGATTTCAATATTCCAACCCTGCCGAAGGACAGTCACCCCTCAGACATTTCAACGTGATGCATAGAAGCTGGATATTTTGGAAATTGATGTTGGCTGCAGAAGTAGCCTGGCAGATATGGCTGAGCCAGCTCCAATCAACAGAAACCCTTCCAGAGACATGAGTGGGAGCTGGAACATGTTCTGTTTGTTTATTGCTTTAAAGACAGAGTTTGTGCTGTACTCCCAGAAGGGATGCTAGTGAGACTGTGGACTAGTCTTTTTGCAGCCTAGTTGAGCATGACAAGCATGAAACATCTCTATATAAAAAAAAAGTCTCTACCAGTTCTTACAGTCTATGGATTTTTTTTATGCAACCAATTGAAAAAATTCCAAGTTAGTAATGCAAGACCAGAGAACACAAAAGAAAGCAAGGAACTGGTTGTGCAATAGAAATGAGTAAAAATTAAACATTATTTAAAGAACAGTATTTTTACATTGTTCAGCATTAGATGCTGTGATGTATGGTTAATTCCAGTGTCCTGATTCACATTTTCCTTTGTACCTTTCATAGCTTTACCATTTATTTTGGCATCAATATAAAAAATGATAGTCACCAAATTCTCATAGTTGCCTTCAAAAATCATTTGCAGGCTCACTGTTTCCACAGGATCATAGAATGGTTTGGGTTGGACCTTAACGATCATCTAGTTCCAACTCCCCTTCCTCTAGACCAGCTTGCCCAAAGCCCCATCCAGCCTGGCCTTGAACATTTCCAGGGATGGGGCCTCCACAGCTGCTCTGGGCAACCTGTTCCAGTGCCTCACCATCCTCAGAATAAAGAATTTCTTCCTCATATCTAATCTAACTCTACCCTCCTTCAGCTTAAGGCCATTACCCCTTGTCCTATCACTACATGCCCTTGTGAACAGTCCCTCTCCAGCTTTCTTGCAGGTCCCTTTAGGTACTGGAAGGCTGCTATAAGGTCTTCCTGGAGCCTTCTCTTCTCCAAGCTGAACAACCCCAACTCTCTCAGCCTGTCTTCATAGGGGAGGTGCTCCAGCCCTCTGATCATCTTTGTGGCCTCCTCTGGACTCAGTTCAACAGCTCCATGTCCTTCTTGTACTGAGACCCCAGAGCTGGATGCAGTACTGCAGGTGGGGTCTCACAAGAGCGGAGTAAAGGGGGAGAATCGCATCCCTTGACCTGCTGGTCATGCTTCTTGTGATGCAGCCCAGGATACGGTTGGCTTTCTAGGCTGTGTGAGGGTACTTCAGATATAATCATACAGTTCTTAGGTTTACTATTTGAGTTACATTAGCTCGTGAAGCCCATGAGATTTTAATAATAGTCATCAAGTATATTAGAGGTTTCCACTGCGGCCAGTACCAGAGTGAGCAAGCACCTGACCTTGCACTCAGAGAAGATGATCTATAAATCCAGGCCCATGTACACCTGGTCCTGTTGCTTAAGACAAAAAAACTCCCAACAAATGTCAATTTGAATAAAATCATGCCGCAAAACACAGAGATTCATATCAAATACTTCTATTGGAATGCTTTCCAGATCTCACCTTTAGTTAAACATCTACAACATGCTCTGTTGACTTGTTAGATTCTGAGCAACTAAACTATATGCTCAAGGTTACGTTGGGAACCTATAGAAAAGTCAGGAAGAGAATCCAGCTCTCTCCTCTTCCAGCATTATGGACTATTCATCAGCTTATGCCGAGTCCTAGATGGGAATACTTCCAAGGGAGGATTTTTATTAGCACATTCTGCCTTCTGCAAATTACTATGATATGATCATAATGCCTTTGTGCTTTTGTCTACCTACTGGTAGTGTTTAGAAAGTGCCTATTGCTCTTGAGTCTAGAGCTGCATAAACAACAACAACAATAATAATTAATAACTTTTGCAATTATCTTCTACCAAAGGAAATCTCATCTTCAGCTTCAACTGGATACATTCATCTGTCTTAAGTTGTTGTCTAGGGTTGCTATGCACTGTCTAACTGTTGGTATGTTCCATCCCAAAGGTAGCTCTTTGGGAAACTTTGAAGCTCTATAAATAGAAGATATTATTATTATTATTATATTGGGAGGGGGCAGGAATGCAACAATTCACCCTCAGGGGACAGAGACACTCAAGAACACTTGTTTCAGCATCTGAATGCACAAATGGTTCACAATCAGTGATGTGAGGGAGAGAAAAGCTCTAGCGCAAAATATTCTGTATAAGCAAGAAGATGAGATCCAGTGGACAGAATCCATCACACCCAGTGCTGGCTTTTACAAGTTTAAACTGGCAATCTAGGCTCCCTTTCTCATCAATGGAGGATAGCAGACACCTCTGGGAGGTTTGAAGTGTCTTTCTTCCCACAGGAAGAATCACAGTCTTCCCCATGGATGACAGAGAAAGCCTTCCTAGCCAGCTCAGCCTAGGCACTGAGTGCTGAGACAGTTGAGGAGAGGTGGCAGGACTCTGGCCCCCAGAAAGGGGACTGAAACCCAGAAATGGCTGAGATCCCCAGGTGTACAAATGAAATATGCACAGGAGGAGATGTAAAGGGAGTGGGGATACTGGGAAAGCCCTACAAAAATCAGGAAGGAATAAAGGGAAAACCAAAGTTAATTGTTTTTCTTTTAAACTTTGTGGGTCTAGTCCTATTTCTATTGCATCCTTGCAAATTTTCCAGCAGGAAATACGAGCAGATTAAGATTTTATAAGATCAGATCAAAGGTGCTAAAACAAATTAAGCATTCTCCTCTAAGTCCCTTCATTGCAGCCTTCCCAAGCAAATCACACCAAGCTGTCACTCTGCCCGAGGAGCCCTGCGGGCAGTCCTGCTGTGCTCTCAGTGCTGAGCAAGCACCACACCCCCGGGCTGCCTTTGCATAAGCTTTTGTTTTCAGACATGAGTGTCATTCTTGACCGCTACAACGCAACGGGATTTCAGAGCTAGGTTAAAAGAGGAAGAGAGAAGGTGGACGCTGAAACTGTTGGCAAGTTTGAGCAAGACAGGGTACCATCTCTCGCCAGCAACAAGTTCATGTAAACGAAGGTTGTTATATTTCACTTCAAAATCAGTCAGGAAACAGCGTTTCACCCAGAAAGATGTACTAAAGAGATACATACCCAATCGTCCTCACAGAGAAAATCTGCCCATGCCGATGCCCTCCTTCCCCCACTGTGGCTAGGAGAAGGGCTGCGCGAAATGGTGCGGCTGCGCACCCCGTGCGAGCGAGGGGTGCTGAGGCGCTCTGGGAGCGATATCCCCCAGGACTGACACCTAACCCGCCTCCCCTCGACCCATGGCCCACCAGCGCTGAGGGTGTTGCAGCGTGACAACATAGCTCCCCCTCCTACATAATCAGGTGCCTAAAGGGCCTTTCAGGCAGAGCCCATGCTGCTGACAGGAGTGACAAGCAAACGCTGCCTTTGCCTAAAAAGACAGGTGCTGTTTTGCAGTTAAAAGAGCCTTTATGTCTGTTTCCTTTCACTGCTCATTTGACAGCCCCGGAAAGAGTGCTTGTCCTCAGCTCTCAATGTGCTGAGCACGAGGGCTGGAGGACAGAGGAGAGGGTGGCAGTGGCTTGGTCACACTTCAGCAGCTCTCTGCCTGGAAGCAGTGAGGGTGATGACTAGTTACAGCTCAACTCTTCCTTCACCCAAATGAAGAATTTGCCTTAACAGTACCTCATTTTTCTCCAGAGGGCCAAAAAAGGGCAGATACAACCTGCCACTGGCAAAGACAACACCAACCAACCTCACTCTTGCTTGTGCCAAGAATCAGGAAACTCAGGTAAACACTCACACAACAGTGCTGGAAACAATGGTCTGACCAGCAAGGCCTGAAAAGAGAGTGGAAAAATCAATAGCCATAAGCAGCGGTCATTAGTAATTTAGCTTCTGAGAAAAGCTGCTAGTTAGAAGATCTTTGATTAATACTACTAAACAGAAGAATCTCTGCCTACCTAGAGCTAGACATCTGCTGCCTAGTAAAAATGCCAGGATGGAAACTATTTATGCAGCCTCTGTCAAATAGATTTTTTTGCAGCCCTCTGAAAGGGTTGCACTCTCCATATAATGGGATAGGCCACCGAATCCAGGTGGATGCAGGTGCCATGGTCCAGCCCAACTTTCCTCATAGTAGTCTGACATCTGTCAGGATGTGCCTCAGCAGGTTAGCCAAAGAAAAAGATTCAGGGAAGTCCTTTGTGCATCCATTCAACTTTTCTTTGTGCCAGGTCATGAGCGTAAACCCCCATCCTCTCCCCCACACAAACCCTTTTATTCAGTGTCTTGCAAGAACATCAGAAAAAATATCCTGTCTCTGACTGTGGCTAGGATTATCTTTCCACTGGTATTCATTAAGTGGCCTGTAGTTCCTAGATTGTGGAAATGGTAAAAAAAAAAATCCCTATCAGTTATCTGTCTTCTACGCTGAAGAATCCTACTTATTTAATCTCTTCTCATGGAAGAAGACATTCTGCACTTCTCCACACTTCTACTCTCTGTACCTTCTCTAATCTACTCTTACGACCTTTTTGAGGTGACAGTATTCAGAATACACAGGGACTCAATACTATTCTTGATCCTTTTCCCGGTCTTCTATTTGCCTTTCTGACAGCTAAGCATGAAGTAGACATTTTGAAGACATGAGTCTAGCCTACCAGCACAGAGACACAGACATCAGAGCTAACACAGCAACACACTTTAGCAAAGCATCTTGGAAAACCCTGCTCCTTTTAGCTCTCTCTCAAGAGAGCCGTCTCCAGGCTACCCCATGAGTGCGTGCTGCATCCACAGCAGAGTCGAGACCTCAGTAACTCTTGATACCATATGTGGAATATACAGCTCGCTTTAGCTTGTCCATGATCTCCTTAACTACTCCCATTCCCCGTACCTGATATTGATCCTAGCAACTACAACTAACAAAAAAATGTTTCTTTTTCTGATGAATTTGCCATTCTTTGCAAAGCCCCACAGATAGGGAGCACTGAACTTGTGCTCATTAATTTGCATTCAGTGTAAACTGTACCACTGATGCAGGATGAGTCCTGCAAATGCTTAAGCACAGGGATAAAGGAATGAGTCAGATGAGGAAAGTTATTTACAAGTACCTACAACCTAGGCTGGCACTGGTGATTTCAGGGCTAGATGCTATAATCAGTACAAGGTGCAGCACTCCATCAGCCTTTGATGACTTAGCTCATAGGTACAAGATGAAATTGATTGCACATTTCTAGGTCCACACCTTAGTCCTGGAAGTGTTTGCAGAGTTACGAGTATTTGATCTAGATTGCACTGAACTGAATTCAATCTCACCGAATGCCTTTCTGTTGGCTGCTGATGGGTTTTGCATTACCTAGCTAAGAAAGGTGACATCCAAGTCATTTAAGGGCTGAGGTGACGCCTTACCAAGTGAATTTTGCCAGTGTGTGGTGCACTGGGGGATGTGCTGCAGGGACCTCAACCTGACACCTAGCACCCTCACTCTGGCACAGGAAGGTATCCAAGCATGTTAGTGGCAGGTCTGTGCAGGGGGAACCAGCTGCACCAAGTGGCTGTGTCCCAGGAGTTGCAACTCAGGTGGTGGTGTTCACAGGTGTCTGCACCACAGAGACATGCTACTGACAGCTGGAGTCCTTTGGGCTCATGACACCTAAGCCCACACATTGTGGCAAGACACCTGGGAAAACCTTCCCTTAGAAGTTCTTGTGCATCTGTCATGTTGCTAATCATTTTATCCCAAGCATGATCTATTTGCCTTGAAGTCAGAAATGCCTTCCATTTGTGGAGTTAATTCACAATCTTAAGAACAATAGAAGGCAGGTTTTTGTGGTCAAATATATTGCTACATTAATAAATTCAGAATATTACATGAAGCACAAAAAGAAAAGAAGAGAATAAATTAACAGAAGCCGCCTGCATGGCACACTAGAGAATTAAAGTGCCATTTTATTACACACACCTTAGAGTTAAAGTTTTAATTTTCTTTTAAAAGATAACAATATATAATTTTCACCCTCCATGTTCAAAAACACTTAGAGAGGATGATTTGTTCTTTGTTGTAATCTACAGGACAAACAAAGCTATAGTCAAGTGATGTTCACCAAATCCCTGCAATTTCACAGTGATAACAGAATTGTTATTATTGTTTGTATTCATTACTGCTCTAATAAGGGACTTTTCTCCAAGGATCCTGATCTACTTTAAATACAAATGAATGAGCCTTCCCTAATCCCTTGTGAGCTGTTACGTAGTCTTATTTTACAAAGGGGTTACAAAGGAGGACATCGAGGCAGAAAGGGGTTACTGTCCTTATTTTCACAGGAACTGACTTTGAAACAGTTCCTAGTTAGTGGTTTGGCTTAGGTCAAAGCTCTAGCTCTAAGTCAGAGGCAGCTCCAGGAATTATTCCCAGCCCCCTGCTTGGGACATGCCTCCCTGTCCAGATGTATGGCTGCATACATTCATACAGTACAAGTACAGTAAACGCTGCCACTTGCGGGTTTTACTTGCTCTGCTGAGCCGGCACTGAGGAGCTTTTAAAAGTGGAAAGGCATTCAGAGGCATCTTTTTCTTTTACAAGCTGCAGACATTTGCCTCTTAGCGAAGAAGGTCACCAACCAGGCATACAGATCTCGGTGGATATCACTGCAGCAGTTTCCAAATGGCTCCTCGATCCAGCAGCTCTCCCCACTGCCTTATATTGCAGACTAGCAGAGCTATATTTGGAGACAGTTACAGGGGTTATGTTCCCAAGGGCCTCTGATGGAGTAAGTTCAGAGTGTGTTGTCATGATGGACATGCACACATGTGCCCTAGCAG
Organism: Balearica regulorum gibbericeps; assembly: GCF_011004875.1. NCBI lineage: Eukaryota > Metazoa > Chordata > Aves > Gruiformes > Gruidae > Balearica > Balearica regulorum. The sequence goes on from NC_046190.1 coordinate 20,226,369, forward strand.
AGTAGAGGTCAGCCATCATTCATGAATATGTGAAGACCACTTACAGTCCAGTTACAGCATATGCTAGTAACATGTGTTTCCCACCCACCCTGCTTTCCTCCCAGTAAGCTGCTACATTTTTAATGCCTCCATTAGCTCTTGGAACAATTGACAGCTTCAAGTCTTTCCTTGCAACAAGCTCCAACCTGGAAACTCCATGCAGCTTTCAATCACAAGCCAAATGGCTCAAGATTTTGAGACGAGATTTCAATTCCAGAAGAGGAAGCCTGCCCAGTCAACCCTACACCTTTAATAAAATTATTAATTATTCATAAACAACTATAAATGCACCTAGCTCCTGCAATACCATTAGTCTTTGAAAATGCCCTTGCTGAAATTGTCAGTAGGTGCCTGGGCTTTTCTCTTTCAGTACATCCACACCTAAGGCAAGGTTGCTGGCCCTAATGCTTCTAATGAGAGTCAAAAGATTCAGTGTTTAATGCAGACACACCAGCTTATCCCCAAAACATATAAATTTTTATGTTTCTTCTAGCACAAGAAATGATTCTTTCATTTAAAGAGAGAACGGTGCAGTTAAATGGTTTCTACATAAGGCAATCAGACCTCAGTCTTCCAAAAACGTGTAAGTTCACATTCACAGCTGCAGAAGAAAAACCTGAACCTGGCTAGTGTTGCAAAAGTTCGAAGTGCCAAGCAAATAGAAATAATATGAATATCTGCTCTCCTGAAATCTTGTGGTTTTAAGAGATGCTGTCACCCCCACCAGCAATGACAGATATGCTCTGGTATGGGATAAAATTATGTTTCTCTAAGTGCCATGTGATTTAGTCTGGGAGCAGAAAGTCACTCAAGGCTCTTAATTGAAACATCACTGACAATTACAATCTCACTATCAAAAGTTGGCTCAGTTTTAGTGGAAGTGCCCAGCTATGGAGAGACACAAGCCTGTTCCCTCTCAGGTAGTTCAGCTCTGCAGAGCTACTAGGAATAGAAAGAGGTAAAATCATAGTTCTGTCACTGAAGGAAGCCATGTACACAGTTTGAACACCAATTTAAATAAATTTAGAAAACAATTTTGTTAAAACAGATCTGTCCCTTGGTATAGTTACTTTGATTTTAGCTTGACAGCACTATTTTGGCTAAGGGACTGACTGAAGAAAGAACAAAGCAGGTCACTGAAGCTGCAGTTACACATGCTGTGCCGATTGCTGTCAAGCCAGTCAGGAGGTTAGTACCCAGCAGTCTTCTGGCTTAACCTTACATCTTCCCACTCCGGATCTCACTGGCCCCTTTGGATTCCCCAAGCCTGACTCTGCAGGAACAGGACACACTGAAAATCCTCCCAGTAAGAACTTAAACTAAACTTTGTCTTTCCGATGGAACTGGGTTAGAGAGAAACGACACATAATTATGTTGGGAGACCAGAGAGAATAATAAGCGGCTGGGTTAGTAAGTAGTGATAAGTGGTAACCCGCATGTTGTTACATGAGCAACAGCACACTCAGACCTCAGTCTGAGCCCTAAGTTACACTGCTTAAAACTTTGCATATTGTTTGATTTGGTTCACTTGTTCATGACAAAGCTTCGTCACATTAAACCTGCAGTCAGACATGCTCCTGTGGCAAACCAGGTTACGAGTTTATCACCACCACATATCAACTGAACCATGCTAACTGCCCATGGGCTCATTGCTGGAGCTTACAGCAAATATGATGTAAAATGTGTTGGCTTATATTCCAGTGAAATGAGCGACACTAAACTCATTTAAGCCACACTGACTTGTATGGACATATTCTTATTGTTTGGAACCTTGTTGGCATTCTTAACCATAAATACCAGTAGAAGCTAGAGTGCTCTGGGTTCAGTTTAATCTAACAGACACATCCACCGCACATGTTGGTTTTGGTGAACCATTTAATTTAAGCTTTAGGGAGGCGTATCCAGAGGTGGAGGAAGATATTTACTGACAGGGAAAGGAAACCAAGTAAGAGAGATCTTTGTGTGGTAAGCTGTGGCTAGCCGAAAGTGATAAGAGATCTTACTAAATTTAATCTTAACAGTTGTATTTGGAGTAAGAAATGTGTCTAAACTGCTCATCTTCATGCTGTCAACTGTCAACCACAGGAAGGCATTATAGGGAACTCTGGCTACATGAAACCTTGGCATAGTTATCTCCTTGTTGCTATTATGTTCCTTTCTTGATGGTGCCCTTCCCAAGTGGGACATGGCCCAGCAATGAGCTGTGCTTCCAGACCAGGGAAAGGGTCCTCCATCACACCACACATACCTGTGGATGCAGGCTGCATAACTCTGTCACACTATCAGAATATGATTCTGATACTGCTTTCAGTTCATGTAAGGTTTATCTCTGCTTTTTTGTGGATGAGCAAGGAGATAGCATCCTTCCTTTCCCTGTCTCCTTCTCTCCCACTTCTACTCTCACAATTTCTGAAGGGATAACAACACATGCTTTTGCTTTTTCCCACTTGGGAGCAAACAAGTTAGTTACCTACAACTTCCCAGCAGGAGGACTTTGAACAAACACATTTCAACTTGTTGACAATGTGCTTTTGTAGGTTGCCATTCACAGTTCCACTCCAGCACAATAAAGGAATGACAAACTCATAAATATGAAGGAAACCAGCATGAGAGCATTACCAAAACCAGCTCACTGATATAAGCCTTTTCAAGAAACTTTTGCTGCAGAGAAATATTCTGGCAAAAAAACTCAACACATTGAAGTCTTTCCCCTGTGAGATCACAAAAGTTAAGCAAACAGGTCGTGAATCCCATCAGTCAAGACACCCAACCACTAAAGTCTCTGTTCAGTCAGCTAGGTAGACAGAAAAAAAAAAAAAAAGATATTTAGACACAGCTAGGTGGAGGCAGGGAGTCTTATTTTTACAATCCTACACAGCTGGAGAGAGCCCTGGGACCACTGAGTGAAGTCCTGACCCTCAGTACCCCTTCTATCTCCTGGACCATTCTCCCAACAACAACAGCAGCCAAGGGAGACCTTGATGATGCAACTTCTTTCCTGCACTTACTGAATTGCTTTGATTTTCAAGTCTATGATACCATAAATGCTTGATTTAGGTATAGCAGTGTGTGTTTAGCTCGCATCTGGCTTGATGGCTTCATAAGGGAAAATGCTCTGTGAGGACATGCCTTTTTGAGAACGGGTGAGTTGGTGGCTGTGCATGAGTAAAGGTTGCCTACAGGCTCCCAGAGCAGGGGCTGGGGGGTAAGGCACTTACAGCTCTCCACTGCCTGGGCCATGGGGCTGGCGCTCTGCAATCAAGTCACTCATTGCTCTCTTGAGCTTAGACCCTGCAGGCAATGCCAAAGCAAGCAGTTGGACCTCACTCCTTTATCTTCATGCTTACACTCCAAAGTCCTATTTTCAAAAACAATGGGAGCACTTAGGAGAGTCAGTTCCAAAGAAAATGACTCTTCACAAGTGGCACTAAATCTCTTTGGCACTTTCAGAGTTGTATCTTGACCTCTGCTTGTGCATTACGGCTCGCAAACCGTTTTATCCAGTTGCTGACAGCCTACCTGCAGAGCACAGCTCCCCATGCTCCTAGAAAATGTTCATTTCTAAACAAGACAAAGCCAAAACTGACCACATCCAGTGTTAGCAATAGACCAGCTCTGAGAAGGAGGTTGGGCAAGAGATCCTGGAGCTTCCTTACTACCAACGTTCCCATGATTTCTACAGCTTAGGAAGGAGAAGGTGCTGGCAAGACTCCACGTCAGTCCTTCAGCATGGGAGACTCTAGTTTTCTGTCATCCTCTCTAGCATCCTTCAACATGAAGATCCTCAGATTATCTACTACCCAATTTATTTCAGTCTCTGCAAATCACAATAAGTCCAGGAGCTGAAACGCACCAGAAGGTGACAAAAAGACTCTCCTCTAAGTCTTCCCTGTCAGTGATTTCAGAGGGAAATGCAAGACTGAGATATGCAGTCTTTAGATCTATGCTGGGAATGGCAGGGCATATCCTTCTCCTGGGGGGAAAAAAGAGAGAAAGAAGGCTTTTTTGTTGAAGACTAACAGATTAGAGATTTCTGCTGTAATACCATAGAGTTCAAGAGAGATTATATGCGTGCTCAGAGGAATGAGCAGATCTTTGTAAATGCTGATAGACGGTAAATAAATAAATGAAGTATTAATCATCACTGTCATCAAACTCTGGGAGAAATCTATCTTTGTATTATTTAGATGAGGCTCTGTCATTAGTTCAACCTTGCCATTTTTAGAAATTATTAGAGTTTTATAGCAGGTCTGAAACTCTATGCCAATGAGATTGTGATTTTAATGCATATTAATGGGACAAATGGGGGAGGGGAAAGGAAGTTTGTGTGATTCCCTTATAGAGCAGAATGCTAAATAAGAAGATTCCAGCTGTGCAACAGGAAAGTTAAAATGGTTTGTTTGGATCATTAATATTGCAATGAAAACTAATTAAACCTAGAGCTACAAGGAGAAGCTCATTAGAGATTTGAATAGAGGCAGCACAGCACTCAGCAGCCTCCAGTTTTAGCAGTTTCTTTTATCACACCAAGTGGGATAGCAAGAGTTCACTGAACAGACAGAGGATAGTCTGAAGAGCTAAGGGGATATGGATGCCCAGTCCAGGGGATGCAACTGCAAGAGGTACCTGACTGCTACAGGCTTTTGGAAAACACTGCATGAGTTTTGTAGCTCTAGAATGAGCCAAGCCCTTTTACCAGGTCTCTGCTCGCAGCACTACTGTGCCTTCTACTTCTACCTTCAGGTCCAGCCTTGCCTCCTGCAATGTTACCACTTTGTCCCCTTGTCTGACCTGACATTTGAAACTTGTGGCTTTACCTAAAATTTCCTTAGCCAAAGAGCCCCAAAAGCTGCTTTACAAAATATATCTACTTGTGTATCATTGGTCCCTCTATGCTGCCGCCGCCCCTCCCCCCCAGCCATGGCACTTAGACTGTAGTTTTAGGGTGACCCTCAGTTTTGCACGTCCTTTCTTCTTTACCATGCCATGCCACTTTTGCTATAGCTAGAGAAGGCGACCCTGCTGCTGTTCTGTGAACATCAGCATCCTCCTACAGCTATTTAACTCTTCTCACCACTCAGTCTTTCCCTCCGCGATGGCCTCCCTACATCCCAAGCCCCACAAAACCCAGCTCACAGCTCCACACAGAAGCCCAGTGATACAGGACTGTATCAACCTCTTCCTTAAACATTTGTCTCAGGAGTTAATAATGATTAGATTTGGCCTCCCTAAGTCCTACATCCTTGCAGCTTCAAGTAAATACTGGAACCCCAACCGAGCTGCTGCTTATCCATGCTAAGTGCTGGTAGCCATGCTTGCATTTCACCCCAATAAAGGCTGCAAGGATGAAAGGATGACCTCTTAATGCTGATCATAAAGGACATGGTGGGGGAAGGGTCCTCATAGATGAAAGACACCTTGTAATTTACTAATCTTGCCGAAATATTGCTCGATTGGGCTCTTGTTGGTGACCTGGGAAATTTAAAAATCCTTTAGTCACAGAGAAAACAAAAGAAGACACTAAACCAGTGACACACTAAACTGTACAGATGTAACTCAGCTCTGTATTTTGCTTGGTGAGTTAGATAACTGAATGCCAAAGAAACATGATAGGAAAAGAACCCTTGCCTCCCTTATCGCAGTGTCAGACCATTTCATAGAATCATAGAATAGTTTTGGTTGGGAAAGACCTTTAAGATCATCAATTCCAGATTTGAATGTGAGGATCACTGAAACCCCTCCTATTTTCAAGTCAGAAATTCCCCACCACTATAGGAGGTCCTGACTCAGGTTTTTATAACTTTTCTCGATTCTAGGGCATCAGGGAAATAAATTTTGAACAAAACCCTCAGCTGCATTCACTGTTAGGAGACAGTGCAGCCAAAGGGGTTGGCAGGAAAAAAAAAGCTCAGAAAAAGAGAAAATGGATAATTAATACTGAAGATCCCACGAGATGAGGATGGATCCAAGCAAGTTAGCAAGACATCAGCTCCTGCCTAGCCTGTATTTCCAGGCAGGTGTTATCAAGGCATGGACTTCCCTGGATATAGCCAAGGAAAATAGAAACATGGGAAAATGCTGTAAAAGTAAAAATAACTCACTTATGCAAAATTAATTTTCAAATGTGACATCAAGGCATCAATCTACTCCACCTATGCCAGTGAAGACCCTCAGAAATGCCTCTGCTGCAGCATTTCAAGGTGGGAGGCAATGAAGAATATTGCACACCTTGCAGAGTCAAACCAGTTGTGCACCACCAGTCAGTGCCAGCAGCCATGGGGAGTGGGGACTTCTGTGCAGGCATTGAAGAGACGACAAATGCCTCCCGTCTGTTTAGCACTGTGTAACAAAACAAGCTGAAATGCTTTACAGAAAGGCTGCCAGGCAGAACCCAGAGCTATGTGCTACAAACAGAAAACAGCCCCAGAGGCTGGAGTAGTGGCACCTCTGTGAAAACCTCTCCTCCTGGCATCCCAGGAGTGGATGGTGGCATTTAAGGATACTCATCACCAGAGGGGGATGATTTTGATTTTCTGTGGCCAATATGTGCACATGTAGATGTGGTCTCTTCCTCACTCCTGACCCTGCAAACTCTTGTTTTGCTGAGCCCATGAAGAGACTTGGTGTCCATAGGCAGGTTCAAGTTACAGCAAGTTCACAGAGAGAGTAAAAGCCCAAGTGAGGCAGAAGCGTACTACAGATTGCGTTTGAGCACAGGAGTCCCAACCTAAATTTAGATGCACGGATGTACACTGGATCAGTTTTATACAAAGCCTGCAAAATTCACGCCAAGAGACCTGAGGTAATGTTATCTGTACTGTTCTCACTTTTTTCCCTGGGGGAGAAATAGGTGAGTTTGTGATGATGGCACTTCTGCCTCTTAATAAACTGCAATCCTGAGAACCTACACTCCACTTTCTGTTTTCCCCTCCCTGATGTTCCCCCTCAACCGAAGTCCTCAACAGCATAGTTTTGGAATGACAGACATCAGCCCAGGCTTGAATGACTGCAGTAACCTCACATTCCCTTTTCTAGTGCAGCTTGCATAGTACAAATTCACATAGTTCAAAGTCAGCCCTTGAATACTTCACATGCTGGTTCTGCTCCTTCCTCCTCAGACATCACCACCTTTAAGCAACCCTGTATTGCCTCTGAACTGGTCTGTCTGATATGCTTTTGATTGACAAATGACAGTGACAAACAAGGGGGAAGGAAATCAAGAAACTTGTTATGGCCAAGGGCTTGATTTCCGCAGAGCAATGAAGACCAGAGGACACCTTAACTTCACATAAGCTGTGATCAATAGCTCTCTCACATTTGTTGTACATCACATAAGGCTTTTAAGGACATCTTCAAATAAGTCTAATTCATGAGGTGCTCTGTATGAGGGGAAGCGGGGGAGTGGGAAACTGCAGGCTGGAGATGGACAATGCAGGGGAATGGCATCTACCTGAATCTGTGGTGCTTCAAGGATTTGGTGCAAAGGCAGACTTGTTTCAGATCCCTCCCATAAGATTAATTTGTGTTGTGATGCAGGCAGACGTTTGTAACGTAGTCAAAGTTGAATGCCTCGGCTTTCACTCGATCATGCATAGTGATGATTTTACAAGCAAAGTAACTATGCACCGAGATGCTGTTTCTGCTAATTGCCCATCATTAACACTGCCTCCATAGGAAAGACCTCAGGCCTGATCCATCAGAAAGACAGCAGTAGTTAGATTCTCTAATCTAATCTAAGTATCTTAAACCATAATGTGGGTGCTTACATTCCTGCTCAAGGAGCTAACACAGATATTTACTTATCTATATCTATATATAAGTGCTTAAAGAACGCGGGGAGGTGACTAGAAACATTTTTAAGTCTCTAATCTTGCGTGTCCAAATCTAGATGTTGGTGCCTTTCTTCCTCATCCATAAACATCTCTCCACTCACTCTGTTTGGCATGCCAGAGCAAGGCAGGCACAGCCCCACCGTGCAAAGAGACAGATTTTTGAGAAGCCTCTGCCAGAGGCTGAAAGCTTTCAGCTTTCCACAGCACCACGTACAAGTGCAAAATTACTGTCTTCACAGGCAGATAACGTATTTGGGGGGAATCTGTGTGGAAATGAATGATGAATGTTTTATTTTAACTTGGTGTTTATGAAGCCTAATGACTTCTAGTGCTTTTCAGTGTTTGTTAAATGTAAAAGGAGAAAAATCACATAATTCTAATCACAAAGCAGGGCAATTGGTTTGTTTATGCCTATTATATTCCATTAAAGATGCAATATCTGCTTTATCTCAAGAGAAGTCCCAGCTTATTTATTCCTAGTGTAAGGGCAAATATTAGTCAGCACCAAAACGGGATGCAGTTAAGTTTAATGTCACATCACCAGCATTGCTCATATTATAAACAAAGTAAGTGGCAATTACTTGGAGGTAGAACTGGGTAGTTTGTTCAAGTGGCTCTGCTATGTGCATTCAAAATTTGCTTCCAACAACAGGATTTCAAGAGTAAAGTGCAACATGTTCATACATTTGAGGAACAATATAAACATGCTGTAGGAGCCTATTTGTCCACTATTCACGAGTCATTGCTGCCCTTGACAAGCAGCCTGACATCAGATGATTCCCTTATTAAAAAAAATACAACCCAACCAAAAAAAAAAACAAAACCCAAAACCAAACAAAACCAAACACACAAAAAAAAAGATTCAAACATTTCTGAACATTTCTACCCAGAAACTTATCAGGCTTTCTTGTGGAAGTTACATATCCAACATTTCATGTCCCTTCTTTTGATGGTTGAATTAACTAGTCAAAAAAAAAAAAAAATCCCTGGATGCATCAAATTTTTGCTGCACCAGTGCAATGGATAATTCTGTCCTCTGGTTAGAGCACATCATGAGAATGCAATTCAGTGGGTGACCCAGCCAAAAGGGTATAACAGGGACATGAACTACCTGAATCACAACTGTTATGGGGCACTGCGTCTACATTTTCAAAAAGGAACAACTGGTGTCTTTCAGGAGTTCATCCCTGATAGAAGCTCAACCTTTCCACATTTACGGCACATTTTCTTAAAAGATATATTCTGCTGAAACCCCTATTTTACACCTGGGAACAAAAGAGACAAAAAAAGTTTCACCCATGTTCCTTAGTGGGTCATTTAGAGGCAACAACCTGCAGACCTTTGGCCATAAAGAAACCAACTCCTCCTGCCCAGGTGGAAAGTAGAAATGGACCCCAAGCCTTCCATACACTGCCTAGGCACTAAAGCTGCAAAGCGACTTTAGAAGAACATCATGTACTTATAGTGCTCTGTACCTGTAGCAGCAGGTACTAGCTATGAGCAGTGTGTTATGATACTCTTATTATTTCCTGAAAATATGTATTACTGAATGCATGTGTCACTTTTATATTTAGATATGGCCCAGAATTTCCTACATCACTGGTTTTAATCTGCCAAGTGGTTATGTCAGCCACGACCACTTACACTTATTCTCATCTTAATGAAACTTGGGATTTGAGATGAGGTAGGCAAACAATGAACAGTTTTCTTCCTACTAAACTAGAGAGACATAAGGACAGTTGGGCTCTCTGAGAGGTACTTGGTACTAAAGGTAACTGCAGTCAGCACAATTTTTATGAGACAAATCAACAATATCTAATTGAAAGACACATTCTTTCCTGGAATCCTCTGTCTTCAGAGCCAGATGTCATGCCTTTGACACCATTATTCTTGAGCTACTAATGAATTGCTTAAACCACCACACAGTGAAGAGCTGCTTCCCCCACTTTCAACACCCAGCACAGTGAGTGACCTTTTTGCTACCCGCAGAGGCCAGCAAGCGTAGATTCTCCTGGACCAGTGCAGGGAGAAGCCAGAGAGGAAATCCTGGTGTCCTGACCTTCCTCTGCAAAACAATGAGGCTGTTCATTCAAACGCCTCCTTAGACTGCAGCTGTTGCATGAAAGTGGTCTCTGTGGCTGTATTAGCAAAAACAGTTAAATTCCCAGTTCTCCCACCACCTCCAAACCTGCATCCTGTCCTATGCAGGACTCAAAGGACCTATTTCACTTTCCTGACACCAGCATAATTACCACAGGACAACACACACGTGCAGACAAAAGCAAAGCACCACACCACCTCCACTACAGCAACTGAAAGCAAGAGCAAATCTGTCAACTCCACCACCTTCTCCTCCCATCCACCTCCTTTGATTCTTCAAAGCCTAATCGATCTATTAAAAATAAGCGTTATTACAGGTGGGGAAATTTTTTTTTGCCATTCCCTTATTGTTCACCCTTAAAAAAAAAGGATACTTTGTACCTCTAAAAACTGTTAATATCCCAAATACCTTAAGACACTGTACAATTACAAGGCAAACACATCAAGAAAAGGCAAAGCTAAAAAAACAGGAACTGTGACTACACCAGGTGTCCTGTCTTGCTCATTTCATGTCCTGCTTTAAATTAGGTAAGTACTAATACATAAAACCAGAAGTGTTTTAGAAAAAGCAACAATAGAAACACTCTGTTTTGGCTATGGTGCTGTTACTTTCATATCATTTGACTTCCTCCTTTCTTTCCTGGGCACCCTTACGTTTACCATTAACATAGCTATTTATGTTCATATTCTTACAAACACTGGCTAAAGATTGTACTCCATCTCCTGAGTTGGCAGTAGAATAAACAGGCTGGTTTTCAGAAGTGCAGAGCTGAAGATGCTGCTGCTCTGTACTGTGACAGCAGCTGCAGGAGGAATTTAAGGTGAGCAGGCAACAACCTGAGAGTGGCTGGGATCTGCCTCCCACTCCTGAAGCTCTGTGAATGGCAGAACCCTAAACATCATCTGCAAAAAAAAAACAAACACAAGTTTTCCTTTATATTAGAATCACATACTGTCTGAAGAGGGCTAAGCAAAACCTTGTGCCTTTGCAGTTACTTCAAAATTTCTGATGGTTTAACTTCCTCTAAAATATACCTATAGCTCTAGATTTTCAGACTCTCTAGTGTTTGGGGTTTTTTTCCAATAACCACAATGCCCTTGGAAGTGTTTACCCCATTTTACTGATATAAATTACAGTGGCTTCACTTTGTAACAAAGTCCAACATGCTTATACAGAGTACAGATGGACAGGAGATGCAAGAATATTGGATGGGAATCAGACATACTTTACCCTTTCTTTCTCTTGCTCTGAATTTTCCTGGGCACTGCATTTTGTTCCACAACCACACATGCCACATTCAAAGAGTAAACACCCAGCCATTTTCACAGGCTGTTTAGGAGCTTTCTAAGTTACACTTCAAAGGTATTTTAAGACACAGCTGAGTATATTAGAATGTGCAACAATGACAAAGCCAGGCTGCCTGGGATGTTTTGTTCATGCCGTATGAAAACCTACATAGGAAAAATTCCAGCAGTGCTGCCTCAGTAAAGGCACTTTATCAACACAGAGCCCTCCAGTGACTGAGATGCATGATAATCAGAGGAACGGACAATATCATCCAGTGAGTACTGGAGCCTTCATTTAGGGTCACCCAGTCCTGGACTCGTTGCTCAGAGCACCAAACTCTCCCCCAAGGACATCTTTAATCAGCTTTGTGGGACTGTTGCTTCGTCCCACAGCCTCCCAGCTCCTCTAGCACCTTTCCAAGTGCTACACTACCTCCACTCTGCCTTACAGTGCTTCAGAGAATATACAATACATGGAGGTATCTTCTCCTGCAGTAGTTCACTCAGGTAAGATTTGAGAGACAAATGTAATGTAGAGAGGTTTTCCCACAGGATGCTGAATGTACTGAAATCCACATGCTCAGTGAGGAGGGTCCCTTCTCTCCCTGAACAGCCTCTTAACTCCAGCCTGGAGCTGACCTGTACAGAGAGGAACTGTTAGCCAAAGCCAGCCAAGGAAAACAAGCAGACACCTCCTTCTCCAACCAGACCTAGCTTTCTGATGGAGTTGGACCAAGTGGTGAAAGGCACCTGCTGATGATGCATATAAGCAGCTCTGCTGGGATTAATACAAGTTTGTTCTGTGTTTGGCACAGGGGGTAGATAATAAGTAAGGCCTGTTAGTCCCACTGAATGTTAGAAATAAAGAGATACATTGAACAACTGCCTTCTTCCCTCTGCCTCATTCCTTATCCATTTCAGATGAGGTGAAGATCTGTTCTTGAAGTCAGGTGGAAATGGGACAGGGAGGACTTCAATACTGTGGGACCACGTTACTAAAGTCCGTACTATCACGCAAATATGCAACAGGTTGAATTAATGTATCTTATACCTGAAATTTCACATGGTAGCACCAAATAGCATTTCCAAAAAGTTTGCCTTAGCGCAATACAGTTCTTCTAATGTTATCTTGGTAATGTTACCTGGGTGTGTGTTTTGGTTTTAAATAAGTAAAGAAAAAATCCAGATTCGGTTCTCTGACTTTGTAACAGCATCTGTTCAGTTAGACTATTGAATTCTCCATACTGTAATAGTTATTTTCTACTCAACAGAAGAAAATCGTCCATGCAATAGAGAAGGACACATAGTTAAAAAACCAATGGGTTATCCACATGGGAGTATACACATTCTTTAGACAATTAAGACAAAAATATTGCAGGGTATTTCCAAGAGGCAGTGCAGGTGCGGACAGGGAATCATACGTTCTCTATGGAATGCTTCCCTACAGCAATAAGGCTTATACGATTACACTGTCTGTGTGTTTGTGTTCCTTGGTTCTCCCAAAGGATCTGAATTTACTGAACAATTTCAGTTACATTTGAGAGAAGGCTAAGATCTTTTCCAGTTGGTGAAGGTTTTGTAATTTAAAAAGAAATTTCCCACCAGCTAGCCCTCTGAAAGTAGAAAAATAATCCTTTTCAGTAGAAAAAACAAAGTCAGATCAGATGGTCTCAAGCTGCTACTAAAGTGACCTGGTTCTACTGAAAATAAAACAAGATCAAGCTACAAAACAGAAACTCTGTTGACTATTACTTGCAACCTCGCTTTTGGAAGAACATAGGCCTAATTCTCAGTTTTCTCAGTTCCTCTGACTGGTTAAACTTTTGCTCTGTGTCTTCCCACACTCATCCTTGCCAGTGACTCATGGACTACTATGTCTAAGGCAGGATCCTGACCTCTTTCCTATTTCCTTAGCTAACTGAAACACTTCCCAGTCTTCTCAAGCATGAACACATCCTCCTGCTTCTAGACTCTCTCAGCTAACTGTCAGGCCAGCTGCTGATTTTATGAGAAGCCTGGAAGAGTCTTTATTATTAATCTTTTTAACCTAAATAAACTATTTCATACTAGACAATTTGTCTCCAACTTTTATAAACATTTTATACCACAGGCTACAGATTAGACTATGGTTGTCTAAGACAAGTAAGATTATAATTTTCTGTAAAACCATTCCTCTGAGCTGTGGTCTACAAATACAGATCAGGCTGTAGACTACGTTTAAGGGTCAACAAAGGTAATCCTAAGAACATATCTATATGCCTAAATGCATTAGCTAGAGATTGATACCTCTTCTAGAAAATTTTTAGCTGAAACCAGAAAGGAATTTAAATCCTCTGGTCTAAAACAGAGAAAGATGGAAAAAATGCTACCTTTGCTGATGCTCTCTGTATGCTATGTGGAATCCCAGCTTGTAGGAAATTAACAGTAAGAGACACAAGGAAGATGCTAGAAACACCCTTGCTGCAATGACCGTGCAGCACAAGGTCTGGACTACAAAGAAAAATTTTCAATGACTTATAATACCCTAGCTCTAAACAGATCTCTGTCTCCCCACCAAAGATACACACAGAGGAACAGCGAAAAAACCATACCACCCTGACCTTACCAAGATCACCTCACTGAAAGCCCTGCTATGCTGCATGCAGGTTCCAAAGCACTCCAGGTGAAGGGTATTGGTATGGAAAAGCACACTGAAGAGGAACAATGAATGCTCCTGTTGTCTGGGCTCAAGTCTGAGCTATAAACTGTGTCATTAGGTTCCCCTGGATCCTAGATCATGCCTACAGCACAGTGACAGGAGTCTGAAACTCAGCCTAGAATGAATTTGACTGTTTTCATGCAAATACCAGATATGCACCTCTCAAGCACACAGATTAGTCACGTTTCCTACAAAAAGATTTATTTTTCAACTCAAGTTTATGTCTGCCTACCTGTGTTTCATCCCAGCACATAATATACTCGTTGCTATGTGTTAACCTGAAAGATATAGAACTTCCCAGAGTGATGTGCAGGTGCTTTTCTTCACCACGCAAGAAATTGCCTTCTCTTGTAATACCCTTTTTTCCTGCTGCAGCACAACAGAATCAGTCTGCTTTAGAAATACAAAAAAATCCTTTTCACTGGGAAGCAAAGAATAATGACACATAGATGCAGACCACCGGAATGAATAATCCAAATACACTTGGTACGGAAGAAATTAAGCTCAGTAAAAGTTGTAACTTCCATGAGGGACACTACACAGTTTTATAAGCCTAAAGAACAGAGCAAGACCTGGGGCAGGACAGCCGCAAATGAACAGACTGCTCAACCGAGCCATGGACTACTTTGATATTTTCTTTGCTGATGTTGCATGAAAGACAATTGAGTGCACATGTCCCAAGGCTTTTTTCTTTCCCTCCTTGCACCTCTCTGAGTTGGCAACAGGACTGAGCTATAGTGTCTCTCAAGTAAAATCAAGAAAACACATTTTTAAAATGTGCCATCATCTGTGTAACATAACACATTCTTTCATGTTGAAAAGGAAACATAGATAGAAGGAGAAAAAAAAAAAAAAGCAAGATTGAAATGTTAAATGGCTTCCCATAGTATTCCTTAATGTCAAGGGAGAAAGGCGTTAAATAACTGGTGCAGGCGTGTTTCCCTTTGTTAACACGCCTGACATCTGTGATTCTGCTGCTTGCTGAGATGTGGAATCCCTCCCAGTTGTCCCAGAAGCTCAGAGTCCTGACAGAGGAGGAGATGGAGAAAATAGCAAAGGAAGAGCAGCTGTGAGTTTTTAGGCATAGTTTCCATTTGTTCCGGATGCCCATAGCAAAAGAACCTTGATTTTTGGCAGTCACCAGCCTGAACATGTTTTCTTCAATTTGTTCCATGATGTGATGCGACATGTTAATGGCAGGCGGCACATCCACAGACACACCAGACCACGCCGAGGTTGCCTAATCTCCATTGATATCCATCAAGCCAAGTGCACAAAAACTTCAAATCTTTTTCCAAGAATCTTTTTCAATCAGACCTCGAGACTTGCTTGGCCACACTCTGAAAGCATATATTTGAGCCCAAGGACTGGATTTATGTGGTGATGAGCTCTCATCAAGAGCTGTTAATGAAACAAACAAAATGACCCCTTGGACCAGGCCAAAGAACCGTTTCACTCCGTGTCTGCCTGCAGTGGCCAATACAGAGGATGCCAACAATACTTGCAAAGGTCAGTCAGTAACAGAACATCCTGGTTCAGTTGGGAGGTTTCCTTTTGACTTCTCACTTTGGGACTGGCATGCATTCCATTGCATTGGAGTTTCCTCTTTCTTTTCAAATAGGTTGGATTGCCATTATTTAAACAACTTTTCATTTGTTTGATTTGTCCTGCTGAAATTCTTCATTTCACAACATTTGCTCTCTCTCCCCTTGTTCATTTCTGTTAGATTCTTTAATTCATGCTGTTTATAGCTCTGTTATGGTTCCTTATATTGTTGCCATGTTCAAAGTAATGTGAATTTCCTCCTCTCTAACTTGTCAATTTGTTATATGATTTGCCCTTTAAGAACGTGCCCTCACAAAATCATTAAGATAGTCCTGGTTCAAGCAACTAACCCCAACAGGAAAAGAAGCACTGCTACATGGGTAACAGCTTTGGAGAATGTGCTTCTAAATGCCCAAAACACTTTTTCAGTTAAGCAGTAGAAATCAGGCCATCTCCACAAACACAAACCATGTTACACCAGTTAAATGGAAAAGGGAACAAGAACTTGCATATCCAGTCCCTCAGAATCTTTTAAGAGGATCCCCTTTCTGAACTCATCACAACTATCCTGGCACCCCACAGAATCATAAGCTGCTGCACTGGTCTTTGCTTTGTCCTGTTTAGTGCAGTTTGATTCAATTTTTTGCACATGGGATGAATTCCACAGAGAATCAAAGTTTGCCAGAAGGACAGATTTCTTTTGAACCTCAGATGGAAGAGAAGGAATAGCATTTTACTGTGCCTCTAATTACAGCCACCATGACAGTTCATATGTGTAGCAATAAAAATAACCATAAACCTACCTAATCATTAAAGTAAAGCAAACAACTCCTCTCTGTATCATCATACACAGGTATTGGAGTTGCTAATAAACCAGGAAGAGCACTGAGGCACTGGAGGAGCATCTTTCCTATCTCCACAGTTTCTTAAACAACTTTAGAGGCATATTTTTATTAAGTATATGCAAGGCGGATGATCTTAAACCTCAAAAAGAGTCTGTATAATAATTGTGTGCTCTTCTAATGCTCTCCAAAGACCTATTCAGCGTCCATTCTGAAAGACAATAATATATCAAGAACTTCTGCAAACTTCCTCCTAATGAACACATGCCAATTTGAGACCAAGAATTCTGGCCTCAGAGGACAAAATAACCACTGCTTTTAGTCTCTGGGTGTTTTTCTACTTTATTTCAGAGTGATTCAAAATCTAATTAAATTTCTAAACTCTAATGAAATTACAGAAGAAAAATCATTTAGGATTATATTATATACAATTACTCACAGCTGAAAATTACAGTTAGCCTCTTTCACCAGGATAGGGTCTCCTGAGAAACCCTTGTTATTCATATAACATATAAATCTGACATTACTCCCACTATTTACAGGTCGAAGGTAAAAGCAGAATTAATTAAACTTATATATCCTGCCCAGTGGCCGGATGGTGGAGAGTGGGTAATAGAAGGAAGGTTAATAATGATGACTATGCTTGAAACCACATTTCCCAGTTTGGTCAAGAATCAGAATAAACCTACTACAAAGCAGGATTTTATTAAGCCTGGCTTATTCTGATCAGTGCTTTTTCTCATTGGAGGTATGCTGTGAATGAGAATAGTGAAGCATACTTGGTCAGCAGTGTGCAGTCAGCTAGCTGAGCTATCTGAAGCATTTTGTGGAGAAGTAGCAATGGAATAACCCAAGCTGCTTCAGAGAGTTCAGCCAAACACTCAGATGCTTAGTTGCTTTGTTGAAACATGAGAGTCCCCTGAGACCACTGACTTTGGCCAGAGGAAAAAAAACCACAAAAAAATCCAAACAAACAAACAAACAAAACCCAACCAAAAAAAAACCCACCCAAAAAAAGAGAGAGGAAAAAAGAAAAAAAAAAGAGAGTTGACATTCATGTTATTCCTTCCTTCAGAGGTTTTCAGGAGCCTTGCTTGGAGCATGGGATCATTTGCAGGTAAAGCACGAGGTACAAAAACATCATGGGGTTTCTTATGAGGATCCTGATCTTTTCCATCCAGCTGGTGCAGAGATTTTTGTTTGCTTGGATTTGGTGTTTTCAGATCAGGTCCCAGAGAGAACCAGGAACAGTGAAAGAGCAAAAATGAATTACACACACAGGCACGTGTGCACACAAACGCTCACAAAAGGTCAAAGCATTAACAAATACTGTCACATCTACTGCACTCAGTCAGTTCTACCCATGCTTCATACAGCAAAATAGGCCAGAAATTAAGGCCACTTCAGAAGGTACATTGGTAATCTTTATTTGTATTTTTAGTGCCTCAAGAATCTTTTTGTTGGTTAACACTGTGTTTTGCTTTTCCCTCCACAAACAACTGGAAGTCATAAACACGATTTTTCACTCACAGCCTGTCAGAGCAACTAAACATTTGTGAACATCTTGCTCATTTGCAGTCATTTTTCCACCAAGGTGGCCGTACACATGCAGCCACCAACATTCCTTAGAGTACAATGGTTCCATTAAAAATAGACTTCTGGAATGAGGGCTTTACAACTGTAATTTACTCAGCAAGACAGATGTTTCATCCAGCCTTTAGATGTGAGATTCTGCTGAGACCAGATTGCTCAGACATTCCCTCACCAACAGGAAGAAAAAGAAACATCCAGTTTTTCCCTCTTAAAACTTCTCACTCAAGAGAAGTGTTTCAGATTATTTTGATTGGAGTACAGAAGCATCTACATGAGATTAAGACACAAGACAGCAAAGGACTAATCTAAGGCAGGAAGGCACATCAAGAGGCAAGAGGTAAAAGCAATACGGAAACCCTCCAGAGACCTCTGCTGAAAAAACCCAACAAAACAAACAACCAAACCACCTATGTTCTTGTGCCTTCCACCTCTGAAGGATGGTGCTGAAATGAGTTGGGAGGAATGGGTACACTTAGCAAAAAGCGTTAATATTTACTCGTATGCTTTGCTGTCATCCAGTTTTGGAACAGGTTAACCTGCTTGAAAAGATGAATTTTCCTGAATAACAGAAAAATCTGTTTTTTCACTGTGGTTCAAAGAATAAGCTTGACTCCTATCAGAGTATTGGTATCATCTACTAGTAAGTTGCTGCTTTTTAGCTCCTACTATCTCAAGACATTTTTCCTGGTAGAAGTTCTTTTCCAGGAACTGGCTTGCAATGGCTTTGCAGCCATGGTTTCTTCTGCTCTGCTCCTGATGAAGCTGATTATGAAAGTGAAATGTTCAGCCAAGTACCCTTCTCCTCAAAACTTTACAAAAAAAAAAAAAAGCTGGCAACATTGAGAGAGATTATCTTAGAAGGTTCTCCTTCTAAGACAAAAAATCCACTTGCAACTCCATGGATTTAGAAGACTTTAGTAGAGACCAGTTCACTGCAGTAGGACTTTTTCAATTTTGTAAAAATAGATATTAGTGTTTAAAGGTCTCTTAGAGAGAAACCAGCTGAGTAAGGCTGTGATTGTTGGCTGTCCACCTTTTCCACAGAACATTTTCAAGTGGGGAGTTTATTTATATGTTGAACTTAAACCCAAAAAAGGGAACTTCTAATTGCAAATGTAACTACTCAGGATGTGACTGTGGCTTCCTAATATAGTCATGTGACCTGGTCTAGCTTCTTTTTTTTTTTTTTAAAAAAAGACACTGCAGAAGAGCTAAATTCAGAAAATTTGGGTGAAACCACTCTGTTGGCAAAACTTCACAATGACATTACTAACAAGTTGGATATCAGTCCTAATGGCATTTCTTCTTCTCTTACGTAAGTAATCTATCATATTTCTTTTCCACACTTTTTGAGAGGTTTTTTTTTTCCTGAGCTTGATGGGGTTATTTATTTCCCAGTCTAACTATATGCATGTTGTTTAAAATTTTGTTTAGAACTCTGTTCCTTGGAAAAAGAACATTTGTTGAGACAGTGGGGTATTTTGCTGAGTTTTCTGGCTAACATTTCCTAGACTGCATGCTAAGGGGTCAGCTGTGTGCAATCCAGAAGATGCCATGAAGTTAAATACCTGCATCTTTGCAAATGAGATGGCAGAGCTTGCTGAGTACCCTCTTTAGCACTGTATAGAAAACACTTCTTCAGTAGAGGTAAAAGTTGATCTGTATGCATGCTATCTGCAAACCACTTTTGGTCTCTGTGGCTCTCAGAGGACTTTGATGCTCCTGACTCAGGCTGCTTCTAATGCTTCCTACAAGCCTGAAGCAGGGCTTTCTCATCCTCGCAGCTTGCCTCTTACTTCACGGTTACTCACCTCCACTTAGTGCAGGGAAGAAGTGGGGCTTACGGACAGGAAGTGTCAGCAGGAGTCTTATTAACATTGGGACTAATGGGGAGGATGGAGCTGGCAGCAGCTACAAAGACAGATGTTTACATGGGTTACTGCAATCTCCGACACATTAGGTAAGGGGGCAGGCACCCTCTGGTGGCAAAAGCCTCATCCTTACCTAAAGGACATCTCCCACCCTACTTCACGCAGTTATTCATAGAAAATCATCATCTACTCTTGGGGAATCCCACAAGGGCAGTTTGCCCCACCTGAGGCACGCAGACTAGCTGTTCCAGCTAGCATCCACTGGATATCTGCTCCTGCCTCAGATTCTCCAAGCAAAGGTATCCATAGATCTACAGCAGTGCTATATCCTCTTGTAGTCCTTCTCAGGGTACACATAGGAATTTATTGCTCTCATCATCCTTTTTTGTTGGCCCTTCAAGTGCTCTGCACCTTTCTATAGATACTTCCAAGAATCCAGAGGAATGGAGACTGTTCACCACACAGTACACGGGTAACCAACCATTCTTACAGATGTGAAGTCAGCAATGACTGCTCCCCAGTTATTGACTAGTTACTGCTCAACAGCCAAATGGCACAAGTTCCACTTAATACAGTAGCATTCATGAAGAGCAAAGAGATGCAGAATCAAGAGCAGCAAGACATATTATACAACAAAAGGCACTTTGCAATAGATAGAAGGAAAAACACATTAGTATCCCTCCAACTATTACATGGATAGGTGCAGGCAATGGCAAATCTATAGGCCTTGGATGGAGGTGTGCCTGGCAAGGACTAGAGTTAAAAAAAAATCCTGTCTTCATGTAGGAGTGACTCCTGTCCTCATCTATTACTACAAAGAAGGATTTTGTCTCTAATTTGAGGACTGAGGAAGGACTCCATTTGCCTGGATGCCAGCAGTGCCCATCTTATGAAATTTACATGTAACTGGAAATTTTGGTACACTAAATACCAGCCAAAATACTGTGGGGTTTTTTTTTTTAATAATGTCTTTCATGAATGGTTTCCAGCACAATCATTGCCTGTAACCTCCTTATGGTCGTGGGCATTCCACATTTGACTCTGGAGTTGCTCAGAAACCCACTAGGAGCCATCCCTTTCTTCCACCCTACCTCTGGGTTTCCCAGATACTTGCTTCCATTCCCATTTCCTTCCCCAAAGATGAATGGCACTGAACCCCTGGCTACTGCAGTGCCACAGGACCAGCCACTATCTGCTGCATAGAGGAGGAGAAACCTGAGATGCGGGAGGAAGGGAGAAGAAAGTCATATAGAAGCAGGAGGCAACAGAAGCGAAGGGACTAAGGCAAGTGCTGTGCACTGAGAAAGACAAGGCACATGTTGCTGTTTATCACCACAGGTTATGCCTGGGAGTTGTTCACAGTATCTCACAAGGTGGGGAAAGTGAGCTATTCCTGCTCCCTGATCTTATGCCCAAATTGCATTCTGCACCACTTTCCTCGCTGCAAGGCACTGCATGGGCAGTTACATAGCAGAGGGCACAGGGAGAACAGGACATCCCTTGGTGCAACTCAGAAGCTCTTTTCTGCTTAGCCCAGCACTGTGCACAGCAGGTCTGAGGAGGGCCAAACCTGCCTGGGGATTCACTGAGATCAGAGACCAGGGGCTCCTAGCCCAGCGTATTTATTTGCGGGTCCATCACCTGCTCAGCAGATGTACCTTGAGGGAAGTAACCCTACTGGCAGAGGACTGCAGTGGGCAGCCAGAAGCAAAAGCTTCCTCAGCTGCACGTCTGGCTCCAGCATAGCTGACCGAGCCCGGCTCCTCAGGCAGGCTGCCGCAGCAGATTCACACTTACTCCTTCTCTGTCGCCCCGCTTCTAACCTAAGACCTGTCTGGTGTGCAGTCTCATCTCCAGACTTGCTGCCAACAACACACACACACAACAACTTTCCCCACCAGTTGAAGACACAACCTGTGCCTCTCACCAGCCACTGGGAGCTGCCAGGGCCCCGGGGGCACATCTCTAATAGAGTGCGAGATGCATGCTACGCCTGAGCCAGGCACACCGGGGAGGTGAGAAAGCACTGTCAGTTGCTTCAAGACCCTTTGAAAAATGATCCATGAGTCACTCGAGCATATGTATCAAATTCATCTGCAAGGCTCTTCCACCCCGAAGCAAATAATCTCCAAATCCAGAGCATGTCTTCAAGACATGGGAGTTAGTCTAAGCTCAGTATACAGAGAAGAGAGGTCAGAAAGCTAGCACCGGTACTGGAACGCTGCAGAATTTGAGGCATCGTTTCTAACCCCTCTGTACCAGGGGGCTTGTGTACATCCCCAAAAGATCTAAACTGAAGATGGGCTCTAGGTCAAACAGCAACAAGTGTGTATTTGACTTAGTCCATCCACTTCTTTCCACCTAAGAAACTGAAACAAACAGAAGCCAGCTATCTAACACAGTCCTTGAAAGCAAACGGTATTTAAGCAGCATCCAGTAAATGATATTAAACCTTAATTAAAACCATATTGAAAGTATGAATTGGAAATGTTCTCTCTAGTCCTGTGGGTTTTCAGAGATTTCCCTCCCTCCCTTTTTAAAAAGAAACTAATAATTTAATCTCAATATATTAAGCTGACCTACATATAATATTCCATGTAAAATGTTATTTCTGCTATAAAACACATAATATGTCACTGGTTTAATTCCATTAGAAAGCATACATTAAGGTCTATGTATTATGATCATTAGGATAATAAAAGTAATACAATATCACTTTTATTATGTTTGAATTTAAAACATTCTTCATATGAGCACAAAGAATAATTAAGGGGATGGAAGAAAGGGGTTTTTTTTAAATTTATAATGAAATAAATTCACAGGCGAGAGCAAAGAGACTGGTTTTTAATCTGGAAAATCAGGAGCTATGCTTTTACACCCACTATGTAGTCTTAGACTTTTTTTTTTTTCTTTAATTTCCTTTTCTTTGTAACTTTGATTTTGGTCATTTAGTATAGCTAGCTTTTGTGATCATATCTACAGTTGGATTCCCCACCCCTCCCAACTCCCTTCTCTGAGTGTCATGGGGTTTTTAGAGAGAAAACATTTCTGCTTGTACAAAATAAATTTCCAGACATTTTAATTATGAAGAAAAGTTTGTCAAAAAAGGACTTTCAACTCAGAATTATAGTTCCAAAATACATTTGCTTTAAAACTCAAGTTTTTTTTAAGCTCATGTCCAGATTTTTGAAGCTTGGTTCATAACTTATGAAAATTTGGGATTAGAAATGTGATTAAGACCAGGAAATAAAAACAATTCTGTTGTAAGACACCCAATACATCTGATTTTTCTGAAAAAACCACAGAAGACCTAGAGCCCACATTCAGCTCAAGAGAGTTTCAGCAGTCTGAAAAGCAGACACAAGATGGATTTCTGTAAAGGTACAAAAATGGCTGGTTTTGAAGCGGGACTATACTTCAAGCTTATTTCTATTCAATCATATTTCTAGCATGCATTTTACTGGACAAGAAATGAAAGCACAGCCCGCTAAACCTGAATAAGACAGAATTATTTCTCTACAAGTAGAGGAGAGAAAGGAGAGGCAAGCTGGCACTTATGATATAGGAAACCTTAGTAGTAGGAAAACTGAATGCATTTAAGACCTTAAAATCTCACTTGAGTTTCAGTCAGACAATACTCCCTCACAATTCCCCACTACAGTGGGGAATGCCTATGAAAAGGCAATGTTGCATGCAAACCAGCTATCTTCCCTACCAGGTCCCATATGTACTGGCAATCCACTACCTGGGTGACAAAGAGGGATAGCTGTAGGAGAGGACTTCATGTTCTGCCTGAAGCACGTACAGGAGAACAAACTTTCACAGTATACTGTTTTAAAATGCAGGAGTCGTATCTGCCTTTAAAGCCTTCTTATGCTCCAAACACCTCATGGAGCTACACACCAGTTATGTCATTTGGAGCTACTTGAAAAGACTTTGGTGGAAATATCCTTGCATGTCCATCACTGAAAAAAAAACCCAACATTTGAGTGTACATTTTTAGCAATTTCCTATAATAAGCAAGCAACATAAATACTAAACATGACTTATCTCCCTTTTCTTGACTTTTGGAAAATTTTGAACCTTTTCCTTCAAAAGTATGTGGGAATGAATTGTTTTCTTCAGAGCCAGTCCATTCTCAGAGTCTGCACGCTCCGAGCATCAGGCAACACAGCTCAGCGGCTTTACAGAGAAAGGAAGGGCCAAGAAGGTGTCCTTTTGATGCACAGGGAACTTGACATAGGAGTCT
This sequence comes from Balearica regulorum gibbericeps, assembly GCF_011004875.1. Classification (NCBI taxonomy): domain Eukaryota; kingdom Metazoa; phylum Chordata; class Aves; order Gruiformes; family Gruidae; genus Balearica; species Balearica regulorum. Next base: position 20,250,425 of record NC_046190.1, read on the forward strand.
CTGAATAGGATGCTTCCAGCCCATAACATTTTCTTGCAAGAGGAAAAGATTCTTTTCTTTGCCAGCAATAAATCACATTTTGAAGACTGGAACTACAGGCAGGATTGAGACTCATGTTTTCTGGAGAGGGGTGCTGGGGTGTGCCATATCCTCTCTGCTTGGCATGTCTTATTAGCTTTACTGCATCTGTAATCTTTTTCTTGATTTATAGCAACTTCTCTTGCATATAGCTCTCAGACTTGCAGTGACAAAACTCTGGAAGGGAAACAGTGCTAAGACAATATAAAATTTTAAAATTGTATTTTCTATTCTGTCCAAAAACTGGCATGTGGTGGCCACATTCCTAGGATGTCCTTATTAACTTGACTGATGGCGGCACTTCACTACTCCAGGAAGCCCCAGATCCTTTCTTAAGCTTTACCAAGATCATCCATCCCCTTGGAAATAACGATATGCCATTCTCCTTCATGTCCTAACAGGCTAAAATATTTCTGTTTCAGATTTTTGGAGAGCAAAGGTCTATGCTTCTGGAAACTCAGAGGAGGAAATAGGTGAGTTCATGGCAAGATTTTCACTTCCAGACAGGAAGTTAGGGGCAAAGCAAATATAACAAAAATGAACGTGCTGAGACGACTTTATGCACTTTTTATGTATAAAAGATAATAATCTGATAGTGTGCTAGTACTTTGCCTAGCACAGCAGAATCCTGCTTAAATTACTTCTAGGTAAATATAACAAGCGTAGGGAAGACATATCTGGAACACAGGCACCCCCCTGCCTGACAGATGAAAGTGGATCCTTATGTACACGCAGTGATGCAAAAATCACAATATGGTTCATAGTTTACACTTAAAAATTCTTCTGCTTCCTCCGGTGAAGACTTAGAGAGGCAGAACAGTTGGACAGGGGAGGAGGCCGGGAACTGGGAGGTAGAGATGAAGCTGTGCACGTGCAGCTGTGGGAAGCACAAATAAGAGTTTGGCAGGATACAGAGTGGCAAGGGAGTAGGATGGGAAACTTCACTTTGGGGAGAAAAGTAGAGCCCTAGGTTTAAAATTCAGCTGAGACCTGAACGCACAAAAGCCTACAGGTGTTCATTACCATAAAACAGCATTGAGCCTCTTAGCCACAGGTTCACATGGTTTCATGATGTGCAGGGAGTTGAAAGAGTAGACTCTTCTGAGTTACCTAGTCTGGCTCAGCATCATCAGGCCCTTCTGAAGAATAAATACATTGGGGTTTGGGGTTTTTTTTGTTGTTGTTGTTGTGGTTTTGTTTTTTAAAGTTTTTTGGACACGTTTAAACTTTGGAAACTTTGTGTCACATCTGAAACACAAAGACTGTATTTATTACTTAATGGGGTACACTCGCTGACTTGTTCTCAACTTTTGCAGATTTCACATATGTTATTATAGGAGCTACTCTGGGAGCATTTCTAGCAATTGGGTTTGTAGCAGTAATAATCTGCATGATCAAAAAACAGATGATTGACAATGTCTTTGAAGGTAAGAAAAAATACTCCCAATTTCCTATCCAGAGATCTAGATCTCCTTATGTTCTGATATAGCAGATCTGAGCTTCAGTGTTCGGAATTGTCTATGTACTACAGCTCTGGTTTTCCTTTGAAGAACTATTTTAAAAGTGTCTGAAGTGCTGGAGTCCCTGGAACTGCAGATTCACATTTCAGTATAACAAACTCTGCTCTTTAGCCTTACAAGAGAAATAGAATTCACTTCAGCATACTGCCTGGATATCTTTTAGAATAATTAATTTTTAAAACAAAATTCTGTCTATTCAACTTAAGTTAAAGAGCCTGTTGGATTTGCAGGATGGGCAAGAGGCTTGCTCATGCTTCGTAGCTAAAGTTAACTATTTATTTCACTGATTCTGGACTTTTTCTTCAAATGTGACTGGCTAAGATATGCAGTTTCCATCAGAGTACATAGCAACACTCCTTATAACTTTTCTACTGTGACTGGTTTTCAAGTTGCCACAGAAAAGCATGTTTTTCACCTGAAACAGGCAAAAGCTCTTTGATCTAACATCATAACTGCTGGTAGCAACAGCTCCTTTTGACTTTGGACCAGCAGTTTACAACCCATGGTTTTGGATTCAAATCCAAAAAAATCTTAAACTGAATAATGCCCATCACTTTAGTAGACAGAAGCTAGTGACAGGCAGAATTTGTTCCATGGGCCTCCCAAGGGGCAATGCTGGTCCATGGCCCTCCATCGTCTGCACAGAGCCTCTCTTGGCAGGACTCTAAAGTACTTCACAGACCACTGTAGAACAAATATTGTGATGATTCCTTCCGCTGCTGAAATACAACTGTCATCTACAGAATGAAGTAACAACACACAGTAACACTCAACTGCTGTTAAGAGCTAGAAATAAAAAAGCATAGCAAATACAATAGCAGCAGAAAGTGGCAAATGAGGAAATGCAAAGTCCTATCAGGTTGACAAGAACATCAGTATAAGCTGTTGTTTTTTGCAAAAAAGAGTCCTGAGACTTTGCTAAGGCAAATCTTTGCAACCTAAGTTTTGCTGGTCAAGAGAGGTCTGTACTCTTAGTAGCACGTGAAAATTTGACTTGGAAGGAAACTATAGCAGTGAGGCAATCTCATGAAATATGCGGGGAAATAATCCTTACTGAAAGAAGAGTGAACATAATAAGAGAATTTGGGGACTGAAAGCATTGCTTATGGCACCTCTGTGGTGAATTTCAAAAAAACCAGCTTTGCAGCTCTTGTTGCAAGTGAAGTCCCAGCTCTTGCAGTCCACTTTTAAAAACAGAGAAATTCTGATAAGTGTAGCCAGTTTCCACCATGAAAAAGGAGTCAGACATTAAACAAAGGAAAACACAGTGAGTGAACTCAGTCAGACTGCTACAGCACAGGACTAGGAGCTGCTTGTCCATCCACTGTATCCAGAAACGTTTGCTTCTGTTGCTAGATTTTTGCATTAACCTTCATGCGACAAGTGAGAGGTAATTTTCCAGCATCCAGAACTGTCTAACCCTACTAAGTCAGCAGTGCACCATGACACACCGATTCAACAGTAGTCATAGACTCTTGCTTAGTAAAGAGGAGAGCACAGTGATCTTAACTATTAAGCTTAGAGTGAATTAGACTGAGCCCTCTGGGCCCAGTACTACTATGGTGAACTCAGCCTATCAGTCAGGACCTAATTCCATCCTATTTACAGCAAACGCTGCTCTTTCAAAACACAATTTTGTAAACAGACTCCCCAGATACCCCATGAGGATACAAATGACAATATGATTCTACTTTCTGAAAGACAAATGGCTGATGCTTTCTTTAGTGGCACTACATAGCAGGCCCAAAGGGAAACTGCTTCCACCTTATTCTCATCAAGCATCTGTCCTCAGAGTTGTTTCTTATGACACTCTGGATATGTCTACAGTCAAACTCAATATAGCCAAAATATTAGCAAAGATACAGCTCTGAGAAAATTGACATGAGATGGTCCAGCTGGAAGAATCAAGAAGGGCTTTAGGAAGGTTGCATGACACTACTAATATCAAAGAGTTTTGCCTCAGAAAGGACAGCTGGATCTTTACCAGCTGTGTTCTTCCTGGTTGCATCCTCACAACTTCTAGGCAGGCCTATCACCACTCTGTTCCTGGTTTCTTAACTAACCACATTTTCCTATTCTCTTTTTAGACTCAGATGGCAAAATGGATAGAAGGTAAGAGTCATTGCCCCATGCTTTTTCTGAGGCGGTGTGATGCACAAACTGTAATGCTTAACTTCTCTCCTTATGCATGATCACACAACTGTGATTTGAATGATAACACGTAACACACATGGAAGCCTCTAGAGGACCATGAATGCAGCCTATCTAGTAGATCTGCGTGGAAGAAGGAAATTCCTTGTAACAGGGTGTTGACACTTCAGAAATAGGAAAGAAATCCTAGCAGACTGAGATTCTTTTAAAAAAGAAAATCCTTCAAAAAGTTTTGTTATTTTTTTAGTTTGTACTATGCATTATAATTACAAACTCATTTTTAAAAAGCATTTTTAAGGGATAATTACTTTTTACAAGCCCTTAAGATAAATATATATATATATGTAAACAAGGGTAATTAGCTTCATCAACAATTTCCCAGTTACTGTGTCTGGATCTCAGTTCTGAAAGCTGCCCTCACGCCAGGCTCTTACAGGCCAAGGTCATGCAGCAACATTCCTGCTGGAAGGGGTGTGTTTTGGCCCTTCACCTTCCTCCCTGCTATCCAGAAACAGTAAGACCATTTTAGGTTTTGAGCACCTGATGTGTTCACAGGCAGAAGAGGCAGTGCTAGACTACTCAGGCAATGGCCACTCCTCATCTCCTCCAAGGAGAGGCAATAGGATGGAGATGTACAGGAGCAGGGACTCTGGACTGCTAGTTGTCTGTTGGCTCACGGTAATCTACAGATGTGGGCGCTTTTTTTGTGTCCCTTAGAGATATTTTATGAGTGACTAAAAAACCCCAAACATTAATTAATCAGCATTCTCATGAACTGAAGGCAACAGCTGTACTCAATGACCTAAGAAATGGCTTTTGGCCTCTCTCAGAGAACTGGATAGAAGGATGTCCCCATCACAGTTATTCCTCATAAAGACAGCACAACTTATGTAAACACTCAATTGAAGATCAAAGCAAGGGCACCCTTGCAGCAAGTACTTCAATGTTTTGCCTGTCCAACAGAGAAGGGCCCCAGCTGTGAAGCGTCTGCTATTTTCCCAGGGAGGCACTTCCCCAACCTCACACAGCTAATTGTTACAAAATGTTTCCTTTCTAGTAACACACTATTCTCTTACAAGACACTGTTAATTTCTGTGTATTAACCTAAAATAGATTAGGACTATTTTATGGCCAGAAGGACACACTTAGAATACCCAGTAAACTTTCTGGTGTATTAAGGACAGTATAGACAGAGCAGTGAATGGGAAGGGTATGAGAAAGAGCTAAGCCGAAACGGAAAAGCCAGAGAGCAGAGTCAAGAGAAAAGGGAATAAAGGGAGGAGAGGGAAAAGACAAGAAGAGACACAGAAGGCAGTAGATTTACTACCTGGATGAAATGCAGATGGTATGATCTATGAACTGCTCCACACTGGACTTTTCTATCTCCCCTTGCTGTTTATTATGTGTGATATTTTCCTTTGGAGACAGTTTGAACATCTACGATACCATCCTCTGATCTTTCTAGGGGAAGTGACTGACTTTGTCATGGCAGCAAAATTTAACATCTTTAACGACGACCTTACATTGACCTTACCTTTGATGATTCCTTGTCGCAGTCTACAGGCATTTACTAGAAGGTAGAGTGAAGTTTCCAGTTTCATGCCAAAATTCTAGTCTTAACACTGGAAACGTGACACAATACACAAACTCTCTGCCTTAAAGCCACCGACACTGACCAGTGAGAGAAGCTGTAATTTCACAATGTTTGGGGGCAAAACTATATATGTTAAAGATGACTTTTTTTTTAACGTAGAAAATGACTGGAAATCCACCATTGCTTTTTAATCAGTTGTACTTTTCAATTCTACTGTAGCAGTGAGTAATTTACTAACAAATCATTGTTCTCATTCACTTCAGGGCATCTATGTATTACTCCTTGGTGGGTTATTCAGGGATTCTATAATGCAGGGATTATCTAAGGAAACAGTATAGCATTTGACTGGTCTTGAGGAAACTACTGACACTAAAAACACTACCAGATCCATAGCAAACATTTTAAAATGCCCTCATACACTAATTCTCAGTAGGATTATTGAAATGCAGATATCCTTGAGAGAGCATCAATTTTTAGCAAGAAAGTATATATGGTTCTTTGTTTTATAAGCAAAGCTATACTTTTCCGCATCTCAGATGGTTGATGCAGAACTAGCTTAGTCAGTTTTGCACCATCATTCTGCAACCCAAGAAATCTACTCACAGAAAATCAAAAGGAAATACAGCATACAGGATTCAATGTATTTTTTTATCTTTCCTCCTAACCTTCTTCAGGGTAGGGCCTTTCCAGATCGTAGAGTTTGTGTTGACATGCTAAACTGGCCTGTACCTAACGGGAATATCTTAAAGGTTGGAACTGGGCCTTTATAGCACAAGTAATAACTGAAGTATGTGGTAGCCTTCCATAGAATGCTCACCCATGTTGGCATCTCTGTTGTAGGACCGAACTTGACCCAAAGAATGGTGTTATATGTTGGAATCTAAAACATGGCATATATTGCAAAGGAGCTGTATGGGAGGTAGCCATTCTTAATAACGGCAACCAAAACAAAAAAATCTCCAAAACTTCCAAACACAAAGCCACCACAATCCCCCCACTTTATTTCCTGAAAAGAGCATTGAAATATTACTTATGCTGAGTACTTGCACTGTAAGTGCTACAGTATTATAAATACCGAGGAGATTCCTCAAGAAAATCCAAGCTGTATGTTGATTTTTATTTGATTTAATTTTCCCCATTGGTCATAGGGATAGTTTCCCATTTAGTCAAGTCACCAGAGAGACATGTGATAATTAGGTCTAAACTGATTTTAGCTACTTGCTTCAATTCCCTGGGGACTCTAATTTATGGCATTTTTAGGCCAGTGGCTAGTCCTAGAAAACCCTTTGATAAAGCAAAGTCCGTTATCTGAAATCACCTGGTTCTACATTAACTCCAACCAATCATACAGCCATCCTGAATCCCTCAGGGATACAGGTAACGTGAAACCCTCAGGGATAATCAAGACACCATCCCCTTAGGATCAGAGAGGAGAATTGGCATATCTTCCACAGACAACTTCATCTTCAGCTTGACCATTGATAATTATTAGCGTTTGTGCAGGAAAATACTTTAATCCAACTGATAGAGGACTCACAAAATTCACCTTCAGCCAAATTTTGGTTTAAATTTCACATCATTATTCCCACAAGCACCTCAAGCCACTTAATTTCTGTCCCTAGTTGGGACATACTCCGAGTGGGTGTCACCCAGCACAGTACCATCATAGTTGATGGAGTTGCTCAGCCTCGTACCAGTTGAAGACCTTGATGCAGATAATCTCTCATGCTAGAACCCTGATTAGCTGATACTGAACCTAACCAACATTGCAATAATAGGTTTCCACTAAAATCAGGAAGGATTCTGATGTGCCCCCCTTGATACTTTCCCAAATACTTAAACCAGAAGTGTTTCTGCACCCACATGACACTGACAGCTCATTGTGAAATAATTAACAGCATTCACCACTTTATTTAGTCAGGTATACAACATTAAGATTTAAACAATCAGTTCATAATGGGGTGCCCTTAAACTCAATGGGATATTTACTAACACTTTAGAAGAGAAAGACGCTTGAGGCAAGCTTCCCTCAGCTAACAAAACAGTAATTTAGATGTCAACTGACAATTATTTAATGTCCTCTTTTTTAATTAATAGCTCATGTCAGTTTCAAATGCCATCTTGGTGTAAGCTTGCTAAATTATAATGCCTAAAAATTTCATGCAAGTTTAATGTATTAATAAAAATGTCTGGGCACATTTAATGTTAGCGATATTTTGAGTTAACTACAGTGCATGGCAGCCAGATTTATTTTGACAGAAGGAGACAAAGAAAGAGACAAGGAGAAGGATGGAGAGACAGAGAACATTTGCTAAAAAGGAAAAGGTACATATTTTAAACCTGCTGCAACAGAAAAAGGGAATCTGTTGCCTCAACACATCCTGGGCAACAGCACATACCAAAACTCCCTATGCCACTCACTGGGTTCTACAGGCTCCCTGTAAATCACTCAGCAGATCAGGTTTTAAATGCAATACACAAGTCATTCTGATATTTGATGGAGGAGAGGAGGGAGGCTTCATCAGCCAAGTGCCAAGCGTATCGGTGATTTTCTTTTCTTACCCAAAGCAACATCTAGATATTCTTTTGTATTTTTCTAAGGGACCGACTTCTCTTTCCTTTGCTAGACTATGCTTGTGAATCACAAGGTACTCTTGAGAATCAGAGCATTCTTTAGGCAAATGGAGGAGGGCCTGGAATGTTATCACACCTTGAAAGCCTCCAGTCTTCTCATTGTCTAACTCTAAAAACAGTGCCATGGATTACATAGGAGGTGAAATCATCCACTTGGAAAATACAAACATCAGAGATGGATGGCATGGCAAAGACTAGGTTTGGGCAAGTTCGAATGTTGAGCTGCAGTTTCTTCCAACTAGCAGAACTGTCTCAGTCTAAACATTTGAGCCAAGAACACTTTTCCTAACATTTGGTCGCCTTCAGGTCTGTAGCCAGCTGCACTAACAGACAGAGATAGTGAATAGGAGCTGATGAAACAGTTTCATATCCTTCAAAGAGGTTTAATGTCAGATAGAAAGAAAAATCTCCTGTTTTGGAGAGGAGAGTAGTTCTTTCTGATCTAAATTTAGTCCAAAATGGTCTGTAATACAGTGAATTGCAGAACGCATTATTTACCAAACAGGAAGCCAATTGAGTAGGCATGAGTCATATCACTGATACTATCATCTGCAAGTGAGAGATGCAACCTGCCCAATCACTGCAGTCTGAGCTCACAAATAAACTTAACTGGATACCTAGTTTTGATGCTAGGATACTTGAGAAAGCCACGAGTGGGAGTCCTTTGGGAAATGGGCCAAAAATTTACAAATCAAAATCCATAAATAAATACACATTGAAAGAAAAGAGACTTTGGCCTTGTCTGAACATGCCACTGGAAGAGCAGTGCACAAAGGAGAAGGATCAAGATCCACAGCTTGCACAGGACGCTGGGCATTGAAATGCATCGCAGCGACTCAGACACTGCATCAGCTATTCACACGTAACACTATACATTCAGTCTGCAGCCAGGGAGTGATACCGTCTCAGCCTCTCTACTATCCATTGAAATCATATCTGCTTAAGATGCAAGCACATACTGCTGCTCTACTGTAGGCAAGTTCAATGGCAAAAGTACTTGAAATAGCACGATGCCAAAAATATATCAGCAAAGGAATTATCTTTATCCTAATCAGAGTAACCAAGATGTCTTCTCTACAGAAGATTTTTATACAAAGAGAGCAGGAAACAGGGACTGGTATTGGTTGTTTTAAGCCATGCTACAGCAACTTTTGTGAATTTTAATTACTTTTCAATGAAGTAATTCCCTCCTGTGAAAATAATTCAGACTTGAAGATAGATGTTTTCTTTGCACTGACCTGACTTTAAGAGGACATTTTTCTCAGCAGTAAGGTATCTCACTTTTCAATCTGGAGATAGCAGAATGAGGCTAGTTCATTCTCCACATTTCATTCAAGACATGGCCTTCCTGCTGAGACCCCCCATTAAAAAGTTAACATAGGATTTGTTTGGACACCTTTGCAGAAGGAGATGAAATGAATGACTCATTACACAAAATATGTGACCACTGAATTGTCAATCACTACAAAGCACTAACAAACATTGGTAACTGCAGATGGATATGAAGAAGCACAGGCATAAATCTATGTCTGTGATATGCCCCCAGGAGATGGGCACTGTAGCATCCCATCTTTACCTGCAAGATTACAGTCTCCACCTTCCAAGTTTCCTATTGCTTAAACATGCTCCCTCAGTTACATCCAGCTGTCTTTTATCTTTCTGTTTCATCTCTTCCAACACATGGGATGCAAGTAAGAAATACAGGCATAGGAAATGAATTTAAGTACGGTCACTGGTGTTCTGAGGAAAGCATTGGAGTGTTACCAATCTTACCAGAAGAGCAAATCTTGATAAGGAATTGTTTGAAAAGGTGAGTTGGCTTAGCCTTTCGTGCAGAGTCCCAGCTGCTTGGTCTCTTCCCAGCCTGGCCTTTGGACATCTAACAATGAAGAATCCTAATTTTCAAGAAGCACTTCCTTCTTTAAATGTAATATAAGACTCTGCCTACCATTCACTCAGACTGCATCTGACTTAAATTGCAAACTCAACTCACTAGTCTTGCAAAAAAAAAAAAGAAAAAAGAAAAAAAAAAGAAAAAGGAGAAAAAAAACCCCAAACCAGTGACTTATGAAATGGAAAAGTTATCAGAAGTAATTCAACACCATTGGCACTTGATGGATCTCTCATGGGTGGTCCTTCCTGAGATGCGTCTCATTTCTGCATTAGCAGAACAGTACCTGGAACAGGTCAAATCCTCCAAGATGCTTTTTAAGAGCAAACAAAATCCAAGAGCTTCAGCTGTCAGAAAGACACCTGGCAGAAGGCAGCTCACACTGCAGCACGGACAGGCCTCCCTGGCACAACAATCACTTCATATAGTCCCACAAAAACACACCCCAGTGGATCTGCCCCAGCCCACCAGTTACCTCCCTTTCCCCACTCAGATCAGTTTTGCCCTTGTATACAGCCATGACATTCCTCCCATAGAAAGAAAACATTGTCTGGTCTGGAAAGAGCAAGGCTTGGCAGGGGGATATGGGAAAGCAGAGAAGAAAAAGCACTGGAGAACACAGCAAAAAAGCTTTAAACTCTATCCAGCTTTCACTTGCTTATGACCATCACTGTAGCTGATGGAGATGGCAGAGCTCTCTTCCCTCCTAGTCCATCTGTTCTCCCATCTCCATCCAGGCTATCTTTCCCATGCCCATTGGGCTTTCTTCACCCCTTGTCTGTAGCCTGAAGGTATCTGTTTCTTCTCATGTGGAGGACTAGAAATGGTGGTGCTTATACAACACAAAGTATGCCACAGGTCCCACCACACCTTGCAGACCACTGCTCTTGGACAGACTGACTGCATCCCTGTCTTTGTTTTGGGCTGTCTGAGTGCATCCTTTAGCTTTGAGTTTTCATCTTCCACAGTTCCATTCCTATTGGCCCCAAGTATTTTCTGGACTTGTAGAGGAGGCAAAATTGAGTTTCAGTGCTACAGTTCCTCCCTACAGGACCTGTGAACAGTTCAAAGTAACCTTATCATGCATGGTCATAAAACATCTTGCAACAACAGACATGAAACATCAAAGGGAAAAAATTAGCCGTACCCTACATGCACCCCTATTCTCTCTAAATCCCCAGTAATCCAGACAACTTCCTCAGAACCACTGAGTTTCCTGCATCTGTCTTTGTTCTCCTAAAACAAGCCTCTTTTTTTCTTTTCCTCTCCCAGGAATATTCCTTTTAAACTATGACTGTCAGTGTCATCTTCTTGGACCTGGAGAAAAATCAGTTGTGTGGATCCAGCAGAATCTTTGACACCTCTGGGGTCAAAGACTAGAATGTTTTCTGTTAACATCCCTCAGCTATATCCCAAGCTGTTCTTTCACTTGTCGCTTTTTTTTTTTTTTTTTCTCCAAGCAGCCCTTCACAAGGTCTTTCATTCTGCCAACTAATACATTCTACAAACAACCCAATCATCAGGTCAACAAAGTTTTCATAAGTTGTTAGAGGTTTGCAAATAAGGAAGAACAGAGCCAGCAAAGACACTTAGCCTCCTCCATGATTTAAATGAGCCTTGCAAAATACATCAAAAATTATTCCTTTGTGGTCTGCTTTGACTGCAGAACCTCCCTTCACATTGCTACCATGGCCAAGTATCAGTAGTGAACAACTATCAAGAGAATGGAAGACAACTTGGAGGGCTACCTCCTCTTCTGCCTCTCAGGCAGCAGTCCATTTGCACTTCACTGAGGAGCAGACAGCACCTGCACAAGATGAGCCTGATACACTGGAGCAGGCCCGATTCCTTGCTCAAAGCTGTAGGGATTAGTGGAGGGCTGACCGACTGAACGCTGTATTCACTGCCTTAGGTTTTCTGAGTAGGCATCCTGGGAACTGAGTTTAATGAAAAATAGTTAAAGGCTGCACAAAACACCATAATAATGCATGCCATTGCAAATAAACATAAAAGTATGAACAGTATGTAACATTTACACAAACAACTCCATGTGTGTTTGTGTAAATGTTAAAAAACGAGCAAATGATCTCAGTAGAAATGGCTGTCTCAACTCCTTGCACATATACAATTGCAGAAACAAAATGTACATACCCATTCTGTGTTGAGGCAACGGTCAACAGTTACTAGAACAATAAACTGGCTTTTCTACCTGGTTCTGTCACTGTCCTGTCTAGCTGAATTTGTTCTTCTGAACAACCTTGGACAAGTTACTTTGGCTCTGGTTACCCTTTCCATAAAATGAAATTAATCTTTATATCACACACTTCAAAACCAAGGACACTAAGCTTTGCACTGTGCTGGGGACACCAGGCTTTAAAAAGCAGCACTAAGACACTCCGTAGCACTTTCAGGCTCTCAGTTCCTCTTAGCACCATTCCTGAATGGAGGGAATACTTCATATGCAGACACATATGCACACAGAGACAGTTTTTTATATATATATGCATATGTGTAGCCCAGACTGTTAGGGTGAGATTAATTCATTAAACCCCTTTCCAGGACACAGCATACTTCACTGATGCCAGCTACCAGCCTGACAGGCAGAGCCACACTTCTGGCTATTTTTTGCTCCTCCCTGGCCTCTCTCCACATTCCCTAGGAGAGCATCTGGCCCAGGACGCCTGTGCTCCCTTCATATCTGGGAGCTGCTTTTGCGGTTGACCTTTTCACAGCTGCCAAACAGGGAGGAATCCTTACTCCTTCCTACCCCTCTGCACAACTGTTTGAGGCTAGTCTTGAATAGCTCTAAAGCGTTTGATTGTAAGAGTTGGTCCCAAACCTGCTGAGTCAGGAGAATGCTTTCCTGGTAATATTCAGACACCTGTCAGAGGCAATTCCTTCCACAGTTATCATGGTCTCTACTGGCAAACTTGCTGGTGCCACTGATTCCAGCAATAAATGAGTAACTCTACCTTTCCCTGGAGCTGCTGTGAGGGAAAGCTGCTGATTTAAAAAAAAAAAAAAAAAAAATCAGAAATGTTTCTGGAAGAGTACCCTCTTCACTCCTGTCAACAGACACCCAGGGTAACTCAAATATTAGATGCCACCCAGCAGAGAGTCTTCTGCTCCCAGGCAGCACCTGTCTGCCATCCAGACTGAGTAGTTTTACGTTGACTAGGGCTTGTCAGAGAGGCGACAACATGGGATTAGCTAGGAATGAAAGCTGCGATCATAGCTAAAGGACAGCTTCAAAACAAAACAAAACAAAACAAGACCTCCTGACACAAGGGACTCAGAGTGCCACAGGTCTTAGCCAGGAAAGAACAGCATCAAATCAGAGCTCCTGCATATTCCAACTCACCGAACTTCCTGTATCCTATTGAATTTCTGGACAAGTTCACACTGAAAATATGCAAAAGGAATCACTAATTTCAGATGGTCCCCAGGAGCCTTTTTTCAGTGACTTCTCAGAAAATAAGATTATTTATAGATCCCTTTTTTAAGATCGTGTATATAGTCTGTCAGATCATTTTATTTCAGTTCCCTGATCTCTTACGCTCCAAGAGTTCTGCCTTGAAGGACCTGTACTATTTATCAGTAAATTTCAGCACAGCTTTCTAAAAAGACACGTGTGACAAAATTTCTCTCAAAGAAGGAAAAAAGACGGAGGCAAATTATGAGAAGCATGTCTCTGGCTGCCAAATCTCCTGTCAGTTCTTTCTTTAGCAAAGTTACCAGAAAATGCTTAAGTAGTATTGAAGGAAAGGGACTACAATAAATACCATTTCCCAGTGGAGTCATGAGATCTAAGAATATAAACAAGTTGAGAGCTGCAAGACAACAAAAGATCTTATTTCCAAGCACTGACGCTAGATGGAGTAAAACTGAGTAAGAGCAGTGAAGAAAAAGATTAAGAGCCGTGAAGAAAAGGGAAAGGATTAAAAATTCCTGCATTTCCCCAGCTGCTCATGTGTTGATTCTTTGAATGCTCATCTTTGATTACTGCTCTTAAAGTCACAGTTAATATCTCACTTTCTATACTTTGCAGGTCAAACATGGGATCGAGCCAGAACAGGTACGTTCTGGGGAAGCAGGAGTCTGGTGATGCGGGGAGATAGAGTGACAGTACCAGGCAGACACGTAGAAGTTGTAACGGCACATCCACTTAGATAAAGGGAAAGGTCACAGAGCAATAAAGGCTGTGAGGTTACCCGAGTTCTTACTGACAGCCCAGATCTGCCTGCAGGTCTGCCAAATGCTCCACATGGCCTAAGGCAAGTCATTTAACTGCCTTGTCCCCCAGCTTCCCAGTGCTATACCTGGAATACCATAACGTAAGGCCCAGGCATACTGCAAGGCTGTCTGCGTTACGGCACAACTATGCTGCAATGCAGCTGCCCCCCCATCAGCAGGTACTCCAGATAGTAAGCTATGAAAGATGCAGCCACAATACGGATCCAGGAGCTGCTGAGCTGCTCCCCCCTCACGTGGCAAGACAGTACTGGGAAGCAGCCGGAATGACAATAATCCAGAGTCTGTAACACTGTGAGCAGCTCTTGTAGCAGGATGCTGCCCTAAAATGCATTGCTTGCAGCCAGTGTATTCCTACCTGGCAGTGAAGTGAGCATCTGGAGGTCACCACAACAGCCAGAATCTTTATTTGTTCTGTTAATTCACTTAGGAAAAACAGGTACCTCCAAAGATCTATTGTGGTTTAACCCATCCAGCAGCTAAAACAACCACACAGCCATTTACTTGTTCCCCCCCTCCCCAGCTCCCCAGTGGGATGGGAGAGAGAATCAAAAAGGGAAAAAAAAAAAAAAGTAAAGTAAAACCCATGCGTTGAGATAAAGGCAATTTAATAGGACAGAAAAGGAAGTTGATGGTGATGATGGTAATAATAACAATAGAATATGCAAAACAAGCAATGCACAGCACAATTTCTCACCACTCAAAGGCAATGCTCAGCTAGTTCCTGAGCTGAGCCACCTTCTGGCCAACTCCCCAGTTATATACTGGACATGACATCATATGGTATGAAATAACCCTTTGGCCAGTTTGGATCAGCTGTCTTGGCTGCGTCCCCTCCCAGCTTCTTGGACACCCACTGCCTTCTCGCTGGCAGGGTCATACAAGAAGCTGAAAAGTCCTTGACTGCTTGGCAACAACTAAAACATCAGCACATTATCGACATTATTCTCATCCTAAATCCAAAACACAGCACTATACCAGCTGCTAGGAAGAAAATTAACTCTATCCCTGCCAAAACCAGGGCAGATACAAAGAAACATCTAGGAAAATAAAAGTTAAGTGGGAGAAACTTCACAAATGTAATTCGAGCATCTCTATTAATAATTTTCAGCAATTCCTGTATTTTTTATCTGACAATCTCCCAGCTCAGCTTTTACTATAATACTATGGATCATTCCAGGTAAAACTAAAGCCAGAAAGTTATTGTTAACTTGTGATGTTTCTTTCTTTTCAGAGACGTCAATGTACTAGGAAAACAAAGTACAAACGATCAATAATCCTTTTGCAATTGACAGTTACCTGGTCTGAGAATCGATAGAAGTCTCTTGTGCACAGGCAGGAATCTCACCAATACCAACTCCTTTCTTTGTTCTTTAATTGAAAGACGGATCGACTGATTACAGGAAGAGCTTATAGTGCATGCTAACTTCAATCACCTGCACACAAAAAGCCTGCAATCCCTAACAGCATATATATGAAGGAAATGTATGAGGAAAATAAAATAGATGAGCTCTGCTCATTAATAGATTGTGTTTAGTCTGTGATAAGTATATGATTGATTTCTAAAATCAATTAAATACAGGGTAATCAAAAAGGTAGCAATATATTTCAACAGGTGAATTCATGGTCACACCTGTACTTCAAGATAGGTAAATAATGACTGAAGTAACTTTAAATGTCATTCATTTGAGGTTGACTCAAAACAAGGCTTCTCAAGTTTTTCAGGAAATATATGTTTTGTGTTAATATGAAAATATTTCATTCACACTAAAATTATAATTTTTTTTAGCTTTAGGACTGATGTCTTTTGTTTAACTGTAGGTGGTAATGCTCATTTCAGCCATTTTAAATGTATTGTGGTAATTTAAAATTAAAAATTTCTTTTTGAAGTAATGTTTTTAATGATTTTAGAATGTTGAAATGAAAACAGTTTTGTGTACCCCCTCCCCCCCAAAACTCCCCCATTTCTGGACATCTGAAATGAAACATTTCACGTCAACATTCTACAAACAAGCTAATCTGACATTTCCAAAATTCACTCATCACTATTTTTTAGTACAAAAGAATGCACTAGCTTCAGTCAGAATTTGTGATTAATTTTGGTCTCCCAGTCCCTTCATTCCTGTTCTAGCCTTATATATTCTGTTGAATTTTATTTCATCAATGTTGCTTTGCCTGGCTCCAATTACAAGCTTCTTACTGTGGGAAAGACAACAAGAAAAAATAGAGCTTTGTCTCAGAACATTCAGAATGGCTGACATAATTTTAAATGGTTTAAACCAAAGTTATTTTGTAAACACCTCCCAGCTTTCACCAAAGCTGTAAGTCTGTGGCTTTGGTCTCAGTTGAGAAAATAATGCCATAGATTCTATTCTGTTTAAATCCACTTCTTTCAGGAATGCTTTATTATAACAAATATTGTCATCACAAGGTGCAAGAAAAGCAGGAAGATTTTTGTATTTCAGCTTGTAAAGACAGGGCAGCAAACGTCAGCTGGAGGTGCTCTGGGAGCACTTGGGTGGCAGCAATGCTGCGCTGAGCAGCTTCTGCTACTCTTACAGCTCCTCTGAGGAAACCCAGCAGGACTCAAAAGCTTGAGGGCCTCAGGTAGATGGCACACACAACATTACATGATGTTCACCATATTTCACAAGTATAGCTGTTATGTCATAGCATTAGCTCAGGCCAATGTCTATAGACAAATGGATTTTTTAATCGAATATACGTTCTTAAAGTTAACTTTTAAGCCAGTGTCTGCTCTCAGTTAGCTATGTGGCAGATCATAGTAAATGAAGTTCTTTCCAGTTCTTCACTACTGTAATATAGCAGAAGTTATCCAACCAAAAAAGACCAAACAAAAAAACCCCCAAAACGTAAATACTAGACTGAAGTCTAACCCAGAAATTATGTGTAATATTAAGAAATATCACTCAAAAAATCATGGAAGGCAGGGCCTCCCATGCAACAATCAGCTTTCAGACTGTGACAAGCTGCAATTAACCCCAGACATTAAAGGCAGAGCTGATGTGCTGAGTCAGGGACTTGAGTTAACACACTGTCAGAGCATATGAGCAGATATATCAGAATTTTGTTTCTATGAAGAATAAGCTACTGTACTACTTGTAACTGAAACTGAAAGGATTTGAATATGTGAATATTACCTTAGCAAAGGAGGTAACTTTCCAAGTGTGCAAAGGAAACTGGGTAGTAATTTTTCTGCACATTTTGAACAACAAAATGTAAGGGTTATTTTCAGAGGAAATTGATATATTGCAATAATTTCCCTGGATTCCTAGGTGTATGTTACCCAGTTCAGTAACACTGCAGTTCATTAGCAGCGTTTGCTAACAGATAAACTAAAGCAGTAATGTGATACTTGTAAGTAATTGTGTGTGTACATGTGTAAGTGAATAAACCATCTTGTAAGGTATCTGTTAATTGATTTGCTTCCTTTAGTACCATTTTAATTAAGACTTGGAACAGAAGAGAGCATGTGGTCAGGGAAGGAAGCTATTACCTTGCCTTATTTGTTCACACAAATGTTTTTTTCACATCAGTTCAGTACACTAAGGGAAATAAAGAAGAAAATAAACAAAAAAGGGAGTTACAAGCAGTAAAGGAGAAAGGTCTGGAGAATTAAGGTTAGTAATCTTGATCAGGCAAGGGTGGGGAATAGATTACGAGTTCCCAAAACCTTTTGGTGTGTGCCTTGTCTGCCTGGGTATGGGAATAGGACAGGCAGCACTGAGACAGACGGCGGGGGGACAAGGGACCCCCAGGGCTGCTGGTTCTGCTGCCACTGAGAGGTTTGGGCACACTTGGTAACTGCTACTGCTGCACAGGGCTGCCGTGCAGCAGCAACCAGTGCCCCAAAAAAGCCTAACTCTCCCACTCCGCAATTGTAGCAGCCAGCCTGACTCTGCACAGACAAATGAGGCTGCTGCAACTATTTTTCCACCCCAAAGAACTGCTGGTTTTGCCCATTCCTACATCCAGCTTTACCAGCACCGCCCACAGCATCAGCAGCTCCTGAATTTGGACCAAGCTGTACGGCAATGTTTGAAAGTAGTCAGTGAAGGAAAACTAGATGAAAGGGGAACATTTTGGAGGCATTCAGTCAAAAGACAAAAGATACTGTCAGCTCCACTAATTCTTGATGAAGGATGCAGCCTATTTTCCTGTCCAGCACAGGTTCCTCCTGCCCATGCTGAGCACCTCGACCTCTCCCTGAGCTCACTGGCACTCCCTTGAATGGATAACAGCGGGAAGGACTTCAGAGTCAGGGTTTGGACACATGCCCAGTTAGGTCACGCTGGACCTGCAGTCTCCTCATGGCAGATGCACAGCAACATAATGATGCTTTTGAATAGAGTTATTCAGAAGAGGAGACAGTTGTACACACAAGAAGTGAGCTAAGAGGTGCATACACAGCATACACTTCTAAAGAGATAACGATGCAGCGTTGGCTTTAGTTACAGTGCATGTGCCACAGCAACAGTGGGATCATTCAGGTCAAATCCTGCTGTCAGCTGCATCACTGTAAATTGGGACTAACTGAAGGAGCCACACAGCTTGGTGCAGCACTCTCTCACACTATAATAAATTGGGCAGAAATCCACTGGACTCAGTAGAACTGCAGGGGTAGGGTAGAAAAGCAGTGCCTGTGGGAGGAGTCCTCTAGGCCAGACCTCACTGATACAAATCTGCTCTGGGCAGTATGGGGAAGAGTCTGATTCAGTTCTTCCAAGCAGAAAGGATGGCAAAATTTGTAATAGTCAAAACAGTCACAACCTGAATCTTTCTTGGCCTCTCTCATGCCTGTAAGTGAAAAATCAGATCATTTTAGTCAATAGTATTATTTTTTTCTGTTTCTTATAACTGCACTTAATCAAATAAAAAAGACTAAGACTATTAAAAATGCTTTGACTCACCAACAAAAATGGGAAAACACAAGCAAAGAAAAGTACCTCCTACCCAGCAAACTTGATAAAGAAAGGATGTTTATACTCACCTATAAAAAGATACATGAATGGAGCGTGAATTAAAGAAAAGACAAAGAAGTATGATACCATATGATGGCACAGATCAGGTCTGAAATACAGAGTGCCTGTCATTGCAGAATTAAAAAATAGGACCTATGGAGGCTTCAGACTTCTGAAAATCGCACTCATTATAGACAGGAAATATTAGAATAGCCAGCCCAGGTCTGACTGAAGTCCATCTTTTCCAATAGCCTCTTTGTCACAGGGTCTGATAGCAAACATCTAGATGAAGTCTAAGAGCATTGCAAGCACGTGCCAATGCTTTCCTAGAATACCCTACTGCTCTACAGCAAACTTCTGCTTAGCGTCACTAAGCCAGAAGTGGTCCTGTTGAATTTAATATCTTCTGATATATTTTCCTTCCATAGTCAGAAGTAGTCAATTCCATAGATACTGTACGTTTATACATAAAAAAATCACAAAGGCCTTTGCCCTCCCTGTCACTACATCAGTGAATTTGTGTAGTCACTACTAACACTTTTTTTGCATGAAAGCAATTCACATACTCCTAAGAAGACACATCCAATCTTTACAGAGAGAGGAAATGAGACATGGAGCAGCCCAAGTGCTGTGCCAAAGGCCAACACGGGATCAGCAGAGCAGAGAATACAGACAGTGCTTTCCAAGTTCAACGTGGGTGACCTAATTATTATTCTTAGACCATCATTCTTCTTTACTGCTGCCTCCAACAAAAATGCTGGTTTTGGATAGGTTAGGTGTTAAGTATTTCACCTTATTGAATATATATGGTCTCGATTCTCATATTTCAAGCTTTAAGCCATAGAAGAACCCTGTGCTTTCCCTCACAACTGTATCAAACAGGAGGCTCAGCACAGTCAGTGACATTACACTGGGGTAGAACACTCTGTGGACTAACAACGAGCCCAAATGTGTCACAGGCAAACTGCCACAATGCACAGACTCTGCCTTCTGCATTCAGTTAGAAAAGGTGTTCCCCCCATCCCAGCCTGCCACGCAGTGCTCGCAGGGGCTAGCGATGTTTCATTTGCATCCCTTGCACTGCTGCTGCTGACAGTCTGTCTTGATGCAGGAAATCCACAAGGGCCTTCCTTTACAGACCAGATTCTACTCAGCACTAACAGAAATCTTTCTGAGTCAATGGGCAATTAAAATAATTACCTTTAATCGTATTCTTCAATTACTCCACAGTACTGAGGGAAGACTCACAGGACTGGGACCAGATGCAAACATATTCTGTTGTGATTAAAACTGGCTGAAATGCTCCAATGAATATAAAACACTGACTATTCACCCCTTCTGGGGACAACCTCTGTATGTTTTAAGCTGCTTGATATTTAAACTCATTAGAGTGACACCAGGGAAGCAACGGAAACCTGTGGTGAGTGCACAAGGGCTCCTGTGTGGACCCCTTCAAAGGAGCTGCCACCTTTAAATACATAAAAACCACAAAACAGCTACTTAGAAGAAAAGGCTTCTGCATAGCTGCAGGATGAGAGGTGCTAACAGCTAGTTAGCAGGCTAGTTGTTGAACCTGCCCTTCACACACCAGGTATCTCCAACAGCTCTGGGACATTGCTGTCCCAACCCAGGCCTCTCTTTGGAGGCTATGGGCATCTTTTTGATCTTTTTGTCCTGAGGGAGGGACCCTGACCCCACGTCTCAAAGGCTACAAGTACTCGTCTGTTTCCTTTGGGCCTGTCCCTTCTAGAGGCTACTGCTCCTTCCTGCCAAAGGGATTCAGTACCCAAAGCAGAGCTGGAGAAGCTCTGAG
Organism: Balearica regulorum gibbericeps; assembly: GCF_011004875.1. NCBI lineage: Eukaryota > Metazoa > Chordata > Aves > Gruiformes > Gruidae > Balearica > Balearica regulorum. The sequence continues at coordinate 20,271,339 of NC_046190.1, forward strand.
GTACCTCAGGAGGTCCTGGTATGAGGAGCTGACTGTGTGTGTTTGTTATGGGACTGGGGACATTGGCAGGTTTGCAAGGACTCAGCTGGGGGTCCCGGGAAATTGCTTTTTCAGATAAGCAAACTGATGATATAAAGGAGCACTAAATACAAAAGGGAACTAACTGATGCCAGGAAGGGGAAAAAGTGATTGCACAGGAAAAGGCAGGAAGGTGAACTTAAAATCACCTCAAATCACTGCTTTAGCAGAGTCAGGAACAACAGAAAAAGCAAAGTGCCGCCAACAGTCTTTATTTATCTAGAACTTTTGCACTATCTGACACTCTACTTGAGACACTACATCTTCAAATCATGTGGCTGTGGCAACCCCTACTTTAATTTAAAACCATAGAATCATAGAATAGTTTAGGTTGGAAGGGACCTTTAAAGGCCATCTAGCCCAAACCCCCCTGCAAGAGCAGGAACATCTTCAACTAGAACAGGTTGTTCAAAGCCCCGTCCAGCCTGACCTTGAATGTTTCCAGGGATGTGGCATCTACCACCTCTCTGGATAACCTGTCCCAGCATTTCACCACCCTCATTGTAAAACATGTCTTCCTTATATCTAGTCTAAATCTACCCTCTTTTAATTTAAAACCATTACCCCTTGTCCTATTGCAACAGGCCCTACCAAAAATCTTGCCCTCATCTTTCTTATAAGTCCCCTTTAAGTATTGAAAAGCTGCAATAAGGTCTCCCTGGAGCCTTCTCTTCTCCAGGCTGAACAGCCTCAACTCTCTCAGCCTGTCTTCAAATGAGAGGTGTTCGATCCCTCTGATCATTTTTGTGGCCTTCCTCTGGACCCGCTCCAAGAGCTCTGTGTCTTTCCAGTGCTGAGGACCCCAGAGCTGGACATAGTACTGCAGGTGGGGTCTCACCAGAGCGGAGTAAAGGGGCAGAATCACCTCCCTCAACCTGCTGGCCACTCTTCTTTTGATGCAGCCCAGGATATGGTTGGCTTTCTGGCCTGTGAGCGCACATTCCCAGCTCACATCCAGCTTTTCATCCACCGACACCCCCAAGTCTCTCTCTGCAGGGCTGCTCTCAATCCCTTCCTCCCGGTATCAATATCAAGGGTTGCCCCCACCCATTTGCAGGACCTTTCACTTGGCCTTGTTGAGCCTCTAAATATACCTTGCTCTTGAGGCTGTAAAGAACAGAGAGAAGCTCTGATCTCTGCTACATCACAAGTGCTCAGAAACTGGGAGATCAATAGTGCTAATTAAAAAACTCCCAAATTTCTAAACTGTCAGGATTATTTTGAGCATGCTTATGGATTTTTGAATTCTCAGGGTTATGAACACAAGCTCAGTAAACAACAGGCCCATACCTGCTTGCTACCAGAGAGGTAGTCCCTACCCTGTGACACACAGCAAGTCCAAGAAGTTCCCGGCTTACAAAGGGCAAAAGCCTAGCCCTGCATCTCCTCTCAAAATTACTCCAAGATGTAGCGCAGGAAAAGGTCACTGCATATTGCTGGGAACTCATGTGCAGATGATTTCCACTACAGACTGGCAGAGAGGAGTTAGAGGTGTAGACTAAATGAAAAGTTTACATTGGCACTTAAATGTAAATGTGTATATCCAACTACGAGGCAGTGCCAATAGTAATGAGTTTGCCCATCTCTGTTCCCTTCCTCCCCCCATACTGAGACCTCTCTCAAACTTACAGCATAAGATCACTGCCTCAGTCCTGCATCCCCTGCACAGAAATGATTCCCACACTTGGTTTCCCTGAGTAGTATTATCCAGATACCAATGTAGCACATTAATAAATAATTTAGATGTAATTCATAGCATTTTCCAAATGATATTAATGAGACAATAACTCAAATGTAGTTCCTGTTAAGCAGCATGTTCTACACATACAAGAGGGTGCAAATGGACAATTATTCTCAAGCCCACATGATATAACATTGACAAAACCAATAAACTTTTCATTCAGTTCTACCACTTGCCAGGCTTTTCAAACAAGGTGATGAAAGCAGGCAACACTGTACACAGAGGTCAAACATTAAGATAAAATTTTACATCCTTGTCCTGTGCTTTTCATTAGACTGAAAGACACTCAGATCAGATACCCATGAGAGGAAGAGCAAAATACCTTATTTAGCATCTCAGCACTAGCCTCATCTCTGTTCTGTGCCCAGATGGAGCAGCCTACAGCTTGGTGTACCAGCACACATCCCACCCTTGGCCCTTCTCTGCTCATTGTTGGAGCTTGAAGCTTGAGCCACAACAGCGCTATGGCCCAGCAACATGCACTAAAATTGGGCAGTCTTAGTTCATATGCTGACGCCTTCTCCTAAAGGAGTGTAGACATGTGCAACGTAGTCCCTTAGGTACACCTTGTTGAAGGGCTTAGACACACTTTGCATTTAGAGTTGAGCACAGATATGACTACAACTGATTTTAATTCCTCCGTTGAGTTTAATGGGAACAAGATGAGTCTGTGACTGGACCATCTGTGTGAGCCATAAATGCCTTCCCACCATGACTAAGGAAAAATAAAAAATTAATCTCATGTCCTTGATTTTTCAGTAAATAAAAACCAGTCGTTGGCCTAGAAACATGTGTTTTTTCAGGCATCCTTCTTGGTGAGGTGATGTTATTGTTCTGAATCCGGCTGAGGCTTAGAGCATGTGGGGGAAAGGAGCAAAGGGTGACTGCTCTGTGGCTTGTCTGCAGCAGGGGCAAGGAAACCACACAAGGGTCAGGGTGAATCCAGAAGTGGTACCAAGCCTCAAACCAAATAGCAGCTGCTAGTTCTCTGCTCCCAAGCCTTTCTACTGACTTATTTATTATCTCCTCCTGCGTAATTTGTCATAATCTCTGACTTGTCAGGCCAATTAATCATGCTTCAGAAAAAATGAGATTTCTCACAAGGAGATTATCTGTCTCTGACAAACAAGGGATAATTCAATTAGCTTCCTTTTCTAAACATTTATTAACTGGTTTTGGTAAATTAGTCCTTTTTGTAATTTAGCTATAATTTAGGAAGATTTAATATGTCATTAGGCACACCGAATTCTGTGTTAATATAACATTATAGCTGAGATTTTAATTGCCCGAGAGTCAGGAACTGTATACATAAATGGCTTGATTCCCACATGGAAGCAGCTGATAGGAAGCACACAGGGCTCCACAGAAATTCTCCTTAAAATCCCTTCTTCCGTGAGTTAAGCACATGCTTAAGCGACTCTGGAGAATAGCAAGATTTCTTTGACTCAAGTAAGAACTCTAAGAATGCAGTGAGAAAGAGAAATATTTACATATTTATATGCAGAATTTCTCCATACTACAGAAATTTATAGTATACATGGATTTAACTCTCCTCACAGTTCTCAAAGTTTCTACTTTCCATACTGCAATTTCCTGGGAAAATCCTAGTATCTAACAGTAGTACCTGACTGCGGCCTGTCAGATGAGAATTTTTTCTGTGTTTCATTCTGGATTATGCCTTTTAGTCCTTTTGGATACTGCCAATTGATACTAATGTAATGCCATTAAAGAAGTCAATGCAACTTCATACTGAGAGTAAAAATCAGCCTCTTTCATGCTGGGGGGAAATCAAGAGAAAATCAAAGCAATTGAGTTGTGTGAATGTTAAAAGGCATAAGAGGAGAAGCAGATCCAGTTTTAAAGCAATGTTAATTGCTTTACCATAGCAGGCTCATATAGACTTTGCCTAAACTGAATGTGAAAGGTCAGTTTAAGCAGACTAATCCCCGCACACTCCTGGCTGCAGCGTGACTATAGAGTGGATTCAGAGCATCATGACTGGTTGCTGGAACAACTGATCTCAGGGTATTTCCTGGCATACCTGGTAGTAAGCTGCCCATGGCAGATCCTTTCAGAGTTCATGTTTGACAGCATGGATCCACCATGAAGTGCTAGGATTTGGGGAATTTTTTTTTTAAGAGAATATTGGAGGTCAGGCCAAGGCAGCCTCCTCCCACCAGCGTTTGAATAGATTGGCCAGTTTCTATCAGAACTCGACAGAAGGGCAGAAGCCTCCAAGACAGTTACATTCCAGTATGTTTCATGAAGACAAGTAGCTAGAAAAAGACCTTATTAGTCCTTTCTACAGTGTGGATCCCAGTGCCTAAAAAGACACAAAACCCCATTTGAAGCTTTTCCCAAGGCTAGGGCATGCTCTACATCTCTCTTTACAGATTACCTGACACCTAATAATAGCCACAGCCTTATTTAGCTAATGTCAACCAAGCGCATAACACAAATCTGTTGGGAAGCAGACTTCATTAATTCTGCTGCTCACAAGACGTATCTGCTTACACTTGAAATACACATCTCCCAGCAGAAGTAGTAGGAAAATGGCCACAGTTTAAGACAAGCCTGTTCAACCCATCAGACTGGCACAGCCAATACACGCCAACTCTGTGGTAAACCACATTTAAGAAAACAGGTTTTTTATCACAGGCAACTGCCTTTCTGACTCTCAGATCGAATCACTGGTACCCATTTATAGCTGAGTTGACCAAGAAAAGCCTCAAAGCAGCAACATCTGATTCTTTACCTGTCTTAAAACACTCATCCCTAGCACAACAACAGAGCTTATACCTCTGGCAAAAAGCCAGATATTGTAACGACTCTGCCATCACACCTTCATTTAGGTAAAATAAGAATTTTCCTTAATTATATTTTATGGTTAAGATACTCCAGGACTCATTAGATACCATGCTGTTCACTAGTTTAAAGCCATGAATTCATATTTGAAATAAATTGTTTAAAACTGAGGCTTTTTTCATGAGTTATTTCAAGTGGTAATAGGAGGCATGATTCTGCACTCAGCTATACACCAACAAAGACTGGGAGTAACTTGATGAAAATACTGTAGGAAAGAGCAATGCAGACAGGAGAGCACAGCCCATGTATTTTTTAATTTAAAATATTCCTATATTTAACTACAACCCCAAACTCAATAATTATTACCATTAAGGGATTTATTAGGCAAGGATTGCTCTGGAGAAAGCCCAGCTGACCTCAGTGGGAATTTTGCCCAAGTAAACTTCCTATTGGAGTATGCAATACTACTTGTATGCTCACAGTCATGAGCATTATCAGAGACTAGATCCATATCTGAAAACTATTTCATTAGCTCTCAAAGGTGTTATTAGCAACAGAAGTGAAGTTTTAAAAACTATTGGGACAGATTCCTTGTGTCCCTTTTTGGTCTGTACAGAGTCCATTAACACTCTGCAAGTAGCTGGGAGGAATTCTCAGCCCCAGGCTGCAGGGCGCATTAGGCTCTTTTAATTTTCCTCCTCCTCAATGCCATTGTGGGGCATCGAAAAGAGAGGTGGAAAGGAAAATGTCCTGGGGAAAAAAGCAGCATTCACAGCATGTGTGGAGCTGTGCTTTTAAAATTGCTGATACGAGACACGTAGAAGGAAATGTTCAGTTCAATGGAGGTTCATGCACACCAATGCTGACCTGTTCGAATATCACATTTACAGTCTGTCAGACTCCCAGACTTGGTGTTATCTCAGGTCAAAGTATGCTATCAGGGGAGAATCAAACTATTCTGCAGGAATGAATAATGGAGTGGGTAAACTTCCTACTAGTGAAAAAACACCCTTAGAGAAGATCTGCACAGTTTCTACAGCTACAAACAATGAATGCTATCGGAAGGACAGAAGGATACTGGGCAGAAAGTCAATTTATTTCTGATAAAATTTGGACCTCAAATGCTTGAGGTTTTTAATAATTTTCAGTTAAGACAGGCAAGAGGCTCACAATGAAAATAGATTGCAGAATCTTAAGGAGGACTGCATTCCATGCAAAAATGGAACAAGATTTGTTAATGCAGGGGAAATGGAAAGTATAAAAGGAGTTTGGAACAGATCTAAGATTTGAAAGATGAACATTTTTTCTGGAGGGGAGAGAAAGGGAGTTGGGGAGGATGGGAGTTGACTAACTAGGTCCCTGACAAGAGAATAGTTCTTCATTGGCATTAAGACACACATGCACATGGAAGTCTGAAACGGGCTCATGAAAAACCCAGAAATAAACTCTGGCAAAACATCTGGAATCTGCCAAGCAAAGGAAGTCACCCAGACTCGACTTACAGAGTGCAGGCTGCTCTGATACTGTGGCCACGACAGCACACAAAAACCACCATAAGTAAAGAAATCAAGACAGGACCCGCCTGTGGAGCGGAGAGTCCAAAACAACAGTACGTGACTCGGCACACATGCCAAAACCATGCCCAGAGTTTAAAACTATGCAAGAGCCATAACTGACGAGATGGCAAGCAAGGCCTGGCAAGTTCAGCAATGGTAACACCACCACTGCCACTTCTGGGGAAGTCTGGACAGCATGGCTACAAAACATGATTGGGCTGCCAGATGTGGGATGCTTACTAATTCTGTCTCTGATGCACAAGTCAATGTAATGCCAGGAACAGTTGTATTAGCACTACACTGAGGATAAGATAGGTCAAAGGCAAAGCCCATTAAAGAACTATAAGAATTAGATGTATGTACAGTTAACAAACTGGAAACAAGACAATTTTCTAAGACTTTGTGAAGAAGGAAAATCTTATTGCTGATCTTAACATGGTAAGTCTGATCTAGACAGAGCACTCATCAGAGAAGGAATGACCAAAACAACTAAAGTAGGCTTTAGGGACACCTTTCAGGAAATAAGGAAGCTCTCAAAAAGTGCTGAACAGAGCTGAAAGGGCACAATTACTCCAAGACACAGGCCCCCAGGAAAGCTACCCTTGCCCTAAAAAGGAGGCAAGCTTAAGTCTGTTTTTCTGGGAAGGCAAGTAAGAAGTATCAGTCCAGTTGTTGAACATCTGTTCTGGTTGCTGTAGGGGGCAAACAGACACTTCATGGAACGCCAGGAAGTCCCTGACAACAAATGCTGATATAAGCAAAATCAAAGTACAGCTCAGGGTATCATAATTTTTAAATTTAGATTTTAAATGTGCTTTTGCACTTTTTATTAATCCACAGAATGTACAGCATTTAAAAATGGAAATATCATAGCTAGAAAGAACTACAGATGTTAGTAATTAGTGGCATATTACTCACATTTCATCGTAAAACAGATGTGTGTATTATTTTAATTATAATGACTAATACAAGATTTGCCTTTGACATATATATAAGCATAATGTTTTCTGTGAACCAATGCTTTAAGTATGGTTTTGATTTTATTTACTTTCCTAAGTTCAGTGTCAGAGAAGGAAAGTATATTTGTTACATGCTAACAGATCAAAAGAAGCAGAGAAAGTCTGTGTATTATCAGAAACCTGTGTTTTGATGGTATGCATTTGCAACTGGTAAGTGGAATGTTATGATCTGCAGCTTCACTCAAATTACTTCTCTTTAATGATAATATTTCCTTACCCTGAGGCTATACCACAAACAATTATGGAACATTTTGGAGCCTGCATTTTGTGCTATTACTTTTAAAAGACAGTATCCTGCTTCCTTTTTTTCCCTACAATCTTTTTGTCTTCAGAGCAATGTCCAAATACACTCATTTTTGAAAATTACTTGATATGCCATGGCTTGTATTATGGTCATTTAGCACTGTGGTCATTTACTGTATGGCTAGCTTTTCTTTCAGTCAAATTGTTGACTGCCTTTGCACTGACAGTCAGAGAGGAGTCTGTATATAAAAGTAAATAAATAAATAAATCAGACTTCAAGAGCAGGATCATTCAACAAAGTACTAATATACCTTATGTGGCATTCAGACAGAATTTAGATGCTTTCACCCACCTGTCTTATTTAATTTTAGAGGTTGCCTAGGTTCAGATACGGAGATCCCTAAAAGATCAGCATAATGTCTATTGTGAGTCCCAGAGAAGGAGCCGAGTCCTCCCCCTTTCCATTTGTGTGTCTCCACAGACACTCAGGCACACACAAACAATTGAGTCCCTCCATCAGCCTGGTGAAGTCAACCCCAAGCATGGGACACCCAGTTTACGCCCTTCAGCAATAACCTTCCCGATTGGAAGGCCTTTACTCAACATCTGCTGTGGACACCTTAGGTTTTGATAAAATTGCTGCTCCAAGTAACAGCACTGCTTTTCTAAATATAATCCCACAGACCCATATAATGCAACAGAGAGGTATTGGCTATTCCTATGGAGTGATCCTTCCCCTGACCAAGGGATGATTATCTGGCCTATCAGTATAAGCTGGCTTGTGTCAGCCCTGCTGCTGCTCTCAGCATTGCTGTTGTACCCTTTGCTGACAATTTCCCCAAAATTTTTCATATCTGACCTTTCTAAAATGTCACATTTTCTTGTTCAGATTGCCATACCACCTCTGCCATTGCACTCAGTCACTGCTTGTTGGCACTCTCCATCAGCAATCCCCATCAAAACCCTCCACTCCTATTATTAATAACTTTTGACAGACTTTAACCATAGGAGTAGAAATGTTCTATGCATAGGCTCTCCACCAGGAGGGTTTGGGTTTTTTTAGTTTTTTTTTTTTCCCAAACTGAGCAAATATTAGATATTCATTTGAAAAAACAAACAAACACAAGGATCTTTGCCAACATCTGACTTAAAATCAGCACAATAAACTTTTAATACCTTCACAGGTGGGAAAAATAATTTGTCATGTTTCCAGGGGACAATCCTGAGTTTAAAGCTGTCTTGCCCGAGTCATAGAGTATCATTCATACAGGTTTTCTGTCATTTAGAAAATGCAGAGGAAAACCCCTTTTTGTACTTGCACAAAGGAATTTCATGGCTGCTCACTTGTAATTCTGCCCACGTCCCTGCTGCCCTGCACAGACTATTGTTCCACGTAGCCATGGAGCCAGCAAATCAGACCGGACACAGCCAAAAGGGATCTGCCTGCTACTTCACTACATCAAAAAATCACTAATTTTAATGGGTCAGGACCTCCCCTCTTTCATCAAACAGTGCAAATAATTTGGTGCCTTTCTAAGGCCCACTGTTGAAGTAGTCATCTTCTCCCTGCATGAGGAGAAACATGAGGAACTTTGTCTATTGCCTTCTCATGTAAGGAGAGGAATGCAGGGGGAAAAAAAAAAAAAAGATCAAATTCTCTTTTTTTTTGTAATAAGTAGTGCGAATTTGAGAGTTTATACAAGGTAACTTTTCAGACAGTAGAAATACAAGCTAATTTTGTGATACAGCAACCCTGCACCTTATCCACATGGCCACAACGCTGCTCAGAAAAATGTCTGTGTTTGGTTAAAGGATGCATCCAAGCATACGGTATGTACAGTATGCAAGATGTGGCTTCTCTAATATTCTCTGCAAAGAATCATTTAAGAAATGGCACCTGAACTTCTGTACTTTAAAAAGGAACAGATAAATCATTTTTTTTGCTCTTTATTTTTACCTTTAAAGGAAAGAAGCTGAACAGACAGTATTTGGCACCTGACAGCTACACGAAGGAGATGCCTTTAACTTGCTACAGTATCAGCCTATTTTTCACTTAAAGGCAGATACTATACACCCTCATCTACAACATGAAAGAGAATCTATCCTAAAATATTCAATATTTGAAGGACATGCAAGTCAAATATTTTGTTTTTTCAAAGTTGTGCCAAAAATTCTTCAAAGAGATCATCTTAGAAACACAAGTGAGGTAATTTTTTTAAGCAGTTCATGGACCTGCTGGATATTTGGATGGATATTTGTTCATTATTTCACTGCTCAGCAGGAAACATAACCGCTTGTCTCATCCATAACTCCTCCTGAAGCTCAGAGGTCCAAGTTCGACCACTACTCAACCCTATATAGCATACAAAATTTGACTGCAGCTTGCTGATTACACTGGGAGAAATCCTTAAGAAACAGTAGGTTTTTACTTCTGTTTTCAAGTTTAAAGAATCTGTTTTAAAGTTAGCAGCTGCCAAAGTGTAGCAACACCATTCCTGACAACAGAGCAAAAGGCAAGCACATCTTCCAGGAACATTCCTGAGGTTAGGGAAGGATTCCCTGCTTTTCTGACAGCAAACTGCGCTGTGGGTACGTGTGTGGGTACTTTGTTTCCAGCCTGGAATGTTTTAAAAAATGCAGAACACAGAGAAGCAGGATTTATTATCTTAACTTAAGAAAAGCAGAAACAGAAGAAAGTCTTGGGGGACATGGTAGAAAATGGACATAAGAGGGCAAGATGCTATCTACGTTTGAGCAGGACAAAGTAGGTCAGAGACAAAATGTTGTTATTCCTTGGGATGTGAAGAGCTTAAATGTCTTTTCTGTGGTGTGTTCAAGGATTTAGTATTTCTACTAAGGGAGACAACATACAGAGAACACAAATCAGTATCAAAGAATATAAGACTAGAAGAGCTCTTCAGATCTCATTTGGTCCAACATCCTTCTGAAAAGCTGACCAGGTATACTTAGATGATTTCTGACAAATATTTGTCGAATCTGTATTAAGAAACCTCTCATAATGAGGCCCCCTCACCTCCCTATTCCACCCTTAAATAACCTCATGGTTAGAAAGCATTTTCTAACATCTAATCTCTCTTCCTGCAATTTAGATCTGCAGTTTCTCATTCTACTGTCAGTGGACATAGATGGTTGTTTATTGCCTCTCTTTGTAAGAGCCTTACAATACCTGGAGATTTATTATGCTTCCCAGGTCTCACTGAGTAATCCCAGCTTTTCAGTGTTTCCTCACAGGCCATGTTTTCTAGAGATGCGATCTTCCTTACTGGGCTCTCCTCTGGGGTGTCTCCAGTTGGTGCATATTTTTTTCCAAGTTTGTAATTGCTTTCCAGCTGTGAACTTCAGCTCTTTCCAAAGGTGAGTTAGTAATTTGTAAAGTGCAGATACTAATTTTGTTCCACTTGTTAGATAACAGAATTTGTACGAGCTTCACAGTCAATTTTCCAAACAGACTTCCTGGAGAAGGCAGGTTCTACATGTATCATAGCACTTGTGCTGGTTTTGGCTGGGGTAGAGTTAATTTTCTTCATAGTAGCTAACATGGGGCTCTGTTTTGGATTTGTGCTGAAAATAATGTTGATAACACAGGGATGTTTTTGTTATTGCTGAGCAGTACTTACACAGACTCAAGGCCTTTTCTGCTCCTCACACCACCCCACCGGCGAGTAGCTGGGGGTGCGCAAGGAGTTGGGAGGGGACATAGCCGGGACAGCTGACCCCAACTGGCCAAAGAGACATTCCATACCATATGGTTGTCATGCTTAGCATATAAAGCTGGGGGAAGAAGTAAGGGGGAGTGATGGCATTCAGAGTGATGGCGTTTGTCTTCCCAAGTAACCGTTACGCGTGACAGAGCCCTGCTTTCCTGGGGATGGCTGAACACCTGCCTGCCCATGGGAAGTGGGGAATGAATTCCTTGGTTTGCTTTGCTTGTGTGCGCAGCTTTTGCTTTACCTATTAAACTGTCTTTATCTCAATCCATGAGTTTTCTCACTTTTACTCTTCTGATTCTCTGCCCTATCCCATTGGGGGGGGTGCAAGTGAGTGAGTGGCTGCTTGGTGCTTAGTTGCCAGCCGGAGTTAAACCATGACAGCTCTGCAGATAGAGATAACTAATGCATAGGAATAAATCATGTAGTATCACTTAGGAGCAATACCTGACCAGTTTTGGTTCATATCTCACCCACATATTCACCTTAATTCACCTTGATCCAAACCCTGCATTCCACAACCATTTATTTCTCTGCTTGGACACTGCCTCCACCTTTCTACTCAATCCACGTGGCTGGGTAAGGGCAGATCAGAAATACCAAGTGCAGGCAAGGGGTGCATTTCTTGAGATATTTATGGCCTGAAAAGAAGCAGGTAGGCCCAAGGAATTAAGGTGGAAGCCTTTATTCTTAAAATAAATCTAGACTAAATTTGCTAATTTGGAAAATTTGTTGAATAAATGTCTGAAAACTTAAGACAAATGCTAAAGTACATTATACCTTCTCATATTAGATCACTGGTGGTGTAGTGTGACTCTTCATGAGCCACGTAGCACCATTTGACAGCAGTGGCTCTTTGAGTGTCCCTGTGTGGGTTCAGTGATTTTTTCATGATGAGCTTCACCTCAGAAAGTTCTCCCTCTGTAACTACCAAGCTTTATTCCTATCAATCAGGGCCACATCCAGTACTGTGGGAGCCACGGAGCCACCCTGACCAGGGAGGAGGAATATGCTGGCAAACTTCTATCATCTTCAGCCCAGAACAAAGTGACAAAGGAGCCCATAGTGTGGTTGGGTCTGATCATTGAGGGTCTGAGACACAACATCTTGCTGAGACACTGAGTGCTGCAAACCATATGAAGCTGGAAAACAGCTCTCCTGGGAACACAGTATTGTGTGTTTGCCCTGCCCATACTACACTTCTTTAAGCATTTGCTACCAGCCACAGTCAGGAAAAGGGCACCAAGCTAGATGGATCATTGCTTTTTCCCAGTAGAGTCATTCTTACATCTCCTATTGACAAAGAGGCAGTGGGATGTCTCTTAGAGGGAAGATCCAGACACAAATTATGGACACAAAGTTTTAAATATGGTGCCAGCACAGGTTGTGTGGAAAGCACAGACCAAATTTCATGAGACAGAGGAGTTCACAGATAAACCATGTCCCTGCAGTCTTCAGGAGAGGCTAGCACTTCCCCAAACCTGGCTGTAACACTTGTTTGGGGAGGCAGGCAAACCAAAGCAGGATAGCACAGCGCATTGTCAGGGCAGCTCTCACCAACCATGCGTTCTGAAGTCAATGACCAGCTCTGAGCTGGGTATAGTGGGATCAGCAGGCTCACAGCAGGTACCTCAGAGCAAAGTATTGTCAGTAATGGTTTAACTGGGACGGGCACCTAAGGAGAATGCATAGCCAGACATATTAATGCACTGAAAAGCCTTTGAAATCCATCTTAGCTTGACATTTGCTCACCTATTGCCAGAAATAAGGACAGCTTAAAGCAACATTTTAATATCTTTGGAGAACAGAACTGAAACTGCAATGGACTTTTTAATGGTCCTCAAACGACACTGCTATGTATGACTGTATGGTGCTGAGACTATGCCTTTGTGCATGATGATGCACAGTAAGACTTAATCAGGTTTCAACTCTTGCACACCCCTAAGGATAGAGAAAATACACGACAGAGGCTCTGAACGCTCTTGCAAAACATCCACAAATCTCATTTTTTCAGGATTAGCAATGCCCTGCAAATTGGAATGATCAAACTTGAAGCAAGAGCTAAGAAAAACATAATAAATCCCTTGTGCTTTTATGCAGTCCCAAACATAATCATAAAAGTAGTAACAAAAGCAAGTTTTCTGAAGTACAAAAATGTGCTCTCATTTGAAGAAAGAGAAAATGGAAAAATACGTTACAGCATCAATAGTAAGGATTTCACCTGTCTAGAAAAACATCAGATCCTACTCAGGTACATCAGTATCATTCATCACCCTAAAAGAAAAAGGAAAAGAGAATGGAGGAAGGACACTTTACACTGGGAGAAAGAAAACTTCAGTAACAACATCACCCTATCTAGCAACTTGCCAATCAGTCAGAAATAAATGGCAACAAGTAAACTAGCATCAAATCCCCAAACACAGTGTAAACATTGCATGACATTCAGAGACCTAAAAAGCACGATGCTTACATTTTGGAAGCTCTTATGTAGTGTTTTTCCTGTTGACATGGAGTTGGATCCACAAAACAGTATTTCCCACACATCAGTCCACAAAATAGCCATGGAAAAATACCAGGGTAGAGTTTTTAATCCTAAGCCGTGTTCTTCAGCAGCTCTGGACTGTTACAGTTCAAAGTTAATTTGGCCCATTCAAGGGATGGGAAAGTTTGGATAGAGATCCAAACTCCCTCCATGCTTGGCAACACTGAATCAGTCTGGATTTTATCCATCTCCAATCACTGAACATTCATTTGTAATTAGGATTCCTTAGGCCATGGGAGCTACCAGCTGCTGGATTCTAAAGATCGGAGATGTAACTCATGTCTCCGTGATGACGTTCAGGCAGGTAGGTATCATCTTTGCACATAGCCTGGATGAGGTGTGGGAGGGTGATAAGTTGTTGCTGCCCTGATCAGTCCAGGTAAAGAAGTTGAGAGAGACAGTTTATTGCTGCAGGCGGGTAACAAATTCCCATACATCACTCAGAACAAGCATAACTCTCCTTAACAACGTCTCAGGGATGAAAGTAGGCGATCAGCCTGCCCCAGTCCATCTACACATGGTGAGAGTTGCAGCCTTGTGGGGACATTTTTCCCAGTGCTAGAGCACAGCCAAAGCAGCGCTGTGTGAGTTGCAGTGGACGCTACTGCATCCCTCTGCCACGCTGCAATATTGCTGTAAGGCAAGTCACAATTCTGCTCACAAGAATCCTGCAGGAGTTTTTGGAGACAGATTTGGGGATGTTAGTAAGACCTTTCAGTAGAAGGCAGGTTAAGAATAGCAGCCAGGGAAGGAGGATGGGACAGCAAAAGCCAAGAGGCTGTGGTTACCTCTCCTGTGTGACTTTGCAAGGAGCTAAAGGGGATTTGCACAGCAGGTCTCACCCAGAGTGACTGAGGCTGATGATTTCAATAACAATGTCCCCAGGGAGTGAGGGGCTCCAAGCTCTGCATGAACAGGCAATCTGAGCTGTGTTAGCTGCACCAGAGTGCTGAGTAGGCACTTTCTGCGTCAGAGCAGACCCGTTCCGGCAGGAAACGAGGCCACGTAGGTGCTGCCAAAGCTGAGAAAGCCATATCCTGCGGGTCAGAGGCTCCGCTTGCATGCATCAGCACACTTTCAGAGAAGCTGAGGGAGGTGCACTGGCTTACAGAGATGTGTGCCTGGCCTGTGGGTGAAAAAGGGAATTGTACTGCATGTTCATTTGGCCTCTGGGAATTTTTGGTGCATGGGTAAACTGTGATGGTATCAGGTACAAGGCATTAACAAGCCTGACTAAACATTTCAAAAAAGCAGAAACATCTCGGCTGCTTACCAATGGGTTGAAGGGATGAAAGATTTTAACAGTGAAATAATGCAAACCATATAATTGCAACCTTTCATGCAGGTTGTTCCAGTTCCATTAGCAAACCCTTCCAATCCAGGCACAAAGGAAGGTTACAGATCACCCAGCTGCAGCCCAGAGGTTGGAACCAGTTTGCATAAAATCATCCAACAAGTCAGCAGCAAATCTGAGAAGATGGAAGGTCAGCAGTCTATGTTTCCTCACAGTTCACTAGCCTGACTAGTGTTGTCTGGCCCATGAGTATATGCCAAGAGACTGGCAAAATGTAGATTTATTTAGGCATGTTAGGTACTGTGTTGCCTAACGAATGCTGCTGGCAGTACATGTTAGCGGCAAGAGAGAGGGCCATGCGTAGAAGCTCATGGATCCTTGTTCCTAGCTGTGCAAAGAAAAGCTCTCCCTTGGTAAAAAGACCTAAAAGGGCAACATCACCTGAGCTTATTTATGCAATGACAAGTATAAAAGAATTCCAGCTTAAACCACTTCTAAAAGTATTTTCTGAAATTTAAAAGAAACGTCCTTTTAAGAATAAGAAGCACTTTTCATGTTCTTATATTAACAAAGGTCTTTCAGTGGGGAGAAACCAACTAAATCATTCTACACAAAAGAGACAACCCACAATACAGAAAATGTCAAAGGTACAGAGATTGCAAGCTGAAAAACAGAAAGAATATGTTTTCAGTAAATTGGCATGCACGTATGACTGGAGAAGCCCAAATGGGCCTCTGACTCCTCCTCTTCTACCTATCTCTTATCACAAGCAAATATATCCTATTAAGCCTTCTCACCAACTGATCAATCCAGCTCTGTCCCAAAGCTCATTAGGGTTCTTGATGCAATTAAAGCAACTGTTACTGCGATCAGTAAGTGGGATGCTTGCAAACACACAGATATTGATACTGATTCTCATAGCGCATCTTTAAGCTCTGTAGGGTCCAGGGACTCACATTAGAGCTTAGGCAGTCCTTATCGATATCTTTACGTCAGTGTTTTGTACATACCATTAAAAGGTTAGTAGACTGAATTTATGAGACATGGGATGAGGCATGACTGAGCCTAGCAGAATTATATGAGAAGGTGTAAAACATCCACCCAGTCTAATATCTTTTCTCCAACAATGGCAAGCAGCAAATGCTTTGGAAAAGAGTATGCAAAATCAGTCATCCCTGCTTTCCCTCTCAATCACCAGTCCAAGGACTTCCTGTGCTGGAGCTTCCATCAGGACCATCATATTAAAGAACTGCTGGTACACTTTTTTGTGAATGTATCTGTTTCTTTTTGAATTAGCTTATCTCTTTGATAGGATTTCCCTTCGCTATGTTAAAGGAGTAGACTTAAATCTACAAATCTTAATTAGCTCCCCAGGCAGTATAACTTTTAACAACTCCCTCTGTTTCCTCAAGTCTGCTGATTGTTCAGTGCATAATCCAGACCTGTGATACTCTTGCAATGACTGTTTGCTGTACAGACACAAAGGTCTGTCCCTGAAGTAAAAGAATTATGTGATATTAAAGGCAATGTTCAGTCTCATAAGGATCAGATGAAACACATGCTAAATTTTCTGCAATGCTTAAAAGCAGACATGTATTATCTTGCCTAAGGGATTACTAGGAGAAAGGTGGAGTAGCTAAATTGGTACTAATTGCCCTATCCAGGGAAGCAGGAATGCCAAAGTGTTTGTATCATCCACATTTCACGCAATGTGAATACTAAAATCAGGCATAACCCATCATACCTGCTGGTAGAAGGATTAAGCCCATGTCTCTGGAAATTTGTGAGCTTTCAGATGATAAATACTTTCAAAAGGAGCAAAGGGGAAGGACAGGAGTAGACTGCCAGGTGCCAACTTCCCTTGTCCTTTCTGGCCTAGAAGTATAGTACTGTTCAGCAAAACAAGCACAGTAACCTTGCAGCGATGCACCTTAAGCTGCTATATCGATTAATTTAGGACTTTCTCAGAGAGAGTGTGAATGTCAGTGGTCAGTGCATGTATTGTCACAGCAGAGTGAAAAATCCTCCTAACACCAGAGCACTGTGTGTAATGTCCTAGCACAGCGTCCACACAGCCTACAGCATCCATCCCCATGCCTGCTGAAGGACCACTCCTGCCTGTCAGACCTCCTTGTCCCCAGGCTGCCACCAGCAGGGCTCACAGAAAGGGGGACAGCTGTTAACTAGAACTCCCTATTAATGGTGGTCGTGTTGCAATTAAGGAGTGGGATGAAGGGAACGAGCATCACGGCCTGCAAGATTTCAAACACCTCCAGGAAAGCAGAGAGGATGTGTAGCACAGCCTTCCCCATCCCACCACCCTGCCCCACAACCCCTAGCTGCCAGGCTGTCTCACTCGCTCGCAAAGAGGCTTTCTGTGCTTAGAGAAGGGAGCTTTCCACTTACCATCTGCACAGATCCATGTCTTTTGGGCAGGGGGTGTGTGCACAGGGGGGATCACAGAGACTACAGATGGAGCAGCCCTATCTAGCCCCAGTGCCACCCCACAGGCCTGCGCTCGGTGGGAAGAAAAGAAAGGGATAGAAGGCGAGAAAAAGAGGAGGAGAGTTGAATAAGGGGCAGGACGGTGGGAAGAGCAGAGAAGTAGGGAGGGAAGGAAGAAAGCGGAAAAAAAGGAGGAGAAAGGGGAGGAGATGAAAGGCAAGGGGAGAAGGGAGGACCGGGCGGGGAGGAGGCGAGAGGCCGGGGAGGAGAAGAGGGAGGCAGCTCGGCAGAGAGGGAAGGGACGGGACCCGGCGCCCCGCGGGCCATGCGCCTCCTGGCCACGGCGCTGGCCGCCCTGCTGGCCACGGCCCCGGCCCCAGGTAAGCGGCACCGCGGGCGCGCAGCGGCCGGCGCCCACCCCCGCAGCCCCTTCCCGGCCGGCACGGAGCAGCCCTCCCTCGGCCGCCTGCGGGACCCCGGGCTCCGCCTCGGGCTGCCGCCCGCCCCTCCGCTCCGCGGAGCAGGGTCCGGGTCCCCCCCGCACCGTCGGCACCGCGGCAGCGACCGGGGCTCGGGCACCGGGAGAGGGGGAATTAGCGAGGGGTTGGGGGGGGCCGCTCTCCCGGCGGCCGGCCGAGTCCTCCCCCGCCGCCCCCCGCCCCGGGGTGGTCCCTCATCCCGCTCTGCCGTTGCCTTTCCGGGCTCCCAGCAGCAGCGCTTCTGCACAGCGACCTGACCCGCAACTGTGTTTTCACAAAAAACCCCCTTCCCATGCAGAAGTTTATGGAAATGTGTCCTCTGCCACCTTCTGTGCCAGGCTGGACAATGTTTAGCTGCACCGTGGAACTGCAGGCAAAGCCGAGGCAAAGGGAGGTTTGGCACTGTTTTTTCCACAGGTGCCTAGACCCCATAGGCATCCAGTGGAAATGGACTCCCTGGGTCACTTGTAAAAAACCAACCTCCTCCTCCACTCAAGACCTTTATGCCTCCAAAATTAAAGGTGCATTTGCTGGTGTTGTGTCCTAAAGCTGCAAAATGGACACAGAGTCCAGACCTGAACTTTAAGGTGCAGTGAGGGTTATGCAGTGGGGAAGCCCTGCTCATTCAAGGTTAATAAAAGAGTTTGACCTCCACCTCAAAAGGGCAGGAGATGATGGAGACCGAGGCTTGGTTCAAGTCCATCTTCAGTCACTGCAGAAGCTTTCTCCGAGAAGGAGCCTCTGACTTGTGAAACTTGCAGACAAGATCCATTTAACTGAAAACAGCTGGTTCCTTTTGCTGATCTTGCTAGCCAGCTCCTAATGATTTTCATTTAAACAAAGCGCTTTGCTTCTTCCTGGCTCATCTGCTGTTCTTCTTACTTTTTAATTGCAGAGAAGGCAAAATAAAGCAGGCTTTGACAGTAACATTGTTTCACAGAACAAACTACAACACAGGTAAAAGCAATCCCATATGCTTCTGGTCATGCAAATCCAAGATCAGAAGGTAACTACCCTGATGGCACGCATCTCTAGTCCCTTAGCTATCAGCAGGGGTTCAGGAAAAAAGTCCTCTCTGTCCTGAAGGGTGGGTTGTAGATTCTGCCTGTCAGTCTCCGTGAAGGAAGGAAAAGGGCCCTATATATAATAATAAACCTGGATTGTGAGCAGTAGCGCACAAAAGCAACCCTACTCGTATCTCCACCAAAGTAGCTTCCAAAAAAACCACAGCCACGCTGAAACTGCCCATCAAATGTGAGGACCCAGCGGTGACTACAGCTTCTTTGCTACTCTTCCAGCACAGGCAGAGGGGACAGCCTTGGCATACACAGGTTTCTGGCTGCTAAACATGTAATTTGTTACTCCTGACAGCGCCATGAAAGTGTTTTGCTGTGTAATGTGGCAGACAACAAAGTCTGAACCTAGCTAATACTTGGAATTGAACTGGTATAAGCAGAACGGGACTATTTTCAGAACAGGATTTTTCAAAGTGGGGTTTAGTCAGCAGTAACCTTCCCTGACTCCCAGCAGGTGAGTGAAATGCAGGTGGAGGGTACCAAACAAACAAATAGCTAAAACACCAGGATGGGGGCAACTAAGTGAGCTGGTTTCAAGTGAGAAGTCAGAGATGTGTTTGATGTTTAAGCACGCTTCAAAGGAATCCTAAAGTCTTTGACTTACTCTCCTCCCCTTTTCTATAAATAGCTTCCCTTTCCAAGCAGAAGGAAGACTAAAACTCTTGTGGTGAACTCCACCTGAGTGGTTACACCATGCTATACTGGGAGGCAGGAGAAGAAAACCAGTGATTCCTCACTTGAAACAGCAATCTGAAGTCTAGAAATTCAGTGCTCTGTTGGCACACAAACTTGCTCTCAAGTTGTGGAGGAGTCTCCTGCCTTGGCAAGGAGCCTATTACAAGGGTAAACCTCATGTTGGGGCTGATCCAGCACTTGTGAAAAAACAGGAGGAACATTTCCACTATTGTCTGGGAGCCCTGAATGAGGCTTTTCCTTTCCACATAAGAGGTAAATGACCTCTTTCCTCCAAAATCCACCACTGTTTCTGCTCCAATGGCAGTGGGAGGATAGAATCAAATGGACACTGTTTTTCTGTGTTATATAAAGCATCACCTGACCCTGTTCAACATAAGATGAGATGAGTTCATGGTAAAAGCACCAGGAAATTACCAAAGCTCTCCCCGTTGCTGGACTTGTACAGCTGCCCCAATAGGAGCCACAGAAGGAAGATAAGGAGATGGGTTCGCACCGGTCAGACAAACCTTCAAGCAACTGGCCCTCTGAAGTAAATGAGCTTTCCAGCATGAAGGATGCAAAATTTGATATTTCCTTATAAAAAGGCATGACCCAGAGGAAAAGTAGAAGCCTTAGGTATAAAATACTGATGTTTGTATGTGTGTAAACAGCTAGAAAGGGATCAGAGATTCCACATACAATGCTGCTTTTTCTTCTTGCAGAGGCTTCCATCATCACCATATCTGAGTTCTTCTGTATTTTCTCTTGGGTACTTTTTGGCACTATGTTCTGCCTAGTTTCGAATTAAGCAATGATTCTTTTGCCTTTTATTTTGCGACTCTATTCCACAATTAATCCTAGCCAGCTTTTTCAAACAAGATGTTCACATGTCAGGAAAATGACATAATTGTTTTTCTTTACAGTTTTCATGACATGTTCATAATTACAGTAGAAAAAGTTTGTGGTTTTCATTTACGCAATACACATTTTAATAAATGATTATTGTATAGCCTAAGTAACTATGAGAATTCTAAAAATTGTTGAAATTCTTAAACTTATTCCTTATTTAATGAGCAACACAACCTTCAAAAATTTAATCTTATTTCAATGGCAGAGGCAGCCATCTTATCTTCACATCTGCCTGTAAAGCACTAAGATCAGGTAACTCCAGCAAGTAATAACTGAAGTTTCATGCCTGGAAAGCTTTTGGTGATATTCAGCCTTAACTTTAAATTTCAATATTCTGTTCTACTTGTGTGCTTTCTACTATCCAAGTAATCTCTTGCTTTGGCACTTACATGAATTGCACACACAAACATCATGCACAGATAATTATATCAATAATATAGGCCTTGCTTAGCCTTGTTTTCTTCAAGAAATTCAAAAAACCACCCCAACCTTTCTTTATAAAACTTATTTTCTTTTTCATCAAGAAAAAATAATGTCTACTTGGAAAAAATACACCATTCAGTAGAGCTTTCTATTGAAATGACACAAAATAGTTATTATACTACTAATTTTCAGAGGGTTCTTCTCAAACAGCTGTAATGTAATTTCAGTGGATTTACTTTAAGTAAGGTGATACAATTTACCACTCCATTTCGTGGCTTCACTGGGGCCATAAACCCAGTGTTTCTCCCTCCAATACTCCTTCAGAAATAGAATGGAAATACTTTAGTTGCCTATTTTGAAGATAAATATATGTTTGTGTTTCAGGAGCTGATGTCAGACAAGAGTGTCTGCCAAAATGCTCGTCCCTTTTGTTAAAATGTTCCTAGCTGATGTGCTAGAAAAGCGTCCAGAAATGAAAAAATTATACTCCCGGAGTTGCAATTCTCACTAGTATTTGAGTACAGTATATTCACATAACAAAAAGCTTAATATTCACATTTTAGAGGACATTTCGTGCTTTGCAGAGTGCCTGGCAGGGAGTGCAGGCTCACTGTTGAAATATGGTTCTCTCTCTAGTGGATGCCATCAGACCGGTAGATTACACATTACAAGTCATTTAGGGAACACATTGCCACAATAGACCATGGGTCAAAATAGATCAGTCTCTGATATGACTAATAAGAACATTCTTAATGTACATTAGAAAGGAAATAAAATGAATGTGGATTCCCATGTCTCAGAAAATCAGCCCAGCATAAATCAGGTCAGGAAAGAAAAATGTTCCTCTAATGAACAGCTATGGACTTTCCACCTTCACCTGTACTGGCTATTGTTAGAAATAAAGCAGACACACAAATAACTGGTCTAAGCTGGGTTCATGATTAAGAACAGAAAAACAAGAGTCAGAAATGAATGGAAAAATGGAATAATAATTTGTTCCAATATAATCTCGTGTCATATTTTGTCATGGAAACAATGCCATTTAAAATTAAATTTGTAGTCAGAAGGACTAATCTGAGAGATTTAACCCAGATTTGAGATGACCATGGGGAACTGTAAAGTGAGGAGCTGGTTATGGGTATATAGGGAGGTTAGTAGTCTTTCAGTGATAATCTAGGAAACAGTATCATGTTAGGTTTGCAGAAATAATGTCTCAAAGAAGTAGACAGAAGCATGCACATTGAAATTGTGTGACCTTATCAAGTTAGCGTAAGATTGGGGTAGCATGGAGGAAAAACAGAGAACCAAGTAACAAAAGTGGAGCAGAACTTATTAAAGCTAAGTTGTGTACTTGGGGATTAGTAAGAATGTCTTTGATGCACTAGGAACTGAACTGCAAAAGACAAAGAAGAGAAAATACCCAAGTATATTATTTAATTACAAACTAACATATAGTCACATGTGAAAATACCATGAAAAAGGACAATGTAATTCCAGGATATACCAGACAAGGTATTTCTAGTCAAATCTGGGAAGTACTGTGACTATTTCACAGGTACCAATCTATAATTCCAGTCACCCACATTTAAAAAAAATAAATAAAAAAAGTACAATCAAAACCAAAATTTAAACTGGAACCTATGTAGAGAAGGGCTACTAAGGTGAATAGGGAAGACACTACTAGAGGAGATTAACAGAGCTGGGCTTCTTTAGCTCAGGAAAGCAAAGGCTGAGACACTAGATAATTGCTTTCTATATGGAGTCAGGAAGCAAGTGCTAGAGAAGAAAACACTATATAAAGAAGTTGGCACAGGAACAAATGGGCATAACCTGGCTATTGAAACGATTTAGCCTGGAAATCCTAAGAAAGATGTAAGTCATCAGAAGAGCTGGTCATGGAACAGCTTTCCAAAAGACAGTCTTGGCTCTTGCTCCAAGCTAGCTTTAGATAACTCTTATTCAGACTGACAAAAGATTGTGCAATGTTGGGCCTATGAGAGCAGCAAGGTGTCCACTTCAGCCCTATCTTATTAATTAGTGAAAGCAAGAATACTAGAGCAGACTCACTGAAGGAGGGCCTTATAGCATCTTTAACGTTCACATAGAGACAGAAAATGCCAGGCTCTAAAAGCTCATTATATTGCTGCACACTGAACAGATGCCATCAGTTTACCTGCTGTGGACCTGCACGCTGGGACAGATTATGGTGCTGTTGTCCCAGCATAGTGGATTCTAACCATCTTTTCTTCCCTTTGCAGATGTTTGTGAGGCTTTAAATGTGACAGTCTCTCCAGGACCAACAGTGCGATACTCCGAGGGAGATAATGCTACCCTTTACTGCCACGTTTCTCAAAAGAGAAAGACAGACAATTTGCTGGCTGTGCGGTGGGTCTTTGCTACGTCACCTACCCAGGAGCATCTGATGATCAAAATGACAAAGTTTGGGTCTGTCCAGTATTATGGAAATTATACTCATCATTTCCACAAGCAAAGACTTCATCTTCTTAAAGAGAAGCATGGAACTATGTACAAATTTCTTATTCTAAGCCTTCAGCAAACAGATCAAGGACATTATATATGCAAAGTCCAGGAAATTGGCAAACACAGGAATAAGTGGACGGCATGGTCAAATGGCACAGCAGCTACTGAAATAAGAGGTGAGAAAACACTGATTTAAATTCTATACTTTTTCTTTTCCCATGATCCGTTTTTTACTCTGGCAAGTTTATCCAGAAGACATTTGAATTTAGGTTATTTTTAAGTGTTATCTGTGAACATGAGAAGAAAATCTAATACTCAGCTTCTTTACTTACACATTACAATTTAAACATTAATCAGCCCATAATAAAATGTAAAGAAGTGAGAAGATTGGTAGAGTTGTAGAAGACAGTCTATTTCCTTTGCCTTTTACTAGAATATTGGTAATTGAAACACCTTTACATTCAGGCATTACATTACATATAGGTGTCTACAACTTTGCTAGTGAGAATAAACAAATGTCATTTTTATTTAAATACAAAGAGACAGAAACAGACAGAAATTAACTCATTTCCTGAACAATATGCAGCGGGTTAGCCAGAAATAGAAGCTTTATATTTTAGATCTCTGTTTTGTCTCTCTCTTGGTATTTTCATTGCTTTTAGTTCTACTTCTAGCAGCAGTTGGGAAGTAGCATTTCTAGTATCAGTTCTGTACTTTTGTTTATAACACTTGTATCCAGAAAGCAGAACTAGAAAAGCAGTGACCAGCCTGCTGCTATTGAACGTCAGATACAGAAATGACCAGCAATGGCTGAGGGTTTTGGACCATAGATCTCAAGTTGAAAATGGGCCTTCTCTTTGGGATGGGTCAGCTGAAATCTAACGCCACCACACCCACACTTACAGAGATGGGTGAAACTGGATTTTAGAGAACAGACTCCCTTGAAGAGGTGATTGAGCTCAGCAGTTGCGCCATTATCGCCAGCTGGCAAACTCGCCCCCTGCTTGTGCCTTTATAAACAGAAAAGTTGATTTTCCACAGGGCTAACTCTTAAAATAAAGCCAAAAATCAAGGGTGACTGCTTGGTCCGTGGGTCTGGAAATTCAAGAGGCTCATCCAGCAATTCCAGAAAAGCTTGTGGGAGGAAACTGTACTTCATGAAGTTTCTACCATTGCTGTTCATGCTAAATTTGTCATTGTGTGTAGACTCCCAAAGGTTATTCCTGTAGCTGGGAAACCCTAATCCATATATATCTACCTTATGTTTTGGCAAAAATGGCTCTAGCTCTCCTCTGAAACCAATTTTTCTCTGAGGGAACTCAGTTGACTACAGACCTTTTCAAGATGCATTTGAACACGTTTATGTACTCTTAATCCAAACACATTCCCTCAACACCAGCTTCACTGGTGTCATTCAGGTTTTTGTATTACTTTTGGATTATAAACACACCAGGGAGAGAAATGTGACAGTGAAAAATAGTCCTTGTGAGCGTATGATCTCCTGTGGATAGCTCTCAGGTATGACAATCTTTTACTTTGATCTATCAGAAGTATGAGAACAAAGGTGTGAAAAGTACAATATAACAAGAGATAAAGAGCAGCCTCACGTTGACCAGCAATGTTTAAATCTGCCTTGAGAAATCATGGCATTAACATAATGCAATTAGCTGATTATTACTAGCAATGATGAAAGACACTAACGATTGAAAGCTGAAGTTCTGTTTGGATTAATAGGAAAGACCATGGATCAATTTTAAACAGCAGGAAGGAAATCCTAGTCTAAACTATTTGGTCGTACTGAGCATGCAAATCTTGTCTGGAAAGCCTCTAAGACGTTCATATGGTATTTCCTCTGCTTCCTATTTGCAGACAGTCAGAAATATAAATAATGACAGAGCAGGACCCAAGTCCAAAGTGGAACCCCAACCCCTTACCTGTCTCCACCAGGGAAAAGCCCAGCCCTCCAGCACCCAGACCTCAGCTGTGTGCATCTGCCACGCTTCTTTTGCACAGAAGACCACAGAAGCGGGACTTAAGGGAAAACTTCAAAGTTCATTAGAATCCTAAATACAAATCATCAGAGCAATCAGTACTATGGGTCAGAAAGATAATCCTGCAGCCAAATATCATCTGTAATCTACAACCTGCTATCCTAAAGAAACCAAAGCCTACATGATCACGCTATCTACTAGTCTGCACCCTTTTGAATCCATGGGCTGATTTTAATGAGATAATGGTCTTAAAGTTATTAAGGTTGTACAAGTAATGTGGAATTGGCTGGAGGGAGGGAGAGAAGATCTGCATGAACTTCCTCACTGAAGGAAAGCTGCAAGAACAGAAGAGATAATTATTGTTCTGGAGCTGCCATGTGTCCAGTGACCTTCCACATTGCAGTCAGTAATTGGGGCTCCTGTACACAGCATAGGAGAAGGCGGCCAGTATTAAGGTTGTTGTGGAGAGGGGAGCCATTATGGTGTGGGACACAGAATTCATTAGCTTCACAGCTCAAAGAACAGTTCCTTGTCTAATTTTTGCTGCTGTTTTCACTCTTGTTTTTAAATGGCAAGGAGTAAAAACACTAGAGCCCAACATCTCCTGAACTCAACCATCTTAAACTCTGGAGGGCATTAAGTTTTACATGCACTGACCCCATGTTGGGTAGCTGAAGCCAAGACACAGTGGTTAGTCTTGTAACCACATGGGGGTAAGAAACGAAACTTTATTGCATGTATGATTCAGCCCTACAGACTTCAGGCATTAGCGTGCTTCATGCTCAGCAGTCATTCATCCCTGCTGTTCGTGTGCTTGGCTAGGAACTGGCTCTCCTCTTCCTCCCCCTGGATCACCCTTCTGGATTTGGCTGAAAGGATAGATTCAGCCACTGTGAAGAAGGAACTGGTGAGCAGGAGGACTGATCATCCCAACTGCCTCAGCCTCCCACCTTTAGGAAGGGGCAAAGCTGGCGACTAGTGTGGGGAAGGGAAGCCAGGGCTCTCGTCTCAACCTGCAAAGAACAGGTGGTTGAAATGCTGTGCTGGGGAAGAAGAGGAAAAGAGGCTGAGAGTAACTACCAGCTGTTGTTATTTCCTTGAATGGTTGGCCAGGGCTGAAGCTGGAGAATAATTTTTAGGATTTTCCCGTGATAATATCATTTCATAGAGCAGGTCAGCAGTTTAAAGAGTGTTTTCTCACCCACCAAATGATGGAATTTCTTAAATGCCTGTAGTGAAACATAGGATTTGTTAGGAGTGCTTGGAAAGGGAATGACATGTTCCAGGTAAATGGCAGCAGAAGAAAAAGAAATGTAAGTTATTGTCAGACCCCCCGGCTCCTCACAAAAAGTCGCTCTGCATCTTTCATAACTGCTTAGGCTATTGCTAGCTATAACACAAAAACCTCTCATTTGTCTTCCTAGCTGAAGTGTAGGGTTCAGATCCATTTAGTTATTGCAAAGAAGGAAAACTGTAACTCTTCAGCCCTTAAATACTATTTCCCCCCTGATTTTTAGTGTGATTTATGAGTACATAATCAGGACGGGGATTTGAGACTCATGACTTCATCTTTCTCACAATGTCTGGTCAGCTGTATTGCTTCTTTCTGCATCAAACGTTACCCAAAGCAGAGCAGGAAACCTGAGACCAGGGAGGAAGGCAGGCCCACCTGTAGACTAAACACACCAACACTATGCACTGTGGGGATCTGAGGCAGACACCACCACAACCTGCCCCCGACCCCCCCCCCCCCCCCCAAAGAGTATTTATTCTAATTCTAAATCCAGAGTAAAGATACTAAAAGACATCTGAAAAATGACCTGCCTCTAAATGCCATAGCAACTGTTTTACTGCTAAAAGCCTCTTTACTGGAAATAAAGGACCGCCTTTGATAGCATTCAGTTAATGCACTGTGAGTGTTCGGGACTTGCTACGCATGGGAGGGAAGGCAACTCTTTTCAGAGTGGTGATAAAGTCTCCAGTTTCCCCAATGGTAACACTTGGGCTTTTCAAGGAAATTTTCTTCCAAACACATTTTGTATTTTATATTATGATTGGTTACACTTTTTATGGCGAAGGGATTTACTTATATTACACTTAGATCCAGGATGCAACAAAAGGAGCAATACAAATTGCCTGAAACACTTGGATACTTAAATTGTACTGCTTGTGCTTTATCAAATAAGGTAACAGTATTCAAACAAATCACAGTTGTTGTCTTGTCTAACATTTTGTTCCAGCTAATGTGTCCACAGTTATGCCCAAATTCAAAATAGTACCTTTATGGTAAAGCACCAGGCAAATTTCTTAGAACCTTGAAACCTTATCAAAGGCATCTATTCTTTTCCTGGGCTTGGGTGGTCAATGTTAGCCTAAAACCAAAGTAGTGATCTTCATTATACTACAGAATACACCAGAAAACAGTTTATTTGAGGGGAGGAAAAAAAAAAGAGACATCAGAAAGATGGTTCTCCCATTGCCTTTCTATCAGAAAACTCAAAGTAGTGAGTAGTCTTCTCAGAACAATATGCAGCACCCCCAAACCATCATTTACAGTTGGGTGATCCCTCAAGTCCACTACACAAAGTACTGCACATCTCTTAGGAAGAGCAACACATGTTCCAAATGGTTTACAATCCAAGAGACTACATGTAGGAGAACAAACAGAAAATTAGGCAGTGTGACTATAATCCTACTGGCATGGACAACACAAACAAGTAGAGATGATCACAACAATCTGTCTTGTTGGGAAGTTTATGTGTCAGAATTTCCAACAAAACAGATTAAAAATTAGTCGCATGCGGCATTTTCTAATGGCAAGTGTTGCAAGATACAGGAATGCAAGATTATTTTTCCCCCCAAATGAACAAAAGCCCTTTTTTCAGGGAAGATATTCTAAAAAATCTACACGTGATGCTTTCATGTAACAAATGAGTAGAATTGTTAAAATATTCAGGATGAGCTTCCCATCACAACTGAACAGAAGATTTCATAATCCTGAAAGCAGTTCCATATCCATTGAGTTAGCCTCACAGGCTATCCCTACAGGGCACTCCTTAATGAATTCCCTTTCCAGTAAGATACTTGTTCTTTAATAATTTGCCACATGATCCCCTCTTGGATGTGCAGACCTCACTGGCAAGCTGGAGGACATCACCAGAGTCCTGTTCCATTGCAACGATTGCTAGCAGAAAAAAATCATGGATTATCATAAGTGATATCATCTAATCTGATGTCATCAAAAAATGTCAGCATGCATAAACAACCTGGCTGAGGAGACCAGTAAGGGTTTTGAACAGTCATCAAGCAGTCAGAACATTTCAATTCTAGCATTGTGTTGTACAGCTGTTATGATATTGACATTCATCCATTTGCCCAGAGCTCTGTAGTCCATCCTCCTTTTGAAGCAGAGGACAATTCTGTGCAAAATCTGCAGCTATTCTCCCTTTTAATTAAATGCTTTCTGAAGCACTTGGACATGCTTCAGAAAGTCTATGCATGCATGGGTGGGTTTTTTTGGTAGGTAAGCAGGTATCATATCCATGTATCTTTAAAAGGCAGAGCATAGAAGCCAACTTTTGAGGGAAGTGAGTAGAAAAAGAACTCGTGAGCAGTACTCTCACTTGAAGTCTCTCAATGAGCACTACAGTGTCAAAAATCCTTCTTAATAGATAACTGCAAGGGAAAAATAAATTCCCATTCTCTTGAGCAAAGTTGTTAATCTCCTTTCTCAGAAGTAGCCTGTTTTGGGACAGAAACACAAGTTGCAACCCTAGAGGTATGGGTTCTGGGTAACTGAGAACAGAGTCAGAATAAAGCCAGCTACAGACAGTATTAATGGCAGCTTTTTCCCTGGGATACTCAGACCACCCCATAAAGCCATTGCAGGCCTTGCAAGCGCATGGCCACCCTATTCTAAGACTGAGGGTCTTCTAAAATGTGTTTCGATCCTCTTGCTGTACTTCACTGCATTTAACTTTTGATTGAAGACCCACACATTGCATCTTCCCAGAATAAGATGATAACAGGGAGGCAGTCTCACAAGCCATACAGCACTCTTGAGGAGTGCCAAGTCAGATGAGATTTGCTGGAAGACATTTTTATAATGCTGTTTTATAACAAAAGTGTTTCATTGAAAGGTAATCATCCTGTGAGATAAAGCAAGATCTTGGTGCACTGAAGTCTAAGGCAGAACCACACTTACTTCAAGAGGTCCCAACGTTTTATGCCACACGTTTTCAGTTCTTGTCATGTCATCTTTGGTTTTTTGTTTTTTTTTTTTTTCCTCAGTGATTTCATCAAAATCTTCTGATGATCCCACTTTCAAGAAAAACCATGAAGCTTGGAAGTTTTTTGAAGGTAAAGATGCATCTAACTGCTACTGGTTGTATACAAGATGTTACTTTAGTTCAATGCTACAGTGCAACTAAAGTGCCCCAAACAATCCCAATTTTGCTAGTTCCTGTACAAACTCAGGTCTTGCCCAAGAAAGCATCCCACAGAGTACAAGGGGTGCTGCAGAAAAGAGAATGGAAGGCTCCAGCTTCAGTTTCTCATAGGTTTATTATAGTTAATGGGAAAATAACCTATGCCTGACTAATCATGCAATGCAAATAAACCTCCTAATCCAGGAAGGTGCTGAGTGTGTCTGAAGAGGTACCAAAAACTCTGCACTGCCACTAGCTTTAGAAACTGCTCACCAGGCATGCTCTGCTCTGCAAGAGCAGCCTAAAGCTGCCTTGAGTTTCAAGACAATCAGTATTTTCTGTGTAGGTTAGTGAGCAACTGTTCTAGGAGACTGAAATCCAGAATTTGCAGGCAGTTGGGATTCCTACCACCTCCTCCTGCCCCAATCTGGAGCACCAGTGAAGCACCAGCATGGCATTTGCAGCCACTCTGCTGCACTGCAAGCTAGGCAGTAGTGCTCACTTGCAGGCTGGCCTTGATTCTGTGGGGAGCCTTGCTGTTTAAACCACAGTTTACAAACTACATTGTTGTACTGTGGAAGGGGAATGAAGCACAGAACTGCAGGTCAGGGGTCTAGTTCCAGCAATGCTATTTTCTCTAAGAACACTTGACCTCTGAGGCTTAGTTTCCTCTCTGTGAAGCAGGAAAGAAGCCAATATACCTCCCTAAGGACATTTCAAGACATTAATGGGTAGAGCATCTTTAAAGTAGTCTATTTAGAGTTCTAGTAAAAGTAGAAATAAGTCATTAAAGATTTCTTCTCCTTCTGAACAAAATACTCCATCTTGATCTGCCATGCTACAATTCCTGTCAGTTCCAGTGGGAATACGTTAAGGCACTTGAATAAAAGCCATAAAGGGAGACTGAGGCAGTAGATTGAAAAAAAACCAGAAAACAAAAATTCCAAGCTAGTGCTGCCACCAGAAGCAGCAATCACAGACTTTCTTCCTCAGCTACTCAGCACTCTCCCCAGCGCCACTTTTATTTACTTAAACCAGTACAGCTGTTTGAACTGGGAAATAATCCAACTGAAGTCCCACTGGTTTTTGGTTGCCCCAGCAAAAAAAAAAAAAAACCAAAAAAAACCAAACAAAAAAACCCCCCAAACCAGCCCTCTGCTCCGTCCTGAAAGCAAGCCCTCGTAACTACACCCATTTGCATTTATGAAGACTTCAACCACATTATAAACTGGGCAGGATACTGTATGAAAGTTTCAGGAGAGTTAAATTACGTCTGAACTGTTACCCTAAGTCTTTTGGGCCAGGGTCTATTTAGATGTTGCAGGTGTAGTGTTTTTCTATCCTGTAAGCACGAAACATACAGCTACAACACTGACCATCATCTGTGCTTGGCTTTCAGATCTGTACGTGTACGCAGTCTTTGTGTGTTCAATAGGAATCATCAGTGTCCTCCTTTTTACACTTGTCATTCTCTGTCAGTCACTCCTGAACAAGAGGAGATCCACAGGTGAGTGAGATGTCCTTCTTGCTGACTGCAAGGCTCTTACCAAAGAGGGAGAGGGGGAGAAGGAGAATGCAGAAAATGCAGAGACAAATATCACCTTGATTTTCATTAAAACAAACAAACAAAAATTATTGGTAGAAAAGACCATTTCTGCCATCAAAACTAGAACAAAGGCATTTTGTTCCCTTTGAATAGCTCTTTCACTTTAATTTTTTTTGACTTTTCAAAACTTTTCAGCTTTGCATAAACTTAAATTGAACGTTGTTGGAACTTCTTTCAAAGACCAGGTGCTGTATCATTAAATTGCATTCTGACCAGATCTATCTAACATTTTGCATGAGTGACATTTCTGCAGATAAGTTTAGGGGGGGTTTCAAAGCAGTTGTCTTCTGTTTTGTTTTCTTCTCCCTTCCTGACTAGCTGTCAATATTCTTGGGAAAATGGGGGTTGTTATTAGCACTCTCTTCTTTGAAGTGTTCTTTGAAACTAAAGCATAATTTTGTCATTCAGATGTGCATTTTCATAATAATCTTTCAAGGTCAACAATCACCATTTCATTCTTCTCTCAGAGAGGCTAAACCTGCATGAAAGCAGCCCTGTTGTAATCAAAAGTGCTATTTCAGCTCTGTGGAGTAGCCAGTGCAGTCTCTATTTTCATTTAAGAATGGGTTATTTGGAGACCTCACACAAGTTGTGAGGATGAGATTCCAGCATGCTTAGCAGACGCCATGTTAGAGGACAGCATAAGGACCATCTCTGAACAGAGGTTTTCAAAAAGAGTTTTGGTTAGTGATTTGTCCCATTAATGACAGGAGAGAATCGTGACTTTGCTCCCTCTCCAGCACTACAGACATACCACGAAGGAATGAGTGACTCAGATACACAAGGGAGAAGACATGTAAACCAAAAATAGATATATACAGAAGTCCTTGCCTGACCACAAACACATTTCAGGCTGTGGCTCCATCTTCCTGGTAGTGTGCTTAGTAGAGTAACTCTGATTCTAACTGAACCCAACGACTCTGCTTGCCAAGAGGAAGGAGCAAGATCGATGTTATTCTTCCTACCCTGTTAAGTGATGACAAAGGTTTTGTGCCAAGGGAGTACCCACACTTAAGTATGTTGGTCATGGTGAGTCACCCTGAAGCCACAAGCACTAGACACACTGATGTATCCTGGTTTTTCTTGAGCAGACATTGGGCTATATTTTGCTTCTCTTTTTGTTAATTTATGCTGGTGTAAGCATACAAGCAGCTTGGAGAAAAGGTCTCTTTATATTGAGCCAACACCAGTTAAATATAGAAGTAATATAGAATAAAATATGGAATAAGCATACATAACAGAGAAAAAGTAAATTCTTCTGACCTGCTAAATCCTTCCTTCACTACCCTAATATCTGAATAATTGCAGGCTTCACCAAATTTTTATTTAGATTTTTAACATTATCCAGTAAACACTGGCAGCATTAAACTTATGGATTCAATGGAAATACTACAGAATAAAGCTTAGCAGACAGGCATTTGGTATACAACAGATAAGATTTTCAGGCAAGCCTTTCAGCTAAGTCCGCTTGATGAGAGTATTTTCCAGAGCCACACTAATTGGCTCAGCAGTCAGTAAAGCACCAGGGAATTAAATTTCTGAAGCAGCAGTGGAAGAAGCGTCAGTGACGGCCACGATCTCCACCAGTCTCGATTTGCTTTTTCTCCCCACAGCCACTGGGCCATGGCAGCAAGCTACCGGGGAGTGAGCCCCAGGGAGCAGCAGTTCCCTGGGAGGTGCTTTCTCCACTCAGCTGTATGGGCACAGGGCACAAAGAGCCCCCTCCTCCCTCAATACTCTTCTACCCCCTCCAGGGCCACCTTCCACAAGACACCCACCCTGTCAGCCCACAGCAGTGCTCTCTCATTCAGACTGCTAGAATAAGGCATCTCTCCTAAATAATGTTATCTTACCTCCTCTCCATTCTCAGCACTCTGTACCTCCATCTTGGGCTGGGCTAACCAGATCCTAGTATTCATGTGAGAAGAGCCTGCAGTGAAATCAAGAAGTCCATACTTTCTTGAGGAAGTGAGGAAAGACAGGGACAGCAAAGCAATCCTCCCTCTGCATCACCCCAAGCCTCCAGGCAGGGTCCAGGCACATCCTTCTTCCACCTTCAGCAAGCTGGTTACAGTATCATCGTCCTCAGAGGTCTTTCAAGAGAAGCCTGGCTCTGCTCTTCCCCTTAAGACTAGGGCAGAGGCCCAGGACAACCAAAACTATCTCGTTACCTCACCTTGCTGGACAAATTTCTATCAGACCTTCTCACTCCTCCCTCCACTCCTGCCACAGGAACACCAACAGCTCCCTCCACTCTCGCATCACTCCAACTTCCTCCCACAACTCCTCAGCCCTAAGACCACAAGGACCGTAACGTAACGTAACATAACGTAACGTAACATAACAACCGTAACGTAACATAACCTGCCCTGCCCCACCCCACCAATGTATATGAGCATCCCCTTACCCCCAAAGGCTCAGGTCTACTGTTCTCCTGTACATCTAAAAAAGGCCAGACAGATAGATGGAAGCACTGCCTTGGCTGGCTTAGACACAGCCCCTGTGTTAGCCCCAGCTCCCAGTGCTCTCAGCTCCCCTTTTGTTAGGACTAAAATGCACCCCCCGTAGGAGCTGTGGAGCTTCCTTAGAATAGGAGAATTTAGGTAAGACCAAA
The DNA here is from genome assembly GCF_011004875.1 of Balearica regulorum gibbericeps. NCBI lineage: Eukaryota > Metazoa > Chordata > Aves > Gruiformes > Gruidae > Balearica > Balearica regulorum. The sequence continues at coordinate 20,305,471 of NC_046190.1, forward strand.
TGTGGAAACTTTCCTGTAGAGAGGGGAATAATCATGTAAGTGCACTGTTGTCTGATTTTCATGGTCTTTTAAAGAACGGACAACATGAAGGGAGGGGTGTGTCTAGGTTGTATTCAACTTCACATCGTGGCCCAGGGATGCACCCTCTTTTCCTTCTGAGAAATAAGTTGGCAGTAGGTTGACCAGAAGAGCCAGAGACTCTGCTCCTGCCTGCATGTCTCCACACTCAGCATGCGGCACAGCTTGGGCAGAGCACAGAAGCCACTAAGCCACAAAAAAGCATCTTAATAGCCCTGGCTCCTAAAAGGCTACAAGGGGGGGAGCTGCCCTTGCTCAGGACTACTGATTCAAGGGAATACGAAGCAGAAGGATTTATACAGCTCACACACAGCTGTCAGAGACGGAATAGTGGCTGGACAGGACCTCTGATCCGATCCCAGGAGGCCATCCCTTTATGCCTGAGGCCACAATCTAGCTTACATTAGGAACAGCAGTGGCTCCTGTGGGTGAATGGTTTATTTCAGGCTTCTGGAAATAGGGGCACCACAAGGGAAATAAAAGTCTTCAAAGTAAAATTATTGGCCTGCTGTGCTTCTCCTTAGCAAGCTGTCTTTTGGCTGGCCTGACCACTGGAATGTGTGTTGCCCAGTACTTCCACAGCAGATTTTTGGTGTTGTTTGATACATTCCTCTCTCTGAAGCCTAGCTATGTCTTAGAGTCAGACTACATTTTAATGCACAATATATTGTATGGTGACAATTAGCAGCTCTCTCAGTGTAACAACCTGGCAAGTCCACAGTCTCAGCAATACAGGTCTGTGTGCAGTGCCCATTTGTAACTCATAAACTGTGTTGGTGTGAAGTCACATTTTTTCCTCTCTCTTTTTTTTTTTTTCTTTAACAGTGAAGCATTACCTGGTGAAATGCCCCCAGAACAGGTAGGAGATTACACTTCTTTTTACTATAACCTAAGGCACCAGTTCTATTTTTGTTTTGTTATGTATGCTGAAGAAGATGAGTAATGTTTTCCAAAATGCCTACAGGAGGATAAAGAGTCCGGGGTCCATGACTCATGAACGTGCCTGCAAGCCAACATCTGCTGCGCATGATAAGGGAGATCTACCTGGGCTGTCTAGCTGTAGGTCTTGCAGGTGCTTCAGTGACAAGCCTCTCCTTGAGAATCCGAATTGCTTTTTGGAGGAGCCTACTTTCATACTGTGTTGCTTTGTAGGGTTTCCCAACACCTCTCCAGATGGTGATGACTTAAACCATCCATGTACATAGAACAAATCACAATGTTACCCAGTGATTCCTGCACCCAGGAACAGGGAGTGGGGCTCAAAAACAGATTTTCAAGGCCCGCAGTCTATTCCCAGCTGACGACTCCAAGTGATGGGAAAAATTCTACTTCCACTGCAGTCATTAATCACTGTCCCTCTAAATACTGACTCCAAAAGTTTTTGATTGTGTGGTGCTATAAAACTGATTTCCATCCTATGATTTTCTTGAGATATAAACTGTGCTGGAACTGCAGTAAAAAAAAAAAAAAGATGACAGAAGTATTTTACAAACAAAAAAGATTGAAGCAGGATGCCTCGTAACAATACAGTACAGCTGTTTCCCAGTTTTCAGTGACATAAAACATGTGTTTCTAGCCTTGTAGTTTAAATCCAGTATCACTTGGTATCACAGATACTATTTCTCATAGTATCTAAAAAGATATGCCAAGTATAGCATACCCTAGATCCTCAAATAGTGTAATTTTTAGTGCGTTCTCATTGGATTATCACTGTATTCAATCTAACTGACACTCAGATGTAAGTGAAGTCACAAAAAAGCAAGAGAGTTCAGGAGAGGCCAGTATGAACTGAAACTTTCATGTTATTCATGGAAGGATCTTTGCTCTGTGACCCTGACTAGCCATTGCACCACACCAAAAATTTACAGAGCTCAGCATTTTTTATTTTTCCCTGGATGTTTTCTCCTTCTTCTTTATTAGCTGCTGGGACAAAGTTGGAATTACAAAAGCAAAAAGGGAAGGGGGAGGGGGAGGAAATCAAAGTAGACTGGTAGAGAACATAAGAAGAGGAGAAAAATGAGACCTGACTGAAAAGATGATGGAAAAAATGGAGTGTGGCAGTCAGATAAAAAGACTCGTACTACAGAATCTGCCTCTCTGGGAATAGATGATGTGGTAGTGATATTACTATAAACACTAAACTTAGGAGGCTGAATAGCAGGGGGTAAACAAGACAACATGATTTCTTCACTGTAAAATGGAATCTCCAGAAGTGAGATAAATGTATGACTCTACATGGACAAAAATATGGTTTCATGTATTTCAGTGTGACAAGATATGCTAATGAAAACCCCGATCCCAAAAATGCATGTCTAAAGTGCATTGACTTCAGGGCTTTAAAAGTAAATAGCTATGAAAGTGTTACCAGTATCATCATTTTTGTTAGGTTTTACACTTGTTAGTTTTTATTTTCCAGCCTTTGCTCAAAACACAAATTATTAATTCCTTTGAACTCATTTCTCTCCACCTGCGCATTCCTTTTCTTAGAACTTAATTCAACACATTTAGACCCAAAACACAGTGTCTAAATATCCATTAGGCCAAACAGATGAACTAATTTGAATGAGATTCCTGCCAGTCAAAATGACTACGCTGTGCAAAATTCAGCCTTGATTAGAGAGGCTCAGCTCCAGCTCCCTTAGTGATATTTCAAACTCAGAGCAGAATCCAGTTTCAAAATTACATTAATAGTCCGGTGTCTAAGAAGTGCCTGTACTCCCACTGCAGTAATACCTAAGCATCTTAAAATATTTCATGTCTTCACATCATAATGGTGTTTTTACTTAATTGGAATCTGAAGCACAAAGGGCTAAGTGATTTGCCCCAGGTCTCACAAAATGGCTGTGGTAGAAAAGAAAATTGAATCCAGATTTCCTGAGAAGAACAAAGCAAATGTTTAGGTTTTGGTTTGCTACTTGACCGATAACAAATTATGGAAAAAAGTTAACCAAAACCCATTTCTTTCCCACATTCTAAAAATAAATACCTAAATAAAAAGTGAAGTTATTTTGGGTTTTCCAAACCACCTAACTCAATTTCCTGGGGTTTTCTTTTCTTTAAATATCCTCTTTATTATTATTATCTTCCTTGGTGTTAAATAATTTTGCACATTAGAAACCCCCAGGAGGTGTAGCTTTGAAAATAGGAATTTTTTTTTCTGTCTTTTATATTTGTTTTGGCCTGATCTCTCCAGTCCTTCAGTGACTGCTCTTCAGGAGACAAATAATTTGAGGTGAAAAAAGTGGTCACCTCAGAAAGCAAGCTGTCCATCTCGACACCTTGGTTCCACTGTGCCACTCTGACATCGTAGGAGCAAACTCTGCCAGACTGAACCAGAACCAAGTACCCAGTCCATCCCTGGCACCTTTTCACACAGCTTCCCCGTTCGGAAAATATCAAAGCAGCTCCCAGTTCACTCAAGTGAATTTTTGTCATCCCCCTGCAGACCTTTGACAAGAGGAAATAGCTGACTTAGATGACAACAGGAAAAGTCCCACATCCGTGATTCTAATAAGGACAGTAAAGCCAAAATTGTAGTAGTTTGCCAGCTCGGGGACAGCCATGACCTCCAGGGAAACTGCTGTCCTGGCGCCATGACTTTTAGACACCTTCCACAGGTTTTCCACCCAAACTCCTGTATTTTTCTTTCTCCCTAAAAAATCATTAGATCCTTCAAGAAATGCACAATGTGACGCTGTTGAAATAGAAGCCAGGAGGCTGGAGGAGGAGCTGGAGATAAAAAACTAACTTTCCTTTGAGACAGAACAAGACAAGCTCACAAAGAGGCAGTGTTTTGGAGCCAAGGAGTCTTTTCTGAGCCTCCTTGTTTGGTTTGAGGAGCTCAGTTCTAAGAGCAAGTACAGTTATTGTATCTCCCAGAATTAGTTAACCCTGTATGGCCCTAGCATTTAAAAGAAAAGCTTAAGCCACAAATACATTTCTCTGTAGCTTCACTTTTTCAGTGGCAAAGCAGGAATAATATCTAATGCAATGAATTGACACTAAGTCTTTTCATATCTTGTGCTTAAAGTAGCTATATCAGAATAATAGTATCTTTAAGCTATGCATCTGCCTTAATGACCTTGGATTATTAAACCAAAAAACATTTAAAAAAATAGTTCTCATCCCCTTTTTGGTATTCTTTGTTCTTTGCAGTTTGCTGTGTTTGGGCAGGACAGTTTCATTTCCTGCTGCTTTTAAAACTTTTCACATTAAAATCATATAGACACAAATGGTTATTGTGGGATAGGTTCACAATAGTGCAGGCAGACTTTGAAATTATTTTAATGCAACCCTCAGTTTACATAATTGATGAGATTTATTTATAAATCATGAAAATATTTTACCTTTCAAACACTTTAAAAAAAAGTCTGGCAGCAAACATATTTTGGACTGAGTACATGGAACAGAACTCAGGAAAATCAGCAAACCGGGGTCTTTTTGTAATCTATGCAAGTGTAAATCCAGAGTGATTTTACCAATGGTAGTGCATTCACCTGGATTTACAGCTGCATAAAATGATAATGTCTGTTATTTTGTTATTCTTGTGTGGGCAATAGCTGAGACGTCTTAACTTTCATTAAGGCTTTGGCCCACTTTGAATATTTTATTCTATTAGTTTCATTATGCGAAAGAATTTGGAGAGGAACAGCAAGTTGGGACAAATGATTTAAAATTCAGTGAAATCAGTGTTGTCAGTTATGACTATGGAGACCCTGGTTGGATCCCACTGTCACGTAACTCACCAGCACAGAACAGAGAAGTCCCCACAACCACGTCATGTTAATTTTTCCCAGGGTAAGCCCGTGGTCAGATGCAACAGCCGCTTACCAAGTCATCATAACTAACTGCTATACACTCTCCTCCCACCCCAGCTGTAAGTTAAGATTTCTTTCATTACCAGTTAAGCCAATACAATTTTATTTCACGTTAGCTGCAAGCTAGGAGCACCTGCACAGTCTGTTACCACAGCTCAGCTGCAACCTGACTGCGTATCCAAGCCCTAAATATTCAAAGCAGGATTTATGACCTCAGGCTTTGGGAGATACTAAGGGTAAAACCTCCAGACTTAGAGGATGTTAAACTGCAATAGTTCAAACGCAGAAGCTTTCTAGGACAGGAGTCTGTTTACAATATAGCTTGTTCTCTTCCCTCATACCTGCTAGTGCTTTTTCAGCACAGAGGTACTGGAGAATGCCCGAGTTTACAGATCAGGGCACAGTTTCTCCATTTTATGTGCACTGAGCACCCTGACCTCATTTAAGAAGCTAGCTTTTTCAAATGTGGGGTTGTGAGCTGTCTGAAGACATGCTGCATGCCCTCCTGGCCTGCTGGCCGCTCAGCCAGTCTTAGCCCAGAAACTGCATCGAAGATTTTGCTTTGCCATGCACTTTCCGTGTGAGCTTATGCAAGTCACCTAACCTGTCTGTGCCTCTTGCCCTCGAGGACAGATGGGTACAAGCTCATTGTGGGTGCAGCAGTGGGGTCATACATGTTTTTAAGGAATAGATGCTATGAAATGTGTCTTGTTTAAACCTGACGCTTTGCATTTTCTGTGCCAGGACAGATCAGACTCCTGAGTTTCTCAGCCAGGCTGTATGGTTGAAAAAATGCAAGAGCTGGAGCATTTCCAACCCCTGAAAGGGTTTTTCAGTATGTCCCCAGCTCAGAATCCAAGTTGTTGGGTAGGGACATTCACAAGTGGAAGGTGATATGTTTGCATGAACTCACTGGGACAAACTCTCTTTCCCTCCATTGCTTTCACTTTTCTCTCATATATCTCTCTGCTTTGCAGCTCGGGGGAGACTGTTACCAGTGTGACAAGCATGTCCCCTTTACAGCCCAAGAAAGTAAAGAAAAAGAAAGAGAAAGAGAAACTGGAGCAGCCACCAGCTATCCCAGCAAAAGGTACAAAACCAGAGATGCAGTGGTATTTCAAATCACGAGCACAACCATAGAGGGACAGCCGAGCGTGGGATGTCAGGACTCCTACACCCTGCCACTGACTCTGCTTGTGAGGTGACCTGTGCTTGTTCCCATCGGTGGGGAAAGAAATGGCCCACCCCTGCTGCTGGGACCAGGCTCACACCTCCCTGCAGCCTTAGCTGTTGAAAAGCTAGTCACTAAGTCCAAGCAAGAGGTCTCAGCTCCCACTAATCAGAGGAGAGAGAGTAACCTCTGCAGCAATATTCACCCTGCTCAAAGAGAAGATTAAAGTTAGGCAAGATGAAATTTCATGTCAGGGATAGACTGAGGGAAGCCAGCACATTGCACTCTTAAAATTGCAGGTGCACTTGAGAAGTCAAACAAGCTGAGCAGATAAAGATCAACCTCTTGGGGACTTCACTTCCAAAGAGTATTTGTGATTGCCTCTGGGGTCAGTCTCATAGACTCTTGGGCGTACTTTTTGAGCACTACTGCCAGTGCTGAGCCACTGGGAGAGAGGAGGGAAAGGACCTGAAGGTTTACGGTGGGTTGGATCACAAGTGATCAGTTCTCAAGGTGTGTATTTGCTCTGGCTTCTGCACACAAACCGCATGTTTTGCATATCAGATTCTTTAATCTTATGGATTTTTCTAATTCCTATGCTTACCTGAAATACAGTTAAACTCTGGTATGAGTACATGTATTTGCTCCTAATCTGCTATTAATCTGTAATTCATGAATTGCTAATGCATATACTAAAAATGACAGTGAATGATGATAATATGAAATGATCCCTTAATATTTATTTCCATAGCTCCAATAGCCAATAATTTTCCTAAGCCCAAACTCTTGAAACCTCAAAGAAAATTGATCCTGGTAAGTAATTTTCTATGACATTATTTTCTCCATATTCTTCTCTTGCAATACAATTGCTGTGGTGTTGCCAGAACTCTAGGTTCAGAAACTATAAATTGGCTTTAAAATCATACAAGTCCTTTTTTTTTTTTTTTTAAGTAATATTTTTCAAGTGATGAATTATCTTGGCTCTTTTCATTTTGAGCGTTAGATTACACTAGATTACGTTTTCCAGCTTTCTAGCAGTGATCGTACCTACAAATTTAGCCTGTTCTAAAATGAAACCTGCTATTGATTCTCACATGCTTCTGGCAGCTGGTGCTTTGGAAAAAATACCAGTTACTGACAGAATCACAACCATACTGGTCACACTGCTTTTGAGATTTCTCACATCTGAATTGGGGAGTCTGATTCTGCCCTACAGATTGATTAAGAGATGTTTTTCTCTGCTTTCGTAACAAAGCAGTACCTGGACAAGACATCCAGAGGTAATAGAGAGAGTTTTATACCAACTAACTTCAGCTGCCTATATAAAGAGAATGGTCTGCCAGGCTCCATATAGAGTCAATAGAAAGAGAGACGAATTAGAGTAGGAGCCTGATTCTCCTACTAATTCAGACTAGATGCTCTGAATTGCCATTTGGGGATCCTTTCTCCCTTCTCTGGCAATAGAGAGAGCCCAGAGTGACTAACTCCATAACTTAGGTGAAGGTGGGTGCCTAAAGTTAGGCCATGTGAATAACCCAAACGTCTCTGTGATAGTTTCACTTTCAGATGAGGGTTAGAATTGGGAACCTGCCCACCAGTTGCCAGTGTATAACCTCTGCCCTTTTAAGCATGGTCACGGTACAACCCAGGATACCTGGGCATAATGCCAGGTGGCTTCAGAACAGCTCAGCTAAATTCTTTGGCGATATTGCTGCTTAGGTATGGAACTCACCTCTCCTCTGCTGGTCCTGCAGAGATTGCACCTTGGCCAGGGTCTGCTCATACAGGTCAGGTTTCAGTAGAGGAAGAGGTAAAGTTTTAAAAGTCCACAAAAACCCCCTTATATCCATGTAGGTAATTGTGTCAGGCCAAAGCTATGCTACGAGGACAAAGACCCAGGTAAGCACTTGATGTCAGGGGATGACAGCCACCCTTTGCTGTGCACACTCTGCATCAATCACTGTGCCCAGGCACAGAGCTACATCAGAAATCAGCTAGTCTTCAGCCCTCCTAGGAAAAGCTCTTATCAGTTAAAGCACTCAGACTCTTCCTGCAGGTCAATAAAGCACATCAACACATACTGAACTTGAGGTAAATCTGTTTCCAGATGCTTTTTCTTTCTGGAATAAATCCAAGGATATGGGCCAGAAATAGCTGTTGGCTCTTCCCTTCCTGCTGTGCAACCCCAGTCAAGGTTCAAACTCTTTGGAGGTGAGCAGGAATAAAGCCTTTTCAAACAATAAAATCAGCTTTGTCTTCCCTAGCGTGACTGAGGATCCACATGCTGCGTGCAGCCAGCAGACTCAGTTTTAATGCCTTGCTGTTAGACTCGAGTCTGGCAGCTGTTTCCATACATTGCTCTTTTCCCTTTCATATTTCACCTCAGAGTGCACCTGGAGAGACATCACAGCCGCAGAAAACACATAATCTATGGACGTGAGTTAGTTTTAAGTCAAAAAGTAATATCCAACAAATATTATCCAAAGGATTTTCAAGATGCAAACGCACCTAGCAATACTTTCAAGTGCAAAGTAAACTAAGCCCAAGTCAATCTATAAGGCATGTTCTGAAGCTGGGCAGGAGACTCCCCAGAGCTGTTTCCCGTTTCTGTTTCTCTTGCCTCCCTTTACAACACAGTTGGTTATACCCCTGTGTTTCAGTATTCTCAGAAAAAAGAAAAAAAAATATTTTTTTCTGCTTTTAAATGATTTTTCAGTGAGGAACTTAAACTAAGTGAAATAAAAGAAGTTTCAACAAAGATACAAACTAGTAATAATTACAGAGAAAAAAACACATAAAGTTCATCTAAATGAAAAATTTTACTGATTTTCAGCAAACTTGCCTCCCCATTTTTTTAATTCTCAAAAATTTCTCAGATTTTGAATTTTCAGTCTGCTTTGGGGCAAAAAAACCCCCTATAGTCATCCTGCCAAATCTCTGCAGGATAAAAGAATTTTTTCTTTCCAACTGTAATTATTGCACAGCTGGTGTCTGCACTGGATCTTTTTTCACTGATGGCACATAGTTAAGGGGTAATTCTCACTGCCAAGACAGACTCAAATTGCTGAGTTTCTGGACTTCTTCTGCAGCTTCCTTTTGCAACCCAAGAAAGGCACCATACCAGGGCACCAGGAGAATATTCTAGAAAACCTAAGCAAACAAGCTAGAGTATAAGGGAACATTACAAAATAAAATTCCAGTGTTTTGGGAATTTTTTTTTAATAACCTAAATACCAGCAAAATTATTTCCAGAGGACATGTGCTTCTGGTTTCTTGAAAGATGTTTATAATAAGCTAGAGAATTTCTTTTGTTGTTAACGTGCTAGAGTGGGTTGCGGTATAATTTTACAAGAATACAATAACCTGGATAAAATATGGACATAATCTCAATGAAAATTAAAAAAAAAAAGAGAGAGAGAAAGCCTAATATCATGTTCAATTGCACAGCAATGAGTAAAGCCTTTTAAAAACTGCTTAAGTCATATTGCTTTTGCTTTAGCCAGAATAACAATTCTATGCTCCCCTTGTTGCAAAAATATTCCCCATCAGTATCATTCTCTATTAGCATCAATGAGAAATGTGTACAGATCAAAGGAAATAGAGATGCTGAAATGCAAAAAGGGATGGCTTTTATAGCATGCAAGAAGCACAGAGAGTCATTAGGAAGAAGAAAATTCTAGGGGCCCACAAATTCTGCTCTCTAAGGGCTGTTCTGCTATAGCCTTAAGTACTTAGCCCTTTGAGTTAGTAAAGATAAATCTTATTCTTCCTCAACCAAATTTTCTGGTAAGCCTTTCATTGCCTCCTAGAGATTAGTTGTCGTAGCCCAAGAGTGTGAGTTGTAGAACATCAGCTAAATGAGAAGGTTTCAGTGTCTTTTCATGAAGGTTTGCACCACCAAGCTTAGGAGCTCCTGTGTGATTCACTGGAGTCAATGGAAAGGACATGACTTCAGGTTAGACCAAATCCCGCAATCTTTACTTATGCAAAATTTTTGTTGATGCCATCATTTTCACACTAATTTTTAAGAGGAGGAATATCTGCACAGATAAGACAGGCTATCGGGAATTTTCCTGATTCTGCCACTGACTTATGTGGTCTTTGCAAAGTCATATCATCATCCCACTTTGAAATCAGGTAAATATATCCTGTATTACAAATGATCCCTTTGGGCTTAGTTCTTCCAACATGTTGTACATGTAAAGTACATGTACGTAGTACATAAGAGTTGGCTTCTGCTGTTCCTACGCTGACTAACCTCTTTAATAACCTCTTTACTGGACTGTATCTGGCTTCCCTGGTTCCCCACCACAGAACAGGTATTGGTCCTGTGTGATTTCTGAAGCAGAATGACCATAGCTGAGCTATTTAAGAGAAGCATCCTTCTACCTACAGCTCATACAGCATAGACAGCAATGTTTATCCCAGCATGGATTGGATCATCAGTGGCCTGGTGCCACACAATAGCTGAGATTTTCTTTTGATGATGATGATAATGATGTACAAGCTACTTGAGAAACAGGAAGGGCTTATGGTTATAGAAGACTGGGGGAAATTTCTGGAAGTCATTTTGTTAACTTTGAGTGAAAGCATAATCTTTTGCGCTTATTCTGCCTGCCTGCCTTTTTCAGGCACCACTTACATTATTTTGCGTTGAGATTTGCAAAGCCAGCTCAGAGATGTGGATTCCCAGGTTTTTACAGATGTAACAGAAATGGGATGCTCAGGTTTCTTTCTGCAGCTTTGAAAATCCCATCCTTATTTATCATTATAGGCTAAGTGCTGACAATGTGCTGAGTGCCAGCCAGTGCAGGTCAGGACAGTCCCTGCACTGGAAGTGTTTACTCTGTAATGAGTAACATGTGAAAGTCTGAAATTTGGAAGTATTCATTCAAAGGACAGCTTCCCTGCTCCTGCCGTGCCTACAAGGCAGCAGGGTGTTGTTTTGAGCAGGAACTTGATGTGGGTTGGACACCTGTGGAACTGAGAAGGCTGTGACTTGGTCTCATCATCTGTATGTACTCGGCACAACCAAGCTTTCAGCATTACACATTTAGCTCAGTGTTCTACGCGGGTGTATAGTCCGGAATCAAGCAATGAAGACAGGTGCTCCTAAAGCTGCCCAGAAGCTTAAGTTTCCTTCACCTGAAAAATCCCTTTGACTTCTAGGTTTCAGCAGTGCATTTCCCACTGTACAACAAACCAGCCAGATACAGTGTGTATCAGAACCAGTGTCCCTGGAGTCCTTTTGGGAGAGGGGTCTAGATATAAGAGCAAATAATCTGCAGTCTCATTACCACTTCAGAGAGCTGTGAAATGTGAAGAGCTGCTTTTGTTTTTTCCTTGCTGGGGAATTCTTGCATTCTAAGCTGCGGTCCAGCCTGCAGTCCAGCAACTCACAGCAGCCTGGGAGCAAATTTATCCATTGCAAGATTGCATTTGATGGATAAATTTGATTTGTTTCCTATCTTTTTCATCTTACAATTAAGCACTACATCATTAAGACTAGTCTTATACCATGTGCATCAATCTAACTAGGAAAGGTAGGCTAGTCAGTTTTTTGCACAACTAGTAGAATTCCTCATTAGTCTTAACCCATTCGACCTTTCCTTGAGAAAAAGAAAGTGAAATACATCTGTCCTGTAATTTGTGGATTCTGGATCTGGGAACAATCAAGTCGTCCTTTCTCCTGGATGGTTTTAAATTCAAAGCTATGCCACCCTCTGTTAGAAGAACTGTTTCCTCCACAATATGTAACAATGTGTGATGATTTAAGTTCCCAATTTCTTAAGGCAATATTGATCTCCACAGACATCAAGTAACATTGTACATATGATACACAAAGAAGTGGTGAACATTTTTTTCCTTGACTCGCCATGTCCCAGTCCACATAATTTCTCTCTCTATGAGATGAATAATCCTTTTTTATTCGTTGTCTCTCTTTAGAATGTGAGATGTACATAGGAACATTTCTACATAAATGTCATTTACACATTCAGGTAGACACTCAGAACACAACATATTCAAAACTGCTGAGTTATGCCTGCTTTCACGTTCAAATCACACATTGCTACGTTTACCCGCACGAAGGAAAGGTTTGTATAAATACAGAAAATCTCTTGCTGGAATTGTGCTGAGATTTGTGTATTTACAAAGTCCCACAGCAGATGATTTTTGTATGATGACACATTTGGAGTAATAAAAGTGTCACCAGAAAACTGAAAAATTTTAATTACTTCCTTGGGCCTTTTTGAAAGATAAAAAGTTGTCAGCCTGATTTCCAGGAATGTTGATTTGGTTTAGAATCTAGAAATAAAGGTGAGGACGCTTTTCCCCAAAAACTGTTAAAACAGGCTGGACAAACCTCTGCCAGGTATATTTACTTCTGTTAATGAAGAAAGATGGACCAGTTCACCCCTTACAGTCACTATGTGCCCTACATTTGTGGGACTCTGTTTCTTTAAAATAAAATCATTCAGTGGGACTTAGTAAATCATCTTTGTCCCTGACTTTTTAATCATAACTTTTGTGGGATTTAAGAGCAAAATTTAGATGTAATGCTGAAAAAGGCTGCACAAATTGTTGTAGACATTGTTCCCAGTAATTAATCCTCTTCTAGGGAGTAAAAAATAGGCATCTTAGTGGAAAGAAACTGTCATTTTTAACTGATAGTGCCACTAGAAGTCATACTTCCTACTCCCCATATTTTCCAATGTCATATTTCTCAGCTTTGGCACTGAGGAGACAATGACTCCCTGGATATTTCAGTGCTCTTATGGGCCAGCAGTTGCATTTCTAGGGGATAACTCATCTTGCAGATCTAGCTTCAGCTTTTCATGAAGGTCTGCAGAAGTAATTTTTTTAAATTCCTCTCTTCCAGGGGAATCTCTGGCTTATGCCTGCAATCAAAACACTGGCATTGGTAAACACTCAAAGCTCTAAAGAGATAAAAGAAAAATCTCTTTCTGACTCCTGAGTTAAGTTACTACCTTGATGAAGGAGCTATCCCACTGAAGTTGATATGGTTTGAGCAGAAGTGTATCTATGGCCCTCAGAAGCACTACTGATTTCAGCACAAGAAAGACCACACATTCTAGAGAGAGTGGTTTTCCAGTGCATATTAAAAAATAGGACCGTCAAAGGCTAATCATTTTCTCTCTGAATCTACAGTGAGTTTTCTCACTATTAATTTTGCAAAATCCTGCCTAACCCCACTGCTAGCATGTGCTGTCTCTCCCTGTCCTGGTGGCCCAGACAAGGGAGCTACAGCCTGCCCACCAAACATACCAAATCTTCACTTCAGCACACTCTTGCCTTCACCTCCTTAGCTGACCATCCAGCAATGGCCAAGCTGGTACCCACACTGCATCTGCTCCCATAGCGTCAGAAAAAAAAAAAAAAAAAAAAAAGGAAAAAGAAAAAAAAGATGCTTATGAAAAGGATATATGCAGAGGAGAAGATGAGCTAAGCTCCTTTTCCTGAGGTTGCACATAGTATGCAGCTTCCTCCCATCTGGGCATTCATGCAGAAAGAAGCAACAATCTGTCCCTGTGGCCAAAGCCCATCCAGTTGGCCTGGAGAGTGCTGTCTAGATGCTTTCTGACTGAGTGTGCTCAGGCGGTGACACAGGATGCTCCTGAGCTGTGCCATCTGGACAGTATCCGCATTTTTCCTGCGGAGCTCTTTACTGAGTGTGACTACAAAACAGGATGTTTCTGAAATATCAAAGGGAAAAGGCCAAAGATCTGAGTCTGGCATCTGCAAGCAAAAGGGAGAGAGAAAATGGTAGTTCCAGCATGTGCTTGCTAAGAAAGAGCTACTTCATGGCACTGGGGCAGGGCTGCTTGCTTTGTGCTGTGGAGTAACCTGAAGTGCAATTCCTAGAGACTGTATCCAACAAACTTCACCACCACCACTTCTTTACTCCGTACCTTTACCATTTGTATTTCCTACAGCATCTCCCTGGCACCGCAGTGTGCACCCAACAGCACAGTGTGGCCAGTCCATAGGTGGCAATTTGCCATGTACTGGCAATCAAACCAGCAAACATATGCATAATTAGCAAGTTTTATCCTTGCTGACCTAATCCATTCACCCACAAACACAGGGAAGGCCAGTGATGGTGGGGTAACGTTTTCAAGTGTTGCTGCAGGAAATCAGAGTTACTAAAAATATTATGAAGCTCTGACTGGAACTTGGGACATATGCTTATTAAATCCAGAAAACTCAGAGGTGAAAATTCAATTTGGTCTATAAACATAATTTTCTTGCCCTGGTCCCGTGTTTAAGTCATTCTGCATCATATCCCAAATAAAACCTCTATCACATGCGATCATATAGACACTGAATTCCAAGCCAAATGTCTGCAGCAATAGTCACTAAAATACTTAAGACTGAAGTGAAGTGGGAAGTGATCCCTTTTCGGCTTATTTTTGATAGTAAACTAGATTCAGGGCAATTATTATTATTTTTTAAAATAGAAATTCACATTCATTTTGTCATCTTCATGATAACTGGTGTGGTCATTGAACGGTGAGATTGCAACAACCCATAAGTACAAGCTGGCATGAGTTGTTTTTCCAGACAAGGTAAATTTATGAGATTGTTATTAGTTTGTTTTCTTCATACCTAATTACGAATTTGGATAAAAGTGGTCTCAGTTAAGACTTCAAGAACTTTCAATCTGACAGTGCTCACAGTAAACAACCTGCCAAGAAACAAACCATCTAAGCCTAGGAAGAGCAAAATTGACATTCCTGGTGATTATGAAATTAAAATCAGAGTAATTTTCATTAAAAACCCCACCTTTCTAGGTAATTTCTAGCACATTTATATACTCGACAAACCCAATAAAAACAGAACTATGTATCACATACTTCAGTTTCTTTTAAATATTGACATGATAGACTTTGCAGAATGTTTATTGATAAAAATGTTCCTATAAGTGAACTCTTTCGAATAGTTGCCCATGGGAAGCCCTGTGACTGGAATAAACTAAAATTAAACTGGAAGAAATCTGGAAAAGGAATCATTTTGCATTTGCCAGTAGATACACTGGAAAATGATGACTCTTTCTAATTTATATTTCTGCAAAGTGAGTGATCCCAAGGCAAGAAAACAGACATGCAAGATAAATATTGTATCTAGAAATGTCACTTTGGAACAGAATTCTATCTGAAGAAATCATTTCAATATTATTTTAGAACAATGATGTAATTTTCAGGAAAGGATATTGTAGCCACAGAAATCCCAATGACCTCCTAAGCGAAGAGCCAGGACAGAAAGACAGAGGTGAATGGCCAGTCATTCACTGTCTCTTCCTCTTCCACCCTAGTATCAGTCCCACCTATAACATCAGTTATTAAAGTCATGCTATTGTTCCAAAAAGGAGTTGGTGGCAGAATTCCAGGTTTACACTGCCAAAACTCTATCCAATCCAAATGAGAGATGAAATTGTAGAATTAGTTTTCTTTTCCTGCCTGTTAAAAAAAAAAAAATTGGTTTTGGACAAACAAACCAGCAAAATTAAATTAAACATGTGGTTGATAAATGAAGTACAGAAGAGTGTATGGAATAAAACCCTGGCTACCATAGATACTTTAAAGTAGTGTTGGCTTCCATGCACTGTTATTACGCATCCTTTGCTGAAAACTGTATACCCTTCACAATTTTGAACCTCCTGTGTGTTTCCTCATATTTTCAATCAAATTATTACATACTAGAAATATGCATAAGGGAAATTATTCTACACATTTTATGGTGTGCTGTTGCTTGTAGCAGTAATTGAAGTACCTTTTCCACTTATGAAAGTACTAATTTTATTTGGTTTTATTGCTTTTCTAGATGCAATTATTTATTTAGTGTGTTTTGGCTTTATTAAATTATGTTTACTATAGGAACATCATAAAAATGTATGAAAGCAACACATCAGCCACTACTGCCCAATGACCTGTTTTGGGGAATCTAGTGTTATTTTTCATATCCAAGCATAATAGAATAAAGTAAGAATAAAGAGATAATCTACACTAGAAAACAATGCAATTTTGAGATAATACAATAAAACACCTGGACAATATGATTTCATAAATCTTAGTTCTAAAATTTACATGAGCTGGGCGTTGGGGTGGCTATTTTAGGACATGCGGCATTTTCTAAATGGAAACATAACATGAAATACAATTAAACAGCAAAGGGGAAAGCACATACAGTTGCCCTGAGCAACCAATTTCTACAGAACAATGAAAATATTTCTACTTCAAAAGATGCAGTGGGTCAGTCTTAGAAAATGTAGAGTTTTATTCTGGCAGTGACAAACAGCATGTTTGTAAAGTTTTATCAGATTCATTTTTGGGACACTTTTCACATGCAAGATACCATTCTATGTTGAGGGTCTGAGGTGACACCCACTGAAGTTGGCAGCAAAACTCCCAATACCTTCAAATGGAGACTAGATGTGCAATTATACACTGAGAATAAAATCTTCAACATTTGCTGTGTTATTGTGGACTTGTGCAAAGCATTTGACGCTGTCCTGCATGACATCCTTGTCTCTAAATTGGAAAGATATGGATTTTACGGATGGACCACTCCGTGGGTAAGGAATGGTTCACTCAAAGAGTTGTGGTCGATGGCTCAATGTCCAAATGGAGCTCAGTAACAAGTGGCGTTCCTTAGGGACCAGGATTGTTTAACATCTTTGTTGGAGACATGGACAGTGTGACTGAGTGCACCCTCAGCAAGTTTGCTGAGGACACCAAGCTGTGTGGTGTGGTCAACACACTGGACGGAAGGGATGCCATCGAGAGGGACCTTGACAGGCTTGAGAAGTGGGCCCATGCAAATCACATGAAGTTCAACAAGGCCAAGTGTATGGTCCTGCAGACAGGTCAGGGCAATCCCAAGCACAAATACAGGCTGGGCAGAGAATAGATTGAGAGCCCTGAGGAGAAGAACTTGGGGGTGTTGGTGGATGAGAAGCTCAACATGACCTAGCCATGTGCACTTGCAGCCCAGAAAGCCAACCGTGTCCTGGGCTGCATCAAAAGAGGTGTGACCAGCAGGTCGAGGGAGGTGATTCTGCTCCTCTAGTCTACTCTTGTGAGACCCCACCTGGAGTACTGTGTCCACCTCTGGGGTCCCCAGTACAAGAAAGACATGGAGCTGTTGAAGTGAGTCCAGAGGATGACACGAAGATGAATAGAGGGCTGGAGCACCTCTCCTGTGAGGACAGGCTGAGAGAGTTGGGGTTGTTCAGCTTGGAGAAGAGAAGGCTCCAGGGAGACCTTATAGCACCTTCCAGTATCTAAAGGGGCCTACATGAAAGCTGGAGAGGGACTGTTCACAAGGGCATGTAGTGATAGGACAAGGGGTAATGGCTTTAAACTGAAGGAGGGGAGATTTAGATTAGACATGAGGAAGAAATCCCCTGTGAGGATGGTGAAGCACTGGAACAGTTGCCCAGAGAAGCTGTGGAGGCCCCATCCCTGGAAGTGTTTAAGGCTAGGCTGGATGAGGCTTTGGACAGCCTAGTCTATTGGAGGGTGTCCCTGCCCATGGCGGGTGGTTGGAACTAGATGATCTTTGAGGTGCCTTCCAACTCAAACCTTTCTATGATTGTGATGTCCAACCTCTACTTAAATGCTGTATTTAGCCTCTCTACTAACTCCTGGGCACATATAGTTTTGAAATCTCAAAAGGAATCTTTGGCATATCATAAAAGGCAAAAACAACTTAAATGCCTAGAAACTGAGGCCAATACTCTCAGGCTAGAAAGAAGAGGGGAATATAAAAATTAATTATCAGAACGGTTGAGCTGAGACTAAGTAGGACTACCCATGCAAGAGGGGGAACGAGGGAAGACGATGTGAATAGTCAAATGCAAAGATTACAGTCCTGCAGACAGTTAGCCCTGGAAATGGTCTTTACTCACATGCACAGATCTGACTTCAATGCCACCACTTGCAGCAGCAGCTGCACAAAGTATTTCAGGATCAGATCTGCAGAGAAGAAATAAGATTAAATTAATGCTGTAAAAGTGTAAACTGATCCACCCAGAGGGAAACAATCTGAAATGCAGAGTGTGTGCAACTGTCAAGGCAAAATGAGAGAATGCCAGAGCAGTGCAAAAGACAGGAAGCAGGGGAGCACAGGGACTGATTTCAGAGGATATTAGATGATTATCTTTTTAGCCAGAAGACAATATAATAATTATTCAAACACATTTCAAGGAAACAGGAATCATTTATGTTAAATCAGAAAGAAATAAATAGCAGTAAATAAAACATAAAGGAAACTTGGCATTAGAAAATATAGTCAATTTCTTCATGATAACATTTAAGTACTGTATGGAAAATCTTGGTTTATGAACTTTGAGTCATTTTTCAGTTTACAACTGGCAAAGACTTTCTTGGTCTCAGAGATGTAACCTTTCCTTGTTACTGCAAAAATTTGCATGGCTGAAACTTTTTTTGCTTTAATTGCCCTTTTTAGGCTTAGACTTGAGGACACCAGTTACATTCAGGTAGCACACAGTACCCAAGAAGATAAAAGAACAAATTCTCCAGTTCTTCACTTGCACAGGGCCTTAGCACTTCTATCTGCTTCAGGGAGCACAGACTTTAATCCTCTACAGACAAATCAAAATCCATTTCAAGTACTAGGGCCCCACGTACAATTCCACAGCAACTCTTTTGTTTGTTGCCACACTTTCTGAGGTGAATTTGATAGGAATAGCCCACTTCGAGCTGATGAGCCAACACACACAAAGGACCACAAGACAAGACTTTGCTCCTCTAAGCCACCACTCTGAGTCTGGATGAAGTCCCTGACAGCAGCAGGCAGCTCTTCTGTCACCTGTGTGAAATTTGTTCAGTAAATTTTCTTGATAATGTCTCTCTTAGCTAAGTTTTATAGTTTTAAGTCTAAAACTCAACCACTGTAATACATCAGACAGCTTTGGTGGTATGGCCTTTGTTCTTTGTTCTGAACTCATCTATACAATGGCAAGAGTGGTGAAATCCCATTGGAATCACAGTAAATCAATTCTATCCATTTCTGCTGCCTTCTACATATTTTTAACATGTTTTTCTTGTTCTGTTAAGAAACTTAATGAAAGGTACTTTGAGTGGCTGTGATTAGATGTAACTGGTCCAAGGTTTACAGCTGGGAAGTGAATCTGGCATATATATATTTTAAATTGTGAAATCTGCAATAACTAAAATTAAATTGGAAAATTTAGGATTAAAGAGGCTGAACATTTTGTTAACACATATCTTTCAATTTGCAATATTTGAATTGTCAAATTAAAATGTTCAGTGTTCAAGAAACAAGGAGAAATTGGAAATGAACCTGAAAATCCTACTATTTCTTGTTTCTTATTTTTAATATTATTTTTATTTCAACTTCTGTGAACTAACTCTACTGCAGACTAAACTGATTAACAGCATAGTAGAATTAACATGTGTGAGAGCAGAAATATAGCCCATTCTATAGAATATTTAAGGCATCTTTTACTTTCAGTGGTAATGACATTATAACTGTAATTTGTTGGTTCTGTTTCCTAGCCAAAAATCGCAGAGGAGAACTTAACATATGCTGAACTTGAACTTATGAAGCCGATTCAGGAAGCCAAAGGCATTCCCAGTACGACAGTCTATGCACAGATACTCTTTGAGGAGAACAAGCTGTAATAGTTCATGCCTGTATAAATGTCCTTTGTCTGTGTTCTATTTAATTCTTGCTGTGCTGTTTATTTATAAAAATCATACAAATGTCCTTATTTTTTTATTTCCATTCATGCACTTCTATTTTTCTATGAGACTTTTAAACAAAATGTAGTTGAAAGTAATCATGGAAAAAGCAGCTGGTCTACAAGCAACATCCCAGAGACACCCTTTGTAGTGTTCGACCCCTCTGTTTTAAATGGGCTGAAGTTCCACCTGGGGCATTTTCAATACTAAACATTATTCCTTCGTTGATGCTAATATGACAAGTCCAGCTGCAAACATCAACATCCTAACAAGCCTCAGAAGGACTAGTGGCAGGACCCATGCACATCAGCCTGCTTCTGAAGACAAAGGCCACTGACCAGGAAATCTGTCAATTTAATGCTATTTTTCCCATCAGAAAAATATTAACTCAGTAAAGCTGAGACTTTTTTCTACAGCAAAGGAAAAGCTAAAATTTCTTTTTTTCTAATTTTTTCCCCCCTCCAGAAATAATTATAAAAAAGGTTTGGTTTCTGTATTTTCAAATTCCCTTTCTAAATGACATTGCCTTTAAAATCTTAGTTACTTTCAGTGAAGTTCTTACATGCTTGAAATCAAACATTTCAGAATAATCCAAAAGAAACATTCGTAGTTAAATCTCCAAGAACATTTATAGCTTGGGAGCATTTTCCAGGATTTGATCCTTTTTTAATTCTGATTGGGAATAGGAAAAAAGTTGATAATGAGTAAAAGACTTCGACAGAACCAGGACTGCTTTTGACCTTGGTCTAGGTTGGTGCTCCCAAACCTGCAAAAGTTTCCTCCTGTGGCCTACATTACTGAGCTGCTGATCTAGAGGAAAAACTCGCACAGCTTCTACTTTAATATGGGGCAGGCTCCATTAACGTCCTGCTCACTTACTTTGGAGTAATTTCTTTGCAAAGATCAGGGCTCCAGAGATAGGGAACTGAGCCTACTGTGAGAGCACAAAATACTCTTCCTCTTTCTTCATCTCTTGATAACCAGGAAGGAATTCTTCCTTTTCCTTTGATACGCATTCATGGAAAATGGGCTGTTCATGCTGGGCATTTCAGTCATGAAAGATAGCTGGACTGGTGTTTTCAAGCTCCTAAATCTCCAATGCCCAAATTCCACCAAAGGTCAGGGAGAGTTGGGTGCTAAATGTCTTTCAGCCCTTGGGAAGCTTTAACCCTTGAGTAACTGCAAAGTTAATGGAGACGTAAAAGCATGGGCTCTTTAGTTCACCATAGGCCCTGGAGATCTGATACTTGGCATGTGCCAGGTCCTCTCCGGGTCTGAGAGGGAGGCCCTTGACAGGGCACCCATTCAGCAGTATTTAGTGTGGATTTCAGAGTAGCACTTGCAAGCCTTGCGTTCTGAAATCCTAATCAAGGTGATCCAAGTTGCTTCCTCCTTTACAGGTCAGGTTTTTTAGTGATACAGCAACTTCTCACCAGGGCTCAGAGCACAGCTGGGAACCACCATAGGAATACTCATGCCCTTATCCCTGTTACTGCATGGGAGCACAGGGGAGGAGGGCAGGGGTGACAAAGCAGGGATGGGGACACACGACAAAAGGAGAGCGCACCCTTTTGCAGGGTTTCACCAGAATAAGCGAGTCCGTATAAACTGCTTTTTAACTTTCTTAAATGGGGGTAGAGATTAGACAGCATACATAATCCGTTACTGTATAGCCAGGATGTGTAAATGTAAAATGCAGTCACTTGCTTCCATGTTAGATAAAAATCTCTTGCATAAAAAAAAAAAAGAATTTAAGAAAAGCTTGTCAGGCTGGCCATTATGTACAGTACTATTTCCAACTCTAGACCCTCATCAGAACAGTTCTTTCCAAACTAAGGCCAGCTTTTATCAATAGGTTTGCTGGTAATTATTTGCATTTTTAATGTCTGCATTTGTGAACTGTCAAGAAAACGTTTGTTTCACCCTTCCATTATCCCAGGAGTTTAATCACCCACCAAAAGGGCATGGTGTCTTTCCTTGTTCTCTGATCGGGTGATGAACTTTCAACAACAACAGCAATCAACTCGTTGACCAAAAAGAAATTATGCTAAAGAGTGATCAAACATTCATGGTTCTGACAATTCAGAGAGGACATCTCATGCAGACAGCTATAACGAAGGCCTTAGAAAAGTATAGAACTTATTAGTGATTCCTTTGGAATTAAAAATAAAACCCTAACACATTAATGAGTTGACCCCTTAGTTGTGAAAACTTTTTAGAAAGTTTGGTATATAAACATTCCTTTTACATAGAACTGGCCAATGTGCCCACTGTTCAGAAAAATCCTCTACTGTATGTTTATGCCCAGTATTTTCATGAATACCATTCTTTGTGTATTAATACTCTATATATCCTTGTTTATGTTTGATATCTAATTCCCCAGATAATAGTTAATTGAGCTAAATAAATAACCTTTTTTAGTGAGAAGTTCTTTCAGTCTGTGTAGGATTTATTACTTATTCAAGGATACGTGTTTATGTCATACTCAGCATTTAGACAATCCCCGTAGGTGGGAATTGATTTTTTTTTCATTCTGCAGAAAATTCCATGATTATTTTAAAATGTTTTCCATTTGTGACCAACTTCAGATGACAGCAGAATCCTGAAAGGCAACAAACCAGTTAAGTGAAAGAAGGCCAGAAATACTTAGGAGAACAGCCATCCTCCTGAACAGACATTGCCTGTGCCTTTTCTTATGCAGTGTCCACCCAGATTTAATAACATCAGATTGTATCATTGGAGAAAGAAAAACATCATCCTTTACTTTGCAATGAATTGTACATCTTGAAGTATCAAAGCAACTCACTTGAAAGACTACACTCAGTGAAATTTTCTTCTCCATAATGTGGGAGAAAATTAGTGGGAGAAATGCAGAATAAGTTGTATTTCACTTGTTCCAGCAGGAAACACAAGGCTGAATTAATGTCTAGCCTAACTCCTTCCGGCTTCAGCAGAACAGCAACAGAGCTGAATGTGGTCCACTGTTCTTTTATGACAGGAGCTGCCATGAAGACTCTTAATACCTTATTAAGCAGCAGTTAGAGTTTGCTGAGTCATACTATTTTGGTCACTCCTTCTCTTGTCATTGGTAAAACATGGTCTAGTGCTGAAATTTTAACAAATACATCTCTGTTATATCTTCACACCAATTTAGTATGAGATTGTTAAATGTTAATGTACTGCACCCTATAGCTTTAAATAGAATTAGAGATGTTTACAGCTTTTGTTAAATGCACCTTGTTCCTCCACATTAAATTTTATTACCAGAATCCTCCATCAGCAAATAGGAGTAAATCATATTAGCGTCACAGGCTGTGTGTGGGTTGACTCTGCAGCCCAAGGAAAAGGTGGTTTATTACTCTTTATTACAACTTTCTAATTGGTAGGTGTGGTCAGAATGTCATTATCTCTGTAATTACAAGCAAATTATTTGTTTTAGAATAACTGTAACATAATTGTGGGGTTCTCTTCATTAAGAAGTTCAATCAACTTGTGTCCTTTGCCAGGGTTTGGCCAGGTTCTGCTGGCATAGCAGGACTCAGACCAGATGAAGTCTCATTTGATGTTTGATTTGTAGGTCAAATTCTGCTTTTTGAGGGCTTCTCCAAAATACCTCTGGTGAGGGACATCAGAGTGAAAGGTCTTTTTTAGCTTCAGTCTAACCTGCCAGGGTAAAATAAAATTCCTAAATTCCACTGCATAACAATTGATCTTCTCAGTTTCCTGCACTAATGTGAAAAACTCATTTGGCATGCTTTCTTCTACCACCTGGTTTGACTACATTTTACTACCTTGGTTGGGAGGTAAGTAGATCAAAAGACTGCACGTCAATAGAAGACTCTGAGGTTTTGGTGGGGTTTTTTTGTTTTTTTTTTTTTTTTTTTTTTTTTTTTTTCCCCTGAGAGAAATAACACACACACAAAAAAAGAGAGAAAATGGAGATGGGACAGACTTTGAGACATCAGCTAGTCCATTATTTGATCTCAAGGTTGGACCAATTCAGCCTGACTTGACTTGGTAGAGATCGATCTAACCTCTTCTTAGAAACTTACAGTGATAAGGTTCCATACTCTTCTCACCATCCATTTCCCCACAGCCCTACTCATTCAAAATGTTTCCTAGTATATAGACTATATCTTCTTGCCTTTTTTCCCCAGTAGACAAACAGAACATCAGCACAGAACCAGGACATCACATAAAATACACAGGGCAAAAAAACCATGAAGATGGGCAACAGTTATCACTTTCAAACATGGTAAATGGACATATCTCCTCCCCTTATCATAAAAGCAGACAAGGACTCATGAAGTACCTCTGATTTTGCCTGCTGTGTGTAGGAACTAGAAGGGAAACTGCTCAGCACTGTCTGTGAAGGGATTTTTCAGGCAGCCAGTTAAGTAGCTTTACAAATCTCATTCCCCTGCACTAATCCTGTGGGAGACAAGTAAGTGGAGAATATTGGCCTAAGTATTCAGATCAGAGAGGATCAACAAGAGTGACAGCCAGCCATTATTATTCTATATGGCACCTCTACACCTTAAACAGTCCTGGCCTTGCAATGGCACTGTGTTTTCACGGGAACATGTGCCCTTCAAATCCCTCAGGCAAACATAGCTATGCTCATTTCTACCTCCACTACCTCCTTGCTTGCTCTCAAAGAGCAACGAGAGGATAGAAGAGCTTTATCCTGTCAGGGAACTAACTCAAAAGCCAAAATTAGTAAATCACAGTGCACATGATGACGGCAAATGGCAAAGGCCACTTCTATGTATCACTATAAAAAATAACATTAATTGGGATGCTTTGCAATTTCCTGTACAACCCATAATTAGGTTAGATAAGAAACTAGCAGTGTCTAAGTGCTATAAATGTCTAAATTAAGTTATTTTGAAAGTGCTCGGCACTTTGACATTTGAGAGTTCAGAGTAATTGGGGTATTGAAATAAAATTGCTTCTGTTATTTAAAAGGTCATTATCTTCTTCGGGTAGATATATGAGGACTATTTTCCACTCTACTGAGCCGTTCTATTTGGTACAATTAGACCTGCTTGAGTAGATTTTTAGTGGGCCTCCTCCCACTTATCACAGTCCCAGCACTGCCACAGGGAAGGGCCTTGTAAATATACAGCCCAAATATGGAGTATATATTCAGCTCATAATGGGGCTCTGAAGAGTCAAGAGCTGCCCAGAGCTTCAGAACACCTACCATGAAGCCCACAGGCTGCTACACTCAGCAAGGTGGCAACTGAGTCCTTACACAACTAAAGTCAACAAATGCCAGGCTACAGGCAGAAGCCAGCCTGCCAGGCAGACAAAGGCTTTGGAGCAAATCAGGATTTCACCTTCCCAAACAAATTACCCATAGTCTGGCAGCAGCTCCGGTTATTTCTACAATGCTACTGGAATCCCTTGTTTACAACATGCATGGTCCCACTGTCACAATAAAGATATACCTTTTGCTCGCTCACCAGATCTGATGCTCTGCAACTGTGGCAAAGATGGGAACTTAAACGACTACAGCTTGACTGCATTTTATTTTGGTTAGTCTGGTGATGTCAGTAAAATAAGGGAGCATAAAGACATAGACATTGGCAGAGGAAATTCAACTTGTTGCCACCTCTCCACTGGAGACTGCCACAGCCAGAAAATCACAGGGAAAAGACTAAGCACAGTAGTGGCCAAAGAGCTCTTCATTCCAGTTGCTTAATCCCTGTGCTCCCCCCATGGGAGCTGAGCATCCCACCAAAACTGGAGTGGCTAGGGGTGCATGACTCGTCATTTCCCGTCCTGGCCAAGGAACAGAGGTACGAGCGAGAAGCAAAGTCCTTAGAGTCTCCTGCCCAAACTGAACAAGGAGACAATTTCTGGCCTGAAACAGGGAAAGTCCCCTTGCTGTTCTTGCAGTCACCTACACAGAGACAGCTTCTCCCCCATCAGTAAGAGCTCAGGATGTTCTTTCCACCACAGGACTCACCTAACATCCTCAGCTCCAGCTACCCAGCCAGCACACTCCCCGTTGTTCCCTCAGTGACTGCCCTACATCAACAACCCTCCACATGCACAGGGTTGCAACACTTGAGTATGAAACACATCGAGTGATCACTGAACACAGGCACAGCTGTCCTCATCACAAGGCTTATATTTGCTCAGTGCTCATTACAGCAAATATTACTTATGGTCACCAAGATCCCAATGTACAGCTGAATGCTGCCTGATTCTGGATACCAGGTTTCCATAAGCATTTAACTCCAGTGCAGGGAACAAGGGGGTTCCCTTTTAAAAACTTCATGTTCCAAATCTTCAGGAGCCTCCCAACACTTGGGAAGAGCTCTGATGACAATCTGTAAGGCAAAAAGCATAGGGAAGGCTGGCATTCCTCCACCAGCCCTGTTCCCTCTCACACCTCCCCATCAGCCTGGCTGACTTCAACAACAGTAATTGCTAAGCACATGTCTGAAGAGTGACACCAGTAATGCAGTAACTATTCTGATCCCTAAGTGATCTGTGTGACCATAAGCAAACAAATCACTCCAGCTACCTGGCTCAGAGATGCTTAGTACCAAACAGGAGAAAACAAGAGAGCTGGAATCAAGTCCAGAGCTTTTCTGGGCTTCTTTTTCAACTTCCTTGGGACATCCCTCTGAAAGATGAGAGGCAAGCACAACAGGCTGCATTTTCATGTAGAAGGGAGCATATTTCTGCACAATATTTTAGCTCATACAGCTCTCAGATAACTTCCCTTGTGACAGCCATAGGTGATGCTGAGTGAGATGATCTTCTTACCAACAGCCTCTTGCAACAAGCTTTGAGATCCCAGTATGAAAAGGACTTAGGAGCAGTAGCACATGGTGACAATCTCAGGCAAAACTTTCCTGTCAGAGTTACAGATCTCTTTGCATGGACTTTTCAAAAAAGATTTGAGCAAATCCTTTTTTATGAGGATGCAAAGGTCCTGCAGTGCACAGGCAGCTCTGCAAATATTGCTTCACTAGCATTTATTAGCCAACAGAAAGCTACAGAAATCAAACAGTATTTAATACTCACTGTAACATTTATAAGACTTCTATTGCTGAACAAGGAAGCGAGATGGTCTGTGCAATAACCAAATAAGTGTGATTAAGGCCTTTTAGGGTTTATAGGCTCCGATCAGATTAAACTGATTTTTAAAGTCACACAAAGGTTGTGCTGTTCTACATTCTCTTCTTGGTTTCCCTACAGGGCAGAGTTAAGACCATGCCTTATTTCTGCATTTCTTATCCTAATGGCATTGGATTTCTTTTAAGGGTAATTCTCACCCTGAGCTACTTACCGCTTGCAAAAGTTGGTTCTGAGATAATTACAACACGCCAGTGATGTTTGCACTGTGCCACAGTAACAACGGAGTTATGCAAAAAGTATTTGCTGTGGAATTTCTCTACGTGCTTAATTTTTCAAGCATATTCTAGATCTGCTACCCCTACATCCCACATGGCCATTAGAGAATCAGTATCACATCAGGGTAACCACCAAGTAGGCACCACTACTGCCTTGAGCTAGCACCAAGCCTTGTCTATCTGTCAGTGAAAGCCAATTCCACATCTAGAGCTGACAAAATTTCATGGACATTCATCATTTACCAAACACATAGGAGATCAACACATATAAAAGTAGGTCCTTGTAAGAGGGTTGGATACAGCTACTTGTTCAACCATGTATTACAAATCTCTTAGCAAAAACTTCATGTCACAGAGACTTGCCTGCAGAAAAATGACCAGGTAGCATTCTACCACTGTCGCACGTGCTGGCTTTATCAGATCTGGGAAATTCAACAATTGCAACATGCTTACATTTGTGCCTTAACTCTGCAAGCAAGGAGTGGTGCTTTTGGTACTCACAGTATGCATATCTTTCCATGACTGACAACTCTGGGAGAAAACCCTCTAGAGCTAGAGAAGAAACCAAAACTTTCTCAACCAAGCACTGTTGTAGAGCAAATCACTGCTAATCATAATTTTCACCAGGAGGAAATTGCAACCCATTTCTATCCATTTGCCTTTTATATTCTCCCAAATTACAACTCCCTGAACATTAGAACAAGCCATTGTTTGACTTCCATTCACACATGCACACTCCAGATTTGTTCTCTCTGATCCAAAAGAACAGCTGATGCACCTTGTCCTTCTCTTGAATAGGTCAGAGAACCGACATTAGGGACAATGAGATGAGCCTGTCAAATCCATGCATGGCCAGCCTACAGCTGGTCTCTTCTTATACCAAAGTCAGGTTGATGTCTAGAGCATTGGAACCACTAGTGCGGCTGTCCAGGCTGCAAAGTAGGTGCCAGTGCCAGCTCTAGGAAAGACAGTATCTGCTGTTGGCAAAGACAGGCTGCTTGAAAAAAGGAGGCACAATTAGCAAGTTATCAAGATGCCTACTAGGTAAATGAAAAATGTAGGTAGTGAGCTTCTTTCATGGCTCTTAATCATCATCTTTGTCATGGTTCAGTAAAGCTGTATTCACAGTTGACAGGAGTGAAAGTCTTGCTGTCTGTGTATCCAAATCACAGCTTATTTTTAAGGAATGTGCAGAGAGGGAAGAGGAAAGAAGTAGTGTACTTAATTTTGTTGAATTCTATGAAAATTGTCCTTTCTCTAGTGTTCAGGAAAAGGAAAGATGGGCATGGTCCACCTTTGCTCCATAGGATTACTTTGATTGCAAAAACATTGGTGCATTTGGGCCTGCTTTCAGAGTATGTTTCACTGAGCACAGAAAAGATAGTATTTGAGTCAAGTCACACACTTGGAGGTTAGAAAGGATAACCAGCCAGGTCATCTGTGTAGACATAATGCAGCCTTCCTTGTATGTCTGCATCACGAGCTAGCCTCTAATTACTACATTTTCCACAGGCAATTACCTCACTCACTGTGGAGGTTAGGCTGAGCTGCGGGGTGGGTTGGGGACACACACACACACACACACACATATCAGCACTCTGTAAGGAAGCAAGCTGTTTGCCATGGGAAGTCTTGCTCATTCAGCAACGTAATTCAAGAGTCATGAAAAAGCAGTGCCCTACAGAAAGTTGATGGTATAGTTAGAGGAAGACTCATAAAAACCCGTCTTTTACTCCAGATTCTTCCTAATGATGTTGGCAAGTCTCTAGCACCAAGATTTTGGCATATAACAGTTACTCATGTTCCTCAAAG